>NC_068346.1:2111729-2423827 GCF_014633365.1 Diospyros lotus | reverse complement strand
GCTATACCTCTTTCTCTTAGTATAGGATATATTATACTAAATTCCTTTTCATCTGTGACCTTCTTGCCTTATGTTATTTTTTCTGCCATTGCTGATCTCTAGTTAGTTCTTCGTCGTTAGCAATTCTTAATCAACTTTTAGTGTAGTGGTTTAAGATCTTGAGATGTCTCCTTTATTTCTTTTTCTTCTTGTCCTCGACCTTTTTTTGGTTTGAATCTCCTCAATATTTGCCTCTATTTCAAAAATCTTATTGCCAAAGAACCTGTGGTGGTTGTCCTAGGTATTAATTGAATGGTTTCTTTGTCCAATATAGTAGAGATCTTGTCACAAGTTATAGTGATTCATTTAGACACTAATTTAACAATTTTTTTTATCTAGCGTGGAAGAAATATGAAGTTGCTCTGAAAACAATAACAAAACCGATGAATAATGACATAAATTACGAAAACTTAAGTTAAAATGATAAGTCAAATAATTAAAAAGACTTAAATATTTTTTTGTATATTGATTTCAATATCTAAGACCGTCCGACATTACTTGTTTGAGGGTGAGTTTTTATTTGAAATATTCTACTTTTTATTTGTATGTGCATAACACATCACATCCTAGTCTAGTACTTGTTCTTATAATAATTTGGTTTGTAAATTTTATATGGAGTTTTTTCATTAATTGTCGATTAATAATAATTAATTCAAGTTCATGACTATGATTTATTTTAGGATAATCTTCTATTAATATCTATGCTCTATAATATTATATAAGCCAATTTCATATTTTAGTGTTATAAGCCTTATCTTTATAAAAAAAAATTAAAAATTAACTACATTAATAAAATTTGCACTCATAACCTCTAAATAATAATTAATTTCTCAAATAATTTTAATTCATTTTATTTAAATTTTAACTAAATAAATTATAATTATCAAATGCCATTTTTATTTTTTATTTATTTGTTATCTCAAATCTAATTCTAAAGGCATTTTGGTTTCAAACGTAGAGTTTAGAGTCCGAGTCCAGATCCACCTTATGGGCCTTATATTTGGAATGTTTTGGGCCAAAAGCCCTTATATCCTTGTGATCTTCAGAGCATTTGGGCTGAAAACAAGAAAAAAATATTTAAAAAAATTAAAGATCTTTTAATGTTATAAGTAGTTTGGGCTTGTTAGAAGTTTGATCTTGCTTATTGTTCGTTTGTGATCATCCCATGGGTATAGCTTTGGTAGTGAGTTTTTATTTTTTATTTTTTTTTATTTATTTTTTTTTTTGGGGGGGGGGGTGTCATGGTGAATTACAATACAAATGTTTAATTTTTTTTGGTAACCGTTAAATTTTAATTTTTGTTTTATTTTAGTTCTTATTAATACGAACCCAAAAATCAATTCGTCTTAAAATTAATATAAACTTACAATAAAGTGATTTTGAGTATCATCATAGTTTTTTAAAAAAAAATTGATAAAAATTTTAAAAAGAAAATGAATTGTGACGAAAATCAAAATTTAGTAGTTATGATGACAAAAATTAAAATACAAAATGAAATATAAATTTAAATGGCTATCGATGTAATTTATCTTTTTTTAAGTCAAATTATTAATTAAATCATAAATTCATTTTTTCCTATGTCTTGAAATTTGTCACTAAGTGGAGAAACAAGACCATAATAATGGGCTAATGGCTAAGTTAGGGATACAATAAAAGTCAAAACTAATTAATACAAAAGGTTAAGTTAATCGAACAAATTAAAACAGACATAAAACAGTTTATTGACTCAAAATAAAAGACCCAACACTCTGCTCTATCTAAAAACACACAATCCTCATCCTAGAGAACTACTTTTATTTGGAAGGATTTCTTACTCCCAAAAAATGAGATACTTCCTCCAAAAGAATGAGACGTTCTCTCGAAAGAGAGGCTAGAACCCAACAAATATTTTCTTTTATTTTTGTAAGATATATACTTCCCTTGTAAGCTTGTAACCTGGCTAAGCACCAAAAGACTTTGCTTCCCCATGCCATGGTGCTCCTCCCCTCGTGGCTTGTGTTGTTCTTTGTCCTCTTTCAAATATAAAACAAGTACAAAATTAGAAAATTAGTAGTCTTATAGTAACATTAATGTTTCAAACTAAGCAATTACCAAATGATAGCTAAATACATGTTTATATATATATATGGCATATAAATTAAACAGAACAGAAGAACAAATTGAAAAAACAAAAAGAATAATCTCTTGGTCAAAGTTCAGTAAGGGAATGAATAAATAAAATGATGTGATATATATATATATATATATGGAGGCAGCAGTAGATGATGATGACAGAAGAATAGAGGGCACAAAGGAGTGAGATGCATATATATATGTGCACCCTCATCATCTGTGCCCTCTATCTTCTGTCAACAGTATCAGCTCAAACATATATAGAGAGCATATATATATATATCTGTATAATATAGCTTCCTTGTGCACATGGTGATCATTCTTCCACTGCAAATATGAAGATGATACATATATACACACATATACATATATAGCACCAACATTGCCCCCTCTCTCTCTCTCTTTCCATTGTTAAAGAGGTAGATAAAAGGAGAGAGTAGAGTTGATTTGGATGCTCCATTGGGGCTTCCCAGGACCACTATTTATAGGCAGAAATGTCTCCCTTTATTTAAAATGGCCCACATGAACAAGTGGAACATCTTGTATCATTAATTAATTTTATATAACAATTTTCGTTGTGATAATTATATCATTAATTATTTTAGGCTCTTGCAAGGATGGGTTTAGCATCAAAATATTAAGTAAATTTAAGAGTTTGTGTGCATTTACTTTTTGAGAATTATACTATTTAATTATATAGTGAGTGTGTATGCATTTACTTTTTGAAAAGTATATTATTTATATGGTCTGATTAATAGATAGGTAAAATTTATGAAATTTATGGCAAAATTATCTTTCATGATGGCTAGGTAGGATTCTAGGTAATGACCAATCCAAGATTTTCAAATATGGAGAATTTGGGATGTGAGCAATTTTTCTAATAATATAAGAGAGGGTAACGCTTATTGATAAATAAAACACTTATTGTGTCGTAATTAATTTCTTACCAAAAAAAGATATGATAGTACTTTAATAAATATAGAATCCGTCACCACCATGTCCTTAGACATGATTAGACATGAATTTTGAGAAAAATATTTATAATTAATTTTGATAAGTTATTCTAATTAATATTCTTGAATTTATATATCACAAAGAAATGTACTTTAAGAAGGGAGGGGATAAGGCTTCTCCAAAAGAGGAATCATTTATTCGACTCTTCTATTTCTCTTCCTTTCCATGCTTCTACTTGTCATCTTGCTCTTTGGAGATGGTCGTCGGTCCACATGAAACTTCCCCGATCAGGTGATAATGATCTCACTTTATCTCAGGTCAAATTTATAATTTTGACTTATTAATTTTATATTTTTTTATGTGATTATTTAAATGTTAGGTAAATTTTCATTGTTTATTTCTATTTAATAAAGTATTTATTTATTTATTCATAAAAAAGAATTAATCAATTAATTTTATATTTGGATATATTTGTCTGGAACTCTGTAGTCTGTATCACCACCACTTACTACCGGCCGTTTTCCAAAACAGGAAGGAAATGGGGGGGGGGGGTGGGGGCGGGCGGCAGCGCCGACTTTGAACTCGTCCTCACGCCCCCAATCATCCATTCGTATCCCTATCCATACATACACTTAATCCGAATCTTTCCAAAGTTAGTATGATCGGAACACGCCAAATAGGGGACCATCTCCTGAATGTGTCCATAAACCATCCATTCCTAACGTATGGGATAACTTTTTGTTTCTTTTTTCTTCTTTTGTAAGTTAGTATTATCGGAACACGCCAAGTATGGGACCATCTCCTGTCTGTCCTCAATGTGTCCACCATCCATCCATCCATGAGCCATCCCTAACGTATGGGCTATTTTTGTTTCTTTCTTCTTTTGATTTTTTGCTATTATTTAGATGGTTAAATTTATATATCTTTTTAATTATACTTTTAAATTTAATTTTTAAGTCAATTAATCTTATGTGTTTCAACATTATGCCAATCCAATTTTTTCTTATCCTAACATCAATCTGTATTTATGAGTTAATTTAAATCAAACACTTTTATGCATAAAACAAAATATAAAATGAAATGACAGAATATACATTATATTATATTCATATCAAAATATAATAATTAAATTAATTATAAAATATAAAATTATATATATAATTAAAATAATAAAAAGTTTAATTTATTATAAGAAAATTAAATTAATTAAAAAATATTGATTTAAAAATATAATAAAAAAGTTTAATTTGTTACATCAAAAAAAAAATAAATTTAAAAATATAATTAAAATAATAAAAAATTGGTTAGTGGCTCTTTGCCAGGCGTGCCAGTCAGCCAGCCAGCTGCAATATCTACAGGGATAGCCGTATCCTAATGTAATCTTTCTTCTTGTTGCTTTCCCAAACTAGTTTTAAATTTTAAATGGTGGATTTTGGGAGTATATTTATTAAAAAAAAAAATTCAAGTATTTTATTTTTAGATAAATTGTAATAATTATATATTATTTAGTTGATAATCTTAGTATCATTTTGATAGAATTAAAAAAAAATTAAAAAACAAAAATTATAAATTTTTACTATTCAAAGGTTTAATTAAATATATATATATAATTTTTATATATTTTTTTTATACTTTAAATAGTGCATAAATCTGAATTAAAGAAGAATTGCAATTAAGAAAAAGGAGTCCAAAGATATTGATTGAAGGGTCATGTCATATATACTATTATTATAATAAAAGTGAAAGAAATGAAAGTAGAGATTCGCTTAGCGTTTATATAATATTACAATGAGGGAAGGAATAAGTGTATGTATGTATATATATATATATATTATTTAAAAAAAATTGGAAGAGGATAGGGGAAATGTCAAATCGATGTAAGGATGGCAATTGTAATCGAAATGGTGAGGAATTGAATTGAAATTGAATCGGGTAATGTTGTTAAAAATTGTTTAATTGGGTAATAGTTTGGTTTGGGAAAAAATCAAATACTATTTTAATGAGAATGACTTGATTATAGTTTTCACTAAATTCAAAACAAAATTTGAACCGAATATATATATATATAATAGATATTTATTTATTTAATATATTATATATACATATAATATATATATTGACTAATGTATTTTTTTACAAGTATTTAACTAATACATTACAAATATATAAAATATTTAATATTTATAAAGCAATTAACAAATAAAAATAAATTTAATTTTAAATTATTTTATTTATATCAATCAAATAATTATATCCAAGAAATTTGAAGTTAATTTGTAACTTTATGCAAAAAAAGGTTGGACACCAAATCCAGTACTAATTTGGTATCCAATAGTGTTTTACACCAAAATTTTCAACACTAAATTAGTGTTGTCTCCCATGTGTAACATCAAATTGGTGTAAACAAAATCTTTAAAGAATATTCTATAAATAAATATTTAATAAATATAAATTAATTTATTTACCTTAGCATAATATAAGAATAGAAAGCATTTTATTTTTAAGCCATGTTGTTGTTTTTATTTTAAATTTTTTTCTATTTTCATCGTGTATTTTTAATTTAAGTAAATAGAAATGTTATTGCTTTTTATGATATTATTGAGTTTTTGCATTAAGAATATTCTCTTTCTATTAAGTAATTATTAAAATAAAAAACTTTCATATCCATAAACAAAAATAGTTCATTTATATTAACATGGTATTTATAAAATATATTATATATTTTAAAATATATTCAATATTATATTCATTTTATAGATCTTAATAAAATATTTACATCGATATATATTTTTTATAAAAAATTAATTTATATTTCTAATTATTAATCAAAATATGCAAATATAATAAAAGTGATAAATGATATAAAGGGAATAAGTTATTTTGAAGTTATACAAAAAGGGGTAAAATTGTAAATAAAAAAAAAAAAAAATTGGTGTTAGTGAATAGTATAATACCAAATAATATAACACCAAATTTGGTATTATACTATTCATTCAACACCAAATTTGGGGATTGAAAATTGTGCCTAACATCAAAATGGTGTATTTGTTTGAGAGCTCTTCAGCACCAAATTGAAGTTGACGCTAGAAATGATATATTCCTTGGAGTTGCTCTTAGAGTTTGTCTTTATTTGTTATGGAGTTATTAAAAAATTTTATAAATGATATTTGCAAGAGTTTGTCTTTGTTTATTGGTATGGATCAAACTAAAAAAATCATGGTTAAAATCGAAATTGAATCGAAATCGAATGGTTTAATTATGATTTTTAATTTTTAAAACCAATGGGTAATGATTTGGTTTTAGTTTTAGTGGTTTAAGTTTGGTTTGGTTATAATTTTAGCAAAAATTAAAATCAAACCGAACCATTACCAACCCTAAATCGAAGCCGCAATTGAAGCAAGCTGTGCACTGGGTATTTTGAAATACCCTAATGCTATCCAAAATTTGAATTTTTTCGTATTTATTTTTTATGTTATTATTTTATTTTATTTTTAAAAATTAATTAATTTATCACTTAATTAATTATTTAAATAATTTTGATAATTATCACCTAATTTTATAAGGAACGTCATTTTTACTCATTACTATATTATTTGTGTGATCCGTACATTTGTAAAAATCTCTATCAATGCATTTGTCCACTCTTTAGGTAGAGTAACTCAGTAAAGTAATACCAAGAAATAAGAATAATACTAAGAGTTATGATTAATGACGGTCATCAGTCTCCTCATTAGAAGATGTTAAGGAGATTATGTGTTATTATTTTTTCTGCCTAACATCTTCTTCAATAAAGATGCGAAGGTCATCAGTCATGATTTCTAACATTACTCAAAAAATAATTGTACTTAAAAAATAAAATTATATTTTATAAAATGATAATTTTTAAAAATAACGATAAAAACTATTATGCTTAAGATGCATCGGGACGTACTACATTACCATTTTTTCAGTCTTTTTTTTTTTTTTTTGTCGAATGCACAATATAATTTTTTTTTTTCATTGCACAAAAGAGCCATAAAATGAGACATAAATTCAGACCAAAAAAAAAAGAGTTTGGATTGTTTAGGACCAAATTGGTCCAATTAATCCAATTCTGACCCTAATTAGTCTAATCTTTCATCTGGGATTTTTGGAAAGTTCAACTTTATCTAAGGTTGATTCAGTTCAGCCTAAACTGAATGAACACTTTTAATTGCTATAATAGTATTAAATTAAATGTTAAGATAGACAGTTAAATCATCCGAAAACAACGACTCATACCTGAGACTTACCTACATAGGCCACGAACCATGTCCAAGCCATTTATAGAGACTGTCAACACAAGTCTAACAACCAAGCAACCAACCAAAACAGGTACCAACAAAAAGACTTAAAAGGCCAAACCACATCACATCGACACATATGAGTTGATTTGGTGAATGAGATGAGAATTATATTGTAAATATTGAGAGCTATATATATATACATATGACAAACTTAATTATTTTTGTGAGATTAATGTAAGTCAATATATATTGGGCACTAGAATTAATGAGGAAATGTATGTTAAAGTGACACATCTCTAGAAAATAAGTAATCAATTTTGTACGTAGTAACTTAACATTCATTCAGAAATATATAAGCAAAACATTATTAGATTCAAATGAGTGTTGTATACAACTTTAAAGCATTAGAATATCTTAATCTCCAAGAGATATGGATGAATTTGAACACAACTTGATTATAAAATTGATAGTTGTTGGAGCTGCAGGTTATCACTAAGCTTGTCCAAAATCAAGTGCCTTTGCTAGTTGTCTTCAATCTTGAGTTTGTCCAAAATTTGCTCCACCTGCAAAGACGGTGCTCTATCTTCCAATATATCCTTAATTCAAGATAGAATTAGTATCGGAATCAGTAAAACAAAATTATTATACGTAATAAGTAACATATATTGATCTCTTAAAATTTGTGACTTTATATACATGAACATACTGTGAGATAAAAAAATGTCACAATTGTGTGATGTGAACAGTTAGATCTCAACCCACATGCCAATATGGATAAATAGATATTTAAGTAAAAATCAAGACAAATTCAATTATTTAGGTCGAATATTTTATTTGTATCAAAACTCGGACTCTAATTTAAATATTGTCGACGAACTTAAAAATCTTCAAAACAACAATATTTTTATAATTTTGCTATCAAAAATCACATGGGTTAATTAAACAGGTAACAACTAAAGAATGGGTTAATCAATTAATTAAACAGGTATCGACTAATTATTTGAAATAGTGGTATAATGAATGTGATGTGATGAAGAGAGGAGGTGAAGGTGATGACAGAAGAATAGAGAGCACAAAGGAGTGAGATGCATATATATATATGCACCCTCATCATCTGTGCCCTCTATCTTCTGTCAACAGCATCACCACTGCCTCCTCTTTCTTTCTTGATGCAGAGACGGGAGAGAGAGAGAAGGGGCTGAATTAGGTGATGATGACAGAAGAATATAGAGAGAGCACAAAGAGTGTCTTCATCATCAGAGAAGGGGCTGAATTAGGTGATGATGACAGAAGAATAGAGAGCACACAAAGAGTGAGGTGCATATATATATATATATATATATAACTCTTCATCATCAGTCATCATGCATGCATGGACTCCCATCATCTGTGCTCTCTACCTTCTGTCAACATAACATCACCATGTGCCTCCCCTCTCCTTTGCTAAGAGATAGAGAAAGTTAAAGACATAATGTCTCTCAATGAATGCCAAATTAATCTCTAATTGGCTGTCTGACTGAGTGGAAGTATGGTAATATATATAGAAAGGAAGAGATGGCATCAGTATCAGCATCACCAATATTGCCGCCTCCACGATCTCCCCCCATATTGTCAAGAGAATGTTTGATGATTAATGCTCTACAAATGTGGACTTCCCAATACCCCTAGCTATTTATAGGCAAACATATGTCACCCCCTCTTTGCTCTATTAATTATTTTTTCTTTCTTGTAAAGTAGCAGCACTTCTACTTGTTACCATTTTCATATAGATTATGCATCTTGCTGTGTCATCATAAGTAAAAATGTTAAAAAAATTTATAAAAAATATATATAAAAAAAGTTCAAACAAACCAGAGAATCAGTAGACCTTTACAGTCTCCTGAAGATCAAACTTGATAATCGAAAATACCAAGATGCACGAAAGACCTCACGATTTACTAGTGACCGATCGAGATCTCTTGATTATTAAGAAATAGGGAGACCTACAGTCTTTTGAAGACTGTCTGGCGATAAAGACTAGAGACCTACATCGAGAAATTATTTCTATCCCCCAAAGATAGTAAATCCTAGGTAAATTTTCCCTTAACGCGGGGTGAGGGTCCTACACAATGTGCAAATCAGATAACTTTGACATTCAAAAATTCCTTCAAGAGTCGTGCAAAAAGAATAGACATTATTCATAAAGAATTCTAATCCTAATAAGATTTTGAAATATCAGAATAAATATTTTTTTATTTTTTTATGTAAGAATCTGAATCTCAATAGATTTTAAAATGTCAAAATAAACATTATCGATAAGAATGCTAATTCTATGGGATTTAGAAAAAACTCTATACTTCTCTATAAATAAGTAAATCCTCATTCCAAAAAAGATACGTTTTTTATACTAATTTTAATGCGACATTCATATTTTCATTGTCTTCAATGTTTGGCTTTAGTATTGGAATATTTGCAAGGAGACTTTTCTGCGCTCTTGATCATTCTTTTTCTTGCAGAGTCCAAACTGTTTGGAGACGATATTTTTTGTCAATAAATTTATTATTATATTCAAACGACAACAGATCTAAACTAAAAAGTATTACATGAACATTTACTTGTTAACACTCATGTCACATTGTCAATAGTATTTTTTATATTGATTATTATCACCATAATTAAAACTGTGATAAATTTTATTACATCTTTAAAGTGATAATTGGGAAAGTAAGAAGTGCATGCATGGTAGGCAAAGTTGATTCTTCCCAAACTGAAGAACAAGAACATTAACATTCCAGCGTTTGAACATGGAATAAGAACCCAGAAAGTGTTCCAATGGAGTTGGGAATATATCGTTTTCTTTTTTATCCAAAGTCAAAAATTCATACTACCTCTTCTTTAAGTGTAAAAGAAGAAGAGGCGGCGAGGATAATTCCAAAGTTGAGGAGATAGTTTAATTTTAGATGTGATTATCTTTATATGTAGATTTATATTATTTATCTTATTATTATTCTCAACGATGGTCGGTACCGATCACGTACTTTATTTTGGAATGAAAAGGTGTTGGGGTTCACACCCACAAAAAGAAATAGAGTCGAGTCTCATATTTTAATAGAATTCTAATATGAATTTAAATTTGAACATATTTATCTGATCTGAGCTAATCCTCTGAGATTAAGATTCGAGAACTAGATTCAAATTAATCTCTTACATCGTGACTCATTATTCTTCAAGAATAATTTAATAGTTTTCCGCATTCTAATACTTTCACATCAATTCAATATAACAATTTTAAACATTTTGTTTATATATTAAGCTGGGAGAAGTTAAATAGGAGTCATAAAACTCCACCATAGTTGCAAAGGCAATTCCCTCTCCTTGCCATGGATGCTATGGCTGCATATTTGAATGCAACGTGGGGTCTTGGGATCTTTTTTTTCTTCAAATAATATAGGGTATCCGAACCAACTAATTTTCATAAGTTAATGTAAATTATTTCGTCCATATTGCCTAAATAAAACTCCATCACATAGCAAATAAAGCATTCTAATTACAAAAGACATGTAATGTCTATACAGACCCTATCATATAACGTGTTAGGTAAAGCATCGCATCAACCACATGCAACGCATTAGATCACACATCATGACAGACGTGACCCTCAAGAATCTAGCTAAAAAACGTTTCTGACATGTTACCAATCAAATTCGAACTTACATCAAACAAACCTCAAAATCGCGAAAAAAAACAAACTTAGAATGGACCAAACAAACCTCAAAATTGAGAAAGAAACAAACTTAGAATGGACAAATGAGGAAAGTTAGATGACAGAAAAATGAAAGTGTAGTCACATAATTAGACATGAATCTTGAGATATATGTGGGGCAAAGAATTCTCTATCAAACTGAGGCCAAGTGGTGCATATCATGTATAAATCAGAGATCTGATTTGATCAAGCTTATTAATTAATGTGGTTTGTTAGGGATCAATTATATTATTTATCAACAATGGTGATGTTAATGACACTGTTAATAGTCTTGCCTCTTGGGACTCTAGTTTCAGCTAGGGCTGTAGTATCAGTTTGTAAAGTTAAGACATTATTATGTAAAAAGTTACCATTTCTCCACCATCCCAAAGCAAGGTCAATTTTGTATAGTGAAAGTGTCATTTATGATCATTTCTCCACCATCCCAAAGCAAGGTCAATTTTATATAGGGAAAGTGTCATTTTTTAACAAACACAAGATTTACGTAACTTAGCCACAATGTGTGATATACGTTTACGAGGATAGATAAATAATTTCATCGTAAAGAAATTAAAAACCCAAACCTAAAAATCTAAGCACACCCAATTTTCCTCCCTCTATATTGAAAAAAAAAAAATTTGTCTAATAGAGACCTGCCCCATTTGGAGCTTTTCTGAATTTTGGCCCAACTCTGTTATCATATTTGAGTTAGGGGAGGGGGGTGTTGGATGATCAAGACTTTGATGCATGAGAGGGAGAGGATAAGGCTTGTGTACGTGGAAGGGGATTCTTCAGCTATCCCTTTCCTTCTCCATGCTCCTCATTGCCAACTTGATCTTCTTTTCATTTCCATGCTTTTGTCTCCTCCTTTCTCACCACTGATACAGTCTTTTCTTAGTTGTTTTTTTTTTTTTCTTTATTTAACAACATTTAGTTGCTTTTGACATTATTTCGAGATTACAAATCTAATTTTATTTTTTAATTATATTGTTAGAAATGTCTTATCTCGAGTAATAATTTTAATATTATTATTTTATTTTTAATTCAATTTTCTCAATGATATTCGGAAAATGCTCTAATTATAGATATAGACATTCACCCTTTGGTTTGAACAATTCTCTCGCTTGTAGGACACTCACCCTTCCAGGTGGCACTGCCCTATGGTCTCTCCATGCCCAATCTTTCAAGAATATTATTTGGATATTTATTTATGATATTTTAATAATATTTATATTAAAAACATGAATATTATGAGTGTTGAAATGATATAAATGTTACAAAAGACATTATTATTGGGAATAGAATAGCATCTAGAAGGGATGCTGCTGCTGCTGCTGGTTGAATGAATGGTCAGGGAATTGAGTAAGTGAATCAATGCAAGGCATCCATCCATCCATCCATCTCAATTGTGTCACGTTGGGTGTTGTGTTGGCCATGTTTCTTGGCTTTTGGTGATTGTTTTATTTTTCAGCAGTGACCCATTGGAGTAAGGAATTTATAAACATGTGTTAGATTGCATAGAAACCCATAGAAACGGAAACGGATACGATAATAAATAAAAATAAAAAATAAAAATATGAAAAGAGACATAAATGAAAAATATATAAAAGTTTTTTTATAATATAAATTATAAAAAAATAATTATTTAATTTAAAAATAAATATAAATTTCATAATGCATTTAAATAAATTTTGCAACTTAATTTTTTTTTCTCTAATCTCTTTATGTACGGAAACGCATTTTTAAATCAAATACACACTTTTGATATTTTTCTAATATCAGCAAAACTCCATAAATGTTTTTGAAATTACAAAAATGGCTTGAAAACATTTTTTGAAGTAGCTATTCAATTTAAGAATAAATATAAATTTTATAATACATTTAAATAAATTTTAAAACTTTTCTTTTTTTTTTTTTTGTTTTTAATCTCTTCATGGATAGAAATACATTTTTAAATCCGCAATACACTTTTGATATTTTTCTAATATTAGCAAAAGCTCAAAAATGTTTTTGAAATAACAAAAACGACTCGAAAATATTTTTTGAACGTTTCAAGAATAAAAATGTTTCAAAAATACTAAAATAACACTCACCAGGCTTTTAAAAAAGTTTACTAATTAAATAATAATAAAATTAAAAGAATTACTAAACCTTGACTGAATTTAAGAACCTGATCAATAGATATTTGGTTGCAGCAACTTCATTGGTTGATTCCTTTCATTAGATAGATATGCACATGCTTTTCTGACCTCTTCCTCCCCTTCCCCCTCCCATCCATTATGGGCCCTCTGCAACTCTAATCCATTCATCGCCATGCTCCTCCCATCCACAAACAAAATCAAATTCTTCTATCTCCCAATTGTCCTCACTTTATTAGAGATATTTTTTCTCTTCCATTCCAACATTTTCTTAATTTTAAACTTCTTTTAAATTATCCACTATAGCAACGTTTGTTAAAATGAGTAAGACAGTTTAAAAAAATTTTGAACTAAAATATAAAATAGTCAAGATAAGATTTTGAAATATTCTAAAATTTTTACTAAATTGTTTGTAAAATTTATTAGAATGTATTAAAGAACACGTACGTCATTTTTTCTAATTTATAAGGTTTAAGATATGTTTATTTTAAGAATGGAGAGAGATGAACGTATCTAAAAAATGTCAAATAAGAAATTAGTGACTTCTTTTTCAATTGTCAGATAAGTTTGACAAATACATTGAAAAGAAAAAAAAATCTGAAATACTTTTCATATCTTATCTTTTTTTATCTATATCTTGATTAACAAAAATTACTTACATATATATATATATCCTCTCTTGAAAGGTCAAAGTACAAGAGATATTGTGATTAATTTGAATGACGATAGCTGATTTTAAAAAGTTCAAAATTCATTAAATGTCTTAACCAAATTATCAAAATTCATAAAGTATAATCAATCAACTCTAGTTATTATATAACTAACATTGTTTAGTAATATCTTTTGAGTAGAGACCTCTATTGTACCCATGTTCTATATCGATGACCTACTAACAATATCTTGGACAAATCATTTGATTCTATAAAGTTAATTTGATAATTATTCTTTAGATAATGATGAACAAATTTTAATGATGAGATGGAGTTAAATCTTTTTTTAAACAGTGAAAAGTCTCCATTACACGCTATAAGATGTCATATGAATTTTTGACTTCAAAAAGAGAGAATTCCCTAAACATCAAAACATTTTGAAGGTTCTTATTCCAAGTCCAAACAATGAAATGTTCTTGTTCTTGAGCTTGGGAAGAATCAAAGTGCTTGAATTTATTATTTTATTAGTCTAGTTCTCACTTTTCATGCTTATGGTTGCTAAATATGTTCAAAATTTCTATTTTGCTCATGTTATAATTAATTATCCATAGTGAATGCTAATGAATACAATTAATCATTTGGAATTTTGACATTTTAAATTTTAAATTTTTTGGGGACACCTTTTATCTAAGGTATTTGAATTTTGGTTCAAATTAAAATTGGATTTAGACTTGGAAAAAATTTTAAAAAATGATATATATATATATATAGCAAATAATTTCAATAAAGAACAAATTCTTATAGAATAATCAAACCTAATTTTCCCTAATAAAATGAAAAAAAAAATGTACTTCCTCTGGCTCAAGAAAGGTCTAATAGAAGTCAATCAAAATAAAAGGAGAATTGATTTTATTACTATCATAGTGTACTCAAGTAACCAAGTCTGAATCAAGTGGAAATCTACTTGATACAACTTCATGTTCTGCAGGTGAAGACATTACAAATTTGACAAAAATTAGGAAATCTAAGCTTATGTATCCTATCTCTTCAACATGGCAACATCACTTCGGAAGCCAGATATAACAAGCAAAATCAAATACCTCGTTTGCAGGCTGCTATAGAGGCAGTACCTTAATTTGCTTCCTCCTAGCACAGGAACTTTACATTATTGAGCAGCCATAGACAACTGCCATGGCCGGCAGCAAACAAATTCATAAGTATTTCTAAGCTGCATTTGTAGCCCACCTCAGTTCTTGTGCTGCATCCTCCCGCTTTCTGAACCGGCATATGGATCGATTATGACGTTTATCACAGCTGGCTTCCGGGCAGAAAAGGATTCAGCGAGGGCAGACTGGAGTTCGCTCGGTGTCCCAACAAGATAACCGTGGCCCCCAAAAGCTTCGATGAGTTTATGATATGCTGCATCGGGGACAAAAGACGTTGGTGCTGGATCGTCCTTGTAAAGCCCAGTGATTTCTTCACTGCTTCTCCGGTCACCGCCATATACGCCACCGTTGTTGAAAACGATGATCACCACGGGCAACTTATATCGTACCAATGTCTGCAGACGTTTAAAAGAAAACAAATCAGATCAATTGTTTAATTGTTTCTAGTATTCATAAGCCGCAGCAAAAGCAAAGAGGATTAAGGTAGAAGTTGAGAGCAATATGAAACATGGACCTAGATGCAGCCAACTCTAAAGGATTTTTTTTTTTTTTTTTTTTTTTTTGGGGGGGGGGGGGGGGAAGATAAATTGCCTCTAAAGCTTTACTGGGGGGGAGGGTCATTAGTCAAGAAGGCAACAGACCAGGCATACAGCCCAACAACACTTTTATCATGTCAGTATTCACTCCTGCGTAATCTTCGAAGTGAAAATTTAAATAGTCTGACTTAGACTTTTTCAAAGTCTCAAATCTCTGCCAAGTGCAACTATTTAAAATCTCCAATCCTAGCCATATCATCAACAACTTAGATCAAACTCTACTTGTATGTATTGTAATGGTGAGATTTGAACATATCAGTTACCTTTCTGCATTTTAATTAATTTGTAATCATGAAATTTGATCATTTAATTAGTGATTTATGCTTTTATCATATTTAAATATTTTTAAAATATTAATAATTTCCAATAATATATTCATGTACAAATGTATTATTATATTTCATAAATAAATTTTTGAATCCCCAATCTGACTAGTGAACCAGTCCCCCAATCAATTCAATGGCCAATCCAGTTTTAATAACTGTCTATAGGATCTAATTGATATAATGTTGCAGGGTCCAAAGTGGTACACTGTGAGTGACAGTCCAACGTTGTTTCAACTGTCAGTGGCAAAGAGGAACAAGCATTGGTACGGAGCTGGAAAAGCCATGCAGCACATGCTCAACATGAAGGTGGTGTTGCCAGGTATTAATTAGAAGAAGGGGAGGTATTAGAAGTTTAACAGCTCAAATATGAATGCTTAAGGAATTTTCAAAGAACAACAGCTTACACAGAACAATTGGATCCCATAATTCCCACCCTACTTGATTTAATCCATACTTAAATAATAGAAAATGCTCTTTCCTTTGCATAGGAATCAGCATAATCGAATTCTTGACCTAAAACTCTGATGTATGCTTATGCACCGTTACTTCACTGTCCTACAAGGTTTTGGCTTAAATGGAAAAAAATTGAAGATTAGATGATCAACATTCATATCATGGTTAAGATACCCAATATATACTAAAGATTATGAATTAAAAACTTTTTGGCAACAAAGCTATAGACTAAACACAAACAAAGCAAGCACTGGAAAATGCTCTGTTTTCACCCTAAGGAAAGCTTCCAAAGTATTTCTTTTTTGAAATGAAATTGTAAGTGGATATTTGAAAAAGAATCAAAAGAGATCTGCCTAGATACATGAACCGCAGTTAAAATAACATTATCACCAAGATAAGAAACCTATGTAGGACAAATCTGGCATATGAGAATACCAACTGATTGAAGGCTCATTTTAGGGTTAGAAAACTAGGGGAAATGGTTGAAAAGGCTAGGGTTTAGATATATAGCAGGTTGGGGCAATTTAGAGAAAAAGAAAGTTGAAAAGATGAATTCAGGGGGCTGAAAACAAGTGTGGAAGGAAGATTATAATCATAATAATCGGAAAGTGAAGATTAGGGAAGAGAGGGAGAAATAGCAACTAGCATCACACCTATGATTCTGTAGACGTAATTACACCTAGGATTAGAATTGCATCACACAATTCAACGAAAGCACAACAAGCCTAGAGAAAACTATAGGTAATTACTCCATTCACTACTAAGAAAAGAGATTCCAATGGTATTTATAGAGCACCAGTAATGGTATTCCTACTAGGGTTAGGAAAATCTTTTCCCTATTGGGAAAACTAAACAAAAACTGAAACTACTAATAATAAGACTGGGAAAAGACCATAAATAAAACCTAAACACTATAAATAGTGTTAGCAAAAGACTCTAGGGAACATTATGTAAAATGACAAAAACACCCTAATGCATAAAACATCAAAACTAAGTCTAATAAAGCTCCTAGGAGTGGTCCTTCATCTAAAACATCCCAAATTAATATTTGGGCCTTAGAACTAGTTTTAATACGCCTCTTATGTCTTTAGAGGTTGTTGCCAACATCCTCCATCATATGGTTAAAATGGAAAAGTGCATCCAACATTTTATGTCAAGATAGATGTGCATCCATACAAGTAAAAATAAAATTGAAGGTTATTTGTAATAAGGTTGGAATGGCTCCTATTAAAGATAAAATGCATAAGACTAGATTAAGATAGGCAATATTTATATTAGATTGTTGAAGATTTGATTTATTTTAAATTTGATATTGGAATTTAGATTTTTTTAGCTTTTAACTTTAGTAGATTTGTTTGGATAATTGTAACATGAAATTTTATATTTTGTGGTTGAAAAATAGGCAATATTGATATAATCAGGAGAGCTAGTTGATTTTGGAATAAGATTTGGTTGATTGTCTCTCTTTCTCTCCCCTAATTTCTTACTTGCTCTCAGGTCTCCCTCTCCCTGTCTTTTTCTTCTTCCCATTCCCCAAAACTCTTCTTCCCTCTCTCAGATTCTCCTCTCTTTCTTATCCAATTTCTGCAATCCAACTTCTGTCCCACATCAGATTTAGACAATTCAACTACACTGGCACATGAACCATTGATTTTATATGACCCCATATCCACAATTTCAAGTATGTTTTAACATCCCTAGAACATTTGGCTGCCTGGCTGGGCAGGGTTCATTTTAGAAGATCTTAAGCAGGACATACCTAGAATGTTCGTGCAATAAAATGATTGAACTGTTTAACATAGTGGTTAACAACAAATTTGTTAGTATCTATTATACTTGATGATATTTGCATGTAAATCATGAACAATGAAAAAAGCTATTTATTCTGGAAATTTTAGCAGGCTATACAATACAAAGAGGACAGCTAATAAAGTATCGACCAAACACAAGTCTAGCCCATAGGATGTATTGCCCTCAGCTGCATCATACAAATACAAGCATCTTGATTCTCAAATCTGGAGGGATGCGAATTGAATACCAACTGTTCTTCAACAGCAGCAAACCTACATATTATCCTACTTTTAAGGGAAAAGGTTCAACATATATTTCAATTTGAGCCTTAAGCAATGTGCCCAGGCTCAATTCTTGTAGACCAAGATTCACATTCTGCTAAAAGCAACCTCTGCTTTAATTCTTTCAAGTCTAATGCCCTATCTAAATCCCCACTGAAGCAAGAAACAAAACACAATATTTAACCGATTATACACAGCAGTATGATTAAATGCCAAACAGGAATGCAAATGAATTTTTAGCTGTCAAAATTTAGACTTAAGAATTCAACGTGCAATTTGTATTCTGTGCTTTCATAATTGAA
Organism: Diospyros lotus; assembly: GCF_014633365.1. NCBI lineage: Eukaryota > Viridiplantae > Streptophyta > Magnoliopsida > Ericales > Ebenaceae > Diospyros > Diospyros lotus. The sequence continues at coordinate 2,405,033 of NC_068346.1, read as the reverse complement.
AGGAATAAGGCATGCGAGCAAGTGATTTCTATTATCTATCTACCAGCAATAACGTGAGAACTTATAGTCAAGTACTGGGAACTCGAGACAAACCTCCACTTCCATGGCGCTAAAACCAAAACCAGAGTCCCCTTCAACAGCAACCACTAGCCGGTCAGGTGAAGCCACAGCTGCAGCAATGCAGTAGCCCAGACCAACCCCCATTGTTCCCCATGTACCTGCATCCAGCCTAGTCCTCGGCTCAGTTTGAATCAAAACAGAGCGGCCAACATCCATAGTATTGGCACCTTCCGAGACCAATATAGGAGCAGGACTACCCACACCTAGAATCGCATCTCTAATAATCCTCATTGGCGTCAGAAAATTGAAGGGCACAACATCCTTAGCCAACTGAGCCTCCATTCTGGACACATTCTCTTTTGATTTCTTTGATATAGCTTCAACCCAAGGATGAGACTTCCCCAAACAAAAAGGATCGTTTTTAATCTCCTTATTGATCATCTCCATAATCTTTGCTGCATCACCAACCAATCCCAAACACGGATTTCGCATCTCAATCTCTTCCTTGCTTATATCAACCAAGATAAATTTCACATCCTTGGACCACTTTGGTGGCTCGCCAAAATGTAACAGCCAATTGAGCCGGGCACCAACTACCAGCGCCACGTCGCATTTGCCGATTGCCAGCGACCTTGCCGCCGTGGCAGCGAGCTCGTGGGTGTCCGGCAACAAACCCTTGCCCATTGGAGTGGGCAAGAACGGAATCCCAGTACTCTCCACAAATTTCCTCAGTCCATTCTCAGCCCTAGCAAACGCAGCACCTTTGCCGAACACAATCAACGGCCGCTCAGCGTGACGGAGCAACGAGACCGCCGCCTCAATCTCGGAACAGCCAACAGTTCCAATCGCATTCGGTTGTGGCCAACCACTCTCAGCTTCAAGAAGCAACTTCTCGGCTTCAGATTCGGTGATCGTTTCGTGAAGTACGTCGGACGGAAGGTCCAAGTAACACCCACCGGGCCGACCCGAGACAGCATGACCTAGAACTTGGAACACGCAACTAGGGATTTCTTTAATACTCGTGGGTTTGGCGGAGAATTTGGAGAACGGCTTCACGGTGGCAATCTGATCCAGCTCCTGGAAGTCGCCGCGGCCGAAATCTTTCTGATCGCAGGAGCCGGAGATCAGGACCATCGGCCAGGCGTTAACGGCGGCGTTCGAGAGGCCTGCTAAGCCGTGGACGCAGCCGGGGCCGGAGACGGTGAGAAGTACGCCAGGGCGGCCAGTGAGGTACCCGTAGGCGGAGGCGGCGTATCCGGCGGACTGCTCGTTATGGAAGGCGATGAAGCGGATGCCCATGGCGACGGCGCGGGTGGCCACGGAGGTCACCGGAATCCCCACCACACCGAACATCCGATCCACGCCGGCGCGCGCCAGGGCCTTCGCCACCATCGCGTTGCCGTCGAGTGGCGGCGGCGAATTGTCCGGCTTGCTAAGCGCTTGGTGGCTGCCATCCGCCATTCTTACGGATTGGAAAGGAACTTTTCAATCAGTGAGAGAGAGAGAGAGAGAGAGAGAGAGCGAGAGCGATAGAGAGCAAATGGAAGTGGAAAACGTGAGTGAATGATGCGTGGAGCTTCGGAGCGCGTAACTATATAATTGCCAATTACGATTGTGCCCTCCCCCCGCCCCCCGGCGTGGCTGAGGTTCGACCCGACGAGGATTAACCGGGCCACATGATACCGTGTGACGTGTCGAAGCAGCCATCCGCATTAATCCACAAAAATTGGCAAACACGTCACGTAAGTGGTCAGAAAAATCATAAAAGTGTCACTAACTATGAATTTATTTATTTAATATTTGTTTTAAAGTTTTAATTTTTAGGTAGCAATTAAATTCAACATTTAACCATAAAAACAAATCAAATAATGGCCGCTATTAAGACCCGTTTGGCGTTTGATTTCCTTGTTGTTTGTAGTTTTAATTTTAATTTTGAAAGAAAAATAAAAAAAATGTCAATTGGTTGAGTGTTTTTGTACATAAATTAATTTTATTTAATTTCTGATCAATTAATTTTTTTAGACGAACAATTAAAATTAAAATTGAAATTAATAAATATTATACACGGAAAGCAGTTGGTGCGATGATGGAGGAGGAATCAAATTTGTTCTTCTTCAAGAGCCCCGGCCAATCATCAGAGGACGTGGTCGGCGGGGGTGGGCTAGGCGTGGCGAAAGCAAATTTTGTTTGTCCGAGAGTATTATTGAGAATTCACATCAAGTCTTCCTCAACAAATTTATTTCCCTTGCCACTTGTACGCGATCCGATCATGCAATGTCGGACATTTGGTTCTTATCGCGAAACCAACTCTCATGACATTGCCATGCACTTCAATTTATAATTTTAAGACTAAATTACAGTCATCATTTATAAAGTTAGGTTTAATGTAAATAATTATTTTTTATTTAGTGAAATTATGTAAAAAAAATTTACTATTAAGTTAGTATTTGTTGATCAAGATATAGATGAAAAAAATGAAATATAAAAAATATTTTTAATAAAAGTATTTTTAATTATATTTGTTAAATTTGTCTGACAATCTTTAAAAAAAATCACGTAACTTTTTATTTAATTTTTTTAAATAAATTTATTTCTTCTCTCCAAATAAATTCATTTTGATTCTTACAGATAAGAAAGAATGGTGCATGTGTCCAGTGCATTCCAAAAAATTTAACAAATAATTTGATAAAATTTCATAATGTTTCTTAGCTTTTTCTTAATCATTCCATATGTTGATCCAGAAAACATTTTAACCTTATCTTGATACAACTTTATTTTACTCATTTTAACAAACGCTACCTAATAAAATAATTATTATTTGTTAAATTTATTTGATAACACTTAAAAAATAAGTTTTGTAATTTCTTATTTTAAATTGTTCAAATAAATTTATCTTTCTGTTCTCCAAATACATTTATCTTGAATTTCACAGATAAAAAAATAACTTATATGCCCTCGATATATTTTAAAACATTTAACAAGCAATCTGATAAAAAATTTAGAATATTTCTCAGTTTTATTTTGATCATTTCATATATTGGTTTAAAAAGTATTATAACTTTATCTTAATACAATGTTATATTACCTATTTTAATAAACATTAATACAATGTTATCTTACCTATTTTAATAAACATTACGTAAATAAAATTAACGGTGTTTATCCACAACCAACATGAGAAATCAAAAAAATATAAAGATGCTTTAACTATCTAGTATTAACTTGTCATTATATAGTTATATTAATATTATTAGTTACATCTATCATATATTAAATTTATTTTTGAACACTCCTTAAATAATTTAGCATGTTTAACATTGAAAGGAATTTCAAAAGGTTGCAAGAGAAAAGAAAATATTTATTTTAAATAAACATGTTAGACGTGTAATTGTAAATAAGGATTAATAATTTGATGGTGGTGGCGACATGCCAACACTAGAACGGTAAGGAACGGCGAAGGATGATTGAGGAGTCGACGGTGACTCAACGACAAGGAACGACAAATGGCCATAGGATAGGAGAAGCCACGGACGAGAACAAAAAGACTCAAAGAGAGAGAGATATGAGATTAAGGCTTCAACGTTGGAGGCAGATGCAACGACGACAAATGGTGATCAGAAATAGCGTATAAACTATAGATAGTGGGGGAAGAAGAGAGAGGGGGGGAAGAAGCTGGGCAACCGAAAATGGAGGCAGCACACAGTGGGGAGAGAAAGATTAAGTGAGGAAAATGAAGCTTTTTGGCGAGGTGAGATATTCAATTTGAGCTAAAAAATTAAGTGTAGATTTCTAATTTAGGACTAAAATAGATATGTAATTTTGCCTGAGCTGTCAACCAAATTGTCCATCTAGCATTATCTATGTGAAGAAGCAATGAAAAAGAAAAGAAAAAAAAAAAAAAGATAATGCTATTCGGCCACTTAGAAAGCCACAAATAAGATATCGTGATATCTCATGTTTTATTAAGCCCAAAATCTCGCGATATATAGCGATATGAAAAGTAGTAGAAAACTCAATTATTTCAAATTTCTACCCACTATCTCATTCTCCCCGTGCTAAATTTACCTCATTCTCTCTTACTCTTGCCCACACTAAAATGAGTCTCTCATTCCCTCTCTTTTTCGGGCATCGGTTTGTCTTCCTTCTAGCTGTCAAGTCTCTCTCTCATTCTTCCTTCCCTTCTAGTCATCGGTCTGGCTATTTCTCTCTCGTTCTCCTGCCCATGCGACTTCATCTCCAACATTTCTTGGGCTCACTCCAGCTTCTCTCTGTTTCTCCCATTCGTCACACGTCCCCATTGCTCTGATCTATAAGGAGATAAGTCTCGCACACATCCATGATACATGCGTATATATGCATTATTGGGTTTAGCCGAAATGTTAAGCTTAGATCTATGAAGTTTCGGTCGTTGGATCTTGATGGTTTTTGGGTATGTTGGTTGATGGACTCTTGGGTGTCGGATAGTTGTTTCTTATTGTCAAAAACCACCGGCCACGGTAGCCAGTGCCGATTAGTAGTGTGTATATTCGCGTTACGGGTTTGGTTGAAACTTTAAGTTTAAATCTATGAAGATTGGATTCTTGGATCTTGCTGAATTTTTGATATGTTGGTTGATGGTCCCTTGGGTGTCAGGTGATTGCCTCTAAGCACTAGAAACCACCGGCTACGGTGGTTGGTGAAGTGGCTGACAGTGCATTTTTAAATTTGACCAAAAATTAAAATTCAGATCTATTAAAATCTAACCATTAAATTTGATCTTTTTTTTTTTTCATGTTAAGTCTTTTAACTTGGTGTTACTAATGATAGATTTTGATCGTGAACATTTTTTATAGAGAGCGTTGATGATGACAATTGTGACTTCCATACATACATACATACATATATTTACATATTACTTTTTCTTCTACATTAATTTATTATCTTGTTTGCTTAATGTTGTTTTTTTTTATTGGTTCATTTTTCTTTCGTTATTTATTTTTCTGTCACTTATTAACGCTACAAGGCTAATTGCTTCGGGAAATAAAACTTGTTTGATTTTTATCATAATAAAGTGCCTTTCTATCATTGGAACTATAATTAAACTTAATAATTTAACAATAATTATTTATCATTCAATTTTTAATTAAAACTAATAATTTAACTTCAATCATCCACAAAACAAATACAAACCAATTTAATTTTTTGATATTCAAATTTTAACAAATCATTTTATTTTAACCTTCACAATATTCAAATAAAATCATATTTATTTTATTTTTAATATATTAAAATAAATAAATAAAGCTAAACAATCTAAAATTATCAAATGATACATTAAAATTTTATTTTTAAAAAATTAAAACATAACATAAAATATCAACACAAAAAAATATAAAAAAATTATCGTTCTCTTTTTAACACCGTTTTGTAATTTATCTCCTTTAGCATCGCCAGTGAATGAATTCCATTTACCAGCCTTGATATATAAACCTTATTCTCTCTCATTCGCCAACAAGACCCAAACTTCCTTCTTAATATCTACATGCACAAACACAATATAAGAACAAATCATGATTTTTTATAACTCAAAACAAATCACATTATTTAATTTTCATTTCAACAACAAAATCATCTTCCATTTCAACAATAAATTGGTTACCATAAAAAACAACATAAGCAAACAATAAAAACTAAAGTGTAAAAAAGAAAAATATACAAATATATATTTACTTAGCAAAAACAGCCCATCGCCACTAGTGGCCACGGGCGACCACTTTTGGCCGGTAATTTCTATGATCAAAGCTTATCATTAAAAATATTAAGTCAATGGGGTTAACATACACAAAAATAGGCAAGATTTATCGATTCGATTTTTGAAGATCCGATTTTTAATTTTTGGGCACAACTTAAAAATGCACTATCAGTCGCCATCAGTCATCGTGATCGTGGTTTCTGACGATTAAAGGTAACTGCCAGACACCCAATGGCCCATCGACCAATATACCCAAAAATCAACAAGATTCAAAGGCCCAATCTCTGTAGATCTAAGTTTAAAGTTTTGATCAAATTCAAATACCTCATATATACACATTGCTAGTTGCCACCGAGCACCGTGGTGGTAGTTTTCGACAATCAGAGGCAACCATCCGACACCCAAAGACCCATCGACTAATATACTCAAAAATCAATAAGATATATTCAACAACCCAATCTCTCTAGATCTAATCTTAAAGTTTCGACCAAATCTAAAAAAATATTTATATATATATATATATGATGGATGTCTGCTGAAAATTATGAGTAATATATTTAAAGGATAATGCTATTCGGTTAGAAGTGATGCCCGAAGAAGTGCCACCCCATAGATATCGCAAAATTACCTCCAAAATATCACGATATTTTCAATGAAATGAGGGTGGTTGAAATTTCAAATTTCAAATTATTTTCTCTCGCTCTGCCTGACCCATCCCAACTTTTCCCAGAGATTTGGCCCAATCTCTCACTCTCTTCTCATTTTCTTATTTCTCTCTCTCACAACCCCATTTCTCTCTCTCTCTCTCTTTCTCTCTCTCTCTCTCTCTCTCTCTCTCTCATATTCTCTGCCTAACCCATGCTCCCCTTCGAAGAGGCTTGTTCATCCATTCCTCTTGTTAAGGCCATCTCTCTCTCTCTTTCTCTCCTGCACGTTTGACCGAGCCTCCGATCTCCCTTGGGCTCATTACGACCATCTCTTGCTCTCCAGCCTCTGTTACAGTATCTCCAGCATCCCTTGGCTCCATCCTTGTCCGATCTACAATGAGGTATGTCTCTAGTTTTACAAAAAAAATGATTTTCAGCAAAAGTATATGTGAGTGTTGGGTTTGGCCGAAGATTTAAACTTAGATCTATCGAGATTTGGCCGTTGGATCTTGTTGGTTTTTGGGTATGTTTGTCAATGGGCATAAGAGTGTTGGGTGGTTGCCTCGGATCGCCGGAAACCACCGGCCATGGTGGCCGGTGGTGACTGGCAGTGTGTTTAAATGGGTTTTGGGTTCGGCCGAAACTTTAAACTTAGATCTACGGAGTTTCGGCCGTTTGATCTTGCTGGTTTTTGTGTATGTTGGTTGATGGGCCCTTGGGTATCGGGTGATTATCTCTAATCGCCGGAAACCACCGGCTACGGTGGCCGGTGGTGGCTGGCAATATATTTTTAAGTTTGGCCGAAAATTAAAACTCAGATCTACTAAAATCTAACCATTAAATTTGTCCCATTTTTTTGTATGTTAACGCTCTTGACTTGGTGTTTCTGATGGTAGACTCTGATCATGAGAAGCTTCGGCTGGCGGTGGTCGTCGGAGGCGTTGGTGGCGACTATTACATATATACATATATTTTCTTTTCTCTTTTGTAATTATTTTAATTTATATTGTAAATGTTAATATTTAATTATGAATTTGTGTTGAAGATGTTGAAGTTAATATTGAATTTGTATTGAATTAGTGATATTTAAATATTGTGAAGGTTAAAATTAAATTGAATTGGTTTAAATTTAAATGTTAATAAATTCAGTTAGTTTGTATTTGTTTTGTGAATATTTGAATTGAATGCTATGTAGTTATTGTTAATTTTATTTAAATTTAAATATTTATTAATTTGTATATATATTTTAAAATTAGCTTAATATCAAATTTAAATTTATATTTATTAATGTGTATGAAGTTAAATTTAAATTTTTATTAATATGAAAATTAACAGTCAAAACGTTTTTATGTAAATGATGTAATTATATATAGTAAATAAACACTTAATGTATTATACATTTTTTTAAAAAAATTCTTTACTCGTACAAAAAAAAAAAAAAATCACTTAACTTGGCTCAATTCATATTCACATCCACCAATTGGATTCATCTTTTTTTTTTTTTTTTTTTAAAATAATTCCTAATTCTCTTACTTTAAATCAAGAAAAAGATGTTTTTAATTAATTTTTTTTTCATTTACCAAAACAAAAGAGGTATTTGTAAAGAATATTTTTTTCATTTACTCTACCATCAAAGTGGGGAATGAGTTGGTAAGTCTATTATTTACAAAAAGTCTTTCATTTTATATTTTTTATGATTTAATAATACTCATTATATATATATCTATGATTTTTGAATCTTAGTACTAAATACAATTTTTAAAAGAATGAAAATTTCAATTAAGAGAAATGCATAATTTGTTTGATAAATTAAAATAAAACTAAACTCAAATGAACAAATTTTTGAACAATTAGTACTTCCCGTGGTGTTTCTCCATTTAGTTAAAAAAAAATTAAAAGGTACAACTCAATCTCTATGCATCACATGAAATTATTTGATTTTTTTAAAAATTTTATTTAATATAAATTTAAAATATATATAAACATTAATAAATATCTAAATTCAAAAAAAATTAATAATAACCACTTACCATTCAATTCTTAACTAAACTTAATAATTTTAATTTAAAAATTCACAAAACAAATACCACCAATTCAATACAAATTCAATATTAAACTTTATTTAATATAAATTTAAAATATATCTACACATTAATAATTTCAAATAAAATTAACAAAAACTACTTACCATTCAATTCTTCAATAAACTTAATAATTTTAATTAAAAAATTTACAGAACAAATACAAATCAATTTAATTTTAACTTTCACAATATTCAAATATCACAAATTAAATACAAATTCAATATTAACTTCAACATCTTCAATACAAATTCATAATTAAATATCAATATTAATATTTACAATATAAATTAAAATAATTACAAAACAGAATATGTAAAAATATGTATGTATGTATCCGCCGCCACCAACGCCGCCGTCGACCACTGCCGGTTGAAGCTTACTACGATCATAGCCTACCATCACAAACACTAAGTCAAGAGAGATAACATACAAAAAAATAGGATATATTTAACGGTTAGATTTTAGTAGATATGATTTTTAATTTTTGGCCAAATTTAAAAATACACTGACAGCCACCACCGGCCACCGTCACCGGTGGTTTCCGGCGATCAGAGGTGACCACCCGATAGCTAAGGGCCCATCAACCAACATACCCAAAAATCAGCAAGATCCAACGACCCAATCTCTCTAGATCTAACATTAAAGTCTCGGCCAAACCCAAAAAACGCGTAGATGTGCTAATGACTAAAATGTCTAAAAGACTTACCTCTCTCCCTGTAGATCTGAGCTAATGGAGACGTGAGAGTGCCTCAGAGTGAAAGAGACCGAGAGAGGGCCGGAGATGAAGTCACACGGGCGGAAGACGACGACCCTTTTTGATCCGAGAAGAAGGCTCACACTATGACCGATTTGTCTTTCAGCCATGGGAAATTTCGAGCTAGAGAGAACAAGAGGGAGCAAGTGAGGGAGAAGATAATGAGAAGAGTGAGATATTTTGCAATGGATAGGGTAGAACAAGAGAACACAGAGAGAGAAAGTGAGAGAAGGGAGAAGAGAGTGAGAGACTGAGCGTCGAAGGGAGGGAATACTGAAATTAGAACATGGGCATTTGTGTCAATTGGAGTATGGGTGAAATTGTAATTTCCTTCTGGGATGGCACTTCTTCGGGCTCTATTTCTGGCCGAATAGCATTATCCATATTTAAAAGGCTTATCTCTTTATAGATCAGAGTCAATGGAGATGTGCGAAAAATGGGAGAGATAGGGAGAAGGTCGAAGCGAGCCCTAGGAATGTCAAAGATGAGGTTGCACGGACGAGAAATGATGACCTTGACAATCGAAACGACAGGAAGGGTTGCACGGTCGAAACTAGAGAGAGAGAGAGAGAGAGAGGCGTTGACTGGAAGGGAGATTCAGCCTCTGGTGTGAGAGAAAGAGAAATGAAGTCTGGCTAAAGGCCATTTTAGTAATTACACACAATGGGTACATTGGTAATTTAAGCAAGGATAGCTTTGAGGGTGGCTTTTTGGGTGGAAATAAGGTGTACAGCGGGGTGATGCGTGGTTGGACTTGGACTTGTTCTCTGGCCCTCATATCTCTCTCTGAAAGCCAAGTGCCTGCCATCACTCAACCTGATTCTCGATCTACCAACGGACAGATCGCAGTCATTCGATGACGAAGATGATCAGATGACGATAGCAGCGCTTCGCTGTTCTCCGTCGCTTCTAGCGGCTAGCGTAACCCACTCCAAAACAGCCAAAGAACACCACCGCCAGTTGCTGGAAAACCATCGCCGCAAGCATGAAACTATTAAACCAATCGGGAGCTTGAAATTACAACAGGGAAGAGAAAACTAGTGGATTAAACGCGATTTTGTGAAATGACGTGTGAGCAAGAACTATTAAAACGAGGCCATTTCATTGCTGGGTCAACAATTTGACATATCAGCCTGCGATCTCATCGATCGACACGTATTAAATAAATTAAGATATAATTTAAATTAATTTTAAAATATTAAGCATAAAATAAAAAAATTCTCAAAACAGAATAAAATAAAATTAAAAAATAACAAAAACTTCAAAATAAATCAGGTTATTAATAGAAATAACAATTGCAACAAAAATCGTAGGAAATCTAACCAAGATCGAATCAGTCAACGCGGTTAAAAATCATTTGACTGAATAATTGCTTGGTTTGGAAAAAAATTGAATACTATTTCAATAGGTATGATTTAGTTATGGTTTTCACTAAATTCAAATCAAAATCTGAATCGAATGTATAGATAATTGAACTGAATATATATATATATATATAATATTTATTTAATAAATTATATATACACATAATACATATATATTGACTAGTACATTTTTTATAAGTATTTTAACTAATGCATTATAAATATATAAAATATTTAATATTTATAAAGTAATTAATAAATAAAAATAAAATCTAATCTGAAATTATTTTTTATTAATTAAATAATTATTAATAAAAAAATTAATTGAATATTAAAAAAATAAAATCTGGTTAGAGATTATGGATCAAAATAAAAAAACTATGGTTAAAACTGAAACTAAATATTATGATTATAATTTTTAATTTTTAAAATTAATAGATAATAATTTGATTTTAATTTTAATAATTTAAATTTAATTTAATTATAATTTTAACAAAAATTGAAATCAAACTGAACTATTGCCAACTCTAGTTATTAACCTTCTAAGTAAAGGCAAACAACTATACTCTTAAGATTTAATTATAAACCCTAATAAATTTAATGGGGTACTGTTCATTAATAAATATATATTAAATCTTGCTAAATTGCTGAGGTGTCTTTCAAAAAGAAAGAATCATAGTTGAAAATAAGGGATTGTTCGGAAATGGAGAATACAGCAGAAAAAACAACATCATTCAAACTGAACGTCATGACATGACCACAAACAAGATCATTGTAATTTTTAAAAATGGAAAAAAGATGTTTTGAATTTCACCTAATATAAAAAAATGACAGCGTAATTTACCCTTATTTAAACCGGGGGGGGGGGGGGGGGGGGGGGAAATACCATTTAGTCAAAAAAAGTAGTAAATGTGTAATTCTTTGTAAGATGTGAGTTCCCGTTTGCGTTACTCTTGGCTGGTGGAAGGCTTCCCTCGCCGCAGAAAAAACCCTCCCCCGCCGCCTCGTTACTCCCGATCGCACAGTCGACGCTTCGCTTCTCCAGGTTTCTTCTCCTTCTCCCGCTCTGTCTCGCTCTCTGTCTGAATGCGCCTACCTATGTGCATCAGAAGTTTCTGTTCGGACGTTTTGTTCGAGTAGCAAGCCCCTATTATATCACGTATTTTCTTTTGTTTGAAGTTGTTTTACGAATTTTGACTCGAACCTAAGGCATTGGATCCTAATCCAAAGCTTTTTCTCATTTGAGTCGGCTTATGAATAAATATGGTGATTCCAATGATGTATGGACGCTTCAGAGCCCTAACTTTAGTGGCGATTCGTAGTTCTATTTCGTTTGTTTAACGACGTTGAGTTTCGTTTGCAATATTTCTTTCCGTTTTTTTTGGTGGATTCTGATAAAAATTTGATCGTCATTCGTGAAAATTTATTTTCAGTGGTAGCTATTTTTAGCTTTTCTCGTGAGTTCGTTAACTTTATGCAAATGTTCAAATTGTTTTAACGCGGTGAGAGCATATCTGATGTAATTTTGACACCAATAATCACGCTAACATGATACCTGAGCTAATAAAATCATGCCAACTGAAAAGGATAGTGGTCTTAATTGTATAGACTAGATTTAGGTGAGGTACCTGTCCAATAATCTTGCTACACGTCTGATTATTAGGATCTCAACATGCAGGTAATGACGTGTTTTGTTGGTTTTCAATACTGTCTGAGGATCATGACTTTGTATTGCTAATTCACTGGGTGTTTACTTGATTGTTGCAAGGTAGTCAATTTTAAACGCCCTGGTTTCACTCTTTTCCTTGGCTCTAACTGAAAACAGCAAAGCAAAATGATCAAAAGGAGATTCTACAGGACTGAACGAGGTGAAGGTGATGGCGCATCGGATTCCTCTTCTTCAGATTCTGAAGTAGAGGCAGAAGCCACAGAAGAGACAGAGGCAGAGGATGATAAAGATGCTGTTGCTGGAGTTAGAGAATATCATGAATCTTCTTCCTCTGGTTTGTTTATCCTACTTAGTTGTTCATGCTATATGCCATCAAATTTATCTTTGTTGCTCAGAAGTGCATGATCGAATAGTTTCCCCCAGAGGCTTTTATTACAGCTCTGTTGTTAATTACATAGAGTGGTAGTAAAAATATCAGTTAATGGGATAGTTTCTGACGTGAGGTTGTTTACTTAACTGGTTAGCTGAGAGAATCAGTCCAGTTCTGTCATATTTTTAAACACTGAATTCATTTTTCTTCCACCTGTTTTGGCATTCATGGTGCCTTGCCCCACATTGAGATACTATTTCACTCCACTCTGTGGGCACATTATTGGGTTTCTACCATCTACTATCTCAATATATCCATATGAAGCTATCTGACACCAGCTTAGAAAATTATTAATTATGTGATATTGCCATGTGTCACGGCTCTTCCGTGAATTTGGTACGCTCCTAGTTCAGAATGGATTAGGAGATGATTTTGGTAGGAATAGAATAGAACAGAGCAAGGGAGAAGAGAGTGAGAAGGAAGGAAGTGAGTGAGAAAGGTAAGAGAAGGAAGAAGAAGTTTCTAATATTCAATTCAACGATACTCCCTCCAGCATAGCTTAGGAGAATATATACAACCGATAGGGTGTAGGTGCTGCCACAGCAAATCCCTCCCCTCATTCGGTTATAACAAACCTTTTGTCCTATTCCAGCCCGGCAGCCCCTCCACATGGGAAATCCTACTGTCTTAACTAGCTAATACTAATAGTGAAATTACGGTAGTAAGAAAACAAGAATTACAACAATAATAATGGAATTACAACAGTAAAAAAGAAAATCAAAATTTTGCTACTCTAATTCGTTGTTCTAGAGAGCCTTCCGTGACAATTCCCCCTCTCTTATACCTTTCTTGTCCTCAAGAAATGCTGAGGAGGCTGGCAGTCCTTGGGTATTGTTTGAGTAAATCAAATATTCTCAAGTGTTGCTTCTTGTTGTTCCATCCTGCCACTTAACTAGCATTTGGATGAGTGGAATTCCTTGGTTGTAAACCACCTTTATGTCCAAAATTGCTTTCGGTTCTTCCACCCTACTCGCCTCCTTAGGAATTGTGGGCATTGCTGGGTTCACCTGTTCAGATCCTACTGTCTTCTTCAATAAGAAGACATGGAAAACTAGGTGGATATGGGTTCCCTTCCGAAGTTGTAGACGATAAGCCACTTTTCCCACCCTTTCCAATATGGAAAACGAACCAAAATACTTGGGAGCATATCAGCCTTTGAGTAATAGCTTTCAAGTGGAGTTGCTTTAACCTTAAGTACACCTTCTCTCCCACCTCAAATTCCCCACCACTTCCCCTCTTATTTGCAAATTGCTTCATCCTATTTTGAGCTGAGGCTAGCTCTTGCTTCAGCTATTGCAATACCATCCTCCTCTGTTGCAAGTATTCTTCTACTGAGGCTGTAGTGGGGTGCTCTCCTATAGCCAGCAATAGAGGAGGCTTGTATCCAAAGAGAGCCTCGAATGGGGACATTTTTATGGAGGAGTGGTGGTTAGAGTTGTACCACCACTGGGCTAAGGAGAGCCATCTATGCCAGCTTTTGGGTTGCAAGATGCAGATACATCTTAAATAAGTTTCCAAGCCTTGATTTACTCGCTTAGTATTTCCATCTGTTTGGGGATGATAGGTGGAAGACATATTCAACTTAGTTCCCAATGCCCTCATAAGCTCCTTCCGTAAGATGCTTGTAAAAATCCTGTCACGATTTGAAATAATTGTCTTAGGAACCCCATGCAGAGCTACTACCTGATCCATGAAGATCCTAGCCACTTCTTGGGCTGTATAAGGATGTGCAAGTCCTATAAAGTGAGCAAACTTGGTGAATCAGTCTACAACCACCAATATGCTATCTTTCCCTTCTGACTGACAAACCTTCGATGAAATCCATAGACACTAGACCAAGCTTGCTCAAGCACTAGCAGGGGTTGTAAGAGCCCAGGTTAGGCCACATTCTCATTCTTGCACCTCCTGCAAATGTCACATCCTAACACAAACTTCCTTACCTCTACCCTAAGCCCTTGCCAATGAAAGAGTTGCTTCACCCGAAGGTAAGTGTTTTGGATCCTCGAGTGTCCCCCCATTGGAGATTCATGCAATGATTGCAGGATTCTTCTCTTGAGATCTTCATTATCCCCAATTGCAATCCGGCCATGATATCTCAACATTCCGTCCACTAAGGCTACCTTCTCCAATATTTCCCTCACCTTTTCATCTCGTTCATAACTCTTTATCACCTGTTGGCACCACTCAGGAATGATAGTGGTTATGGTTGCTGCACTTCCCTCCTCATGACATCTTGAGAGTGCATCTGCAACCACGTTTTATTTTCCCTTTTTATACTGTATTGAGTAGTTCAAGCCCATCAATTTGGCCATGCCCTTTCTTCGCAACCGTGTTTGTAGTTTCTGCTGTAACAGAAACTTCAAACTTTCGTGGTCCGTTTTTACTATAAACCTTCATACTTTCTAGTAATGCCTCCATTTATCTATAGTCATCAACACTGCTAGGAAGTCTTTTTCATATATGCTAAGCCCCAAATGTTTAAGGCTCAAAACTTGGCTTAAGAATGCTAATGACCTTCCTTCTTGAGCTAGGACCGCCCCTATACCACCCCCACAAGCATCTGTCTCAAGGACAAAGGGTGTTAAAATGTTGTCTAGAGTATAGGTTAATAAGATCAGTTATAACATTGTATTTGAGGGCCAATGAAGTATTAAATAGAAGTTGTAACCCAAACTATAATTAGTATTAAGTTGGGGGTTAAATTGTAAATATTTTATATCTTCATTGGGATATTCACCCACTATTATAAATAGAGGGCAAGGGGTAGCAAATGAGGAGAGAGTTCTCATTTTTCTGTTTGTAACGAGTGCTGATTGTTTATGAGAGAAAGGCTAGGTGATGTTAGCTTTGTAATCTTGGGGAAAACAATTGGGGCGTTCGGGAAATAGAAGGGAGAGAAGGGCCACTACTGTGCTGATCGATTTTTGGAAATAAAGACTACTCTCAGGAGGTTTTTAAAGGCTGGATGTAGTGCCATTCACATGGCATGAACCATGATAATCTCGGTGTTCTTGTGCATGTGTGGTTTGTGTTTCTTGTTTGGTTTTAATTCTCTTTCAATTTATATTTTCTGTTAATTCTATTAAATTTGTTCCTAAGATCTAATCCGTGAGTATATGAGAGGAAGTGTGGTAGAATTCCTGTCCAAGAAAGTAGTTCCAGCGACCCTAGGTATAACAAATGGCTTACTAAAGTTAGGCATCCCTAATACCGGTATCCCACTCGTAGCTTCCTTCAACTTCTTAAAGGCCTCTTTTTGCCTCAGGTCCCCAATTGAAACTCCCTTTCTTTAGCAATTCAGTTAGGGGTTTGCTAACGATCCCATAGTTTCTTACAAACTGGTGATAGTATCCAGTAAGTCTATAGTTTTGAAAGGCGCGAGGTGCAAAGGGTCCTGGAGCCTGAGGCACAAGGCGCACGAGGCGAGGTGCGCCTTTTAGAAAAAAAACTCAAAATCTTGTAAAATCATAAAAAACTATCAAATTATCAATAATAACACATACATATCATTAATGATTCATTATTTTCAAATTCTAAACTAATATCATCAAAGTTGATTCATTCATCATGCAAATTCTAAACTAGAAATATCATCAAAGTTCAAACTTAAAGTCTCAAACTCAAACAAGTATCAATCATCATCATAGTTACCTAATACGCCCCTCCCCCCCGGGAACCACGTTCCAGTACGCGCGCACTGGAACGCAGTGCGTTTGCTTCTTGGAATGCTTGGGGACGCGTCCCAGTTCCCCTGTAATGAAGACCCGGATCTTTGATGCCATTAATTTTGGTCTACACTCAGGCCCGCCATTAACCCTTTCTCAGACCCCCTCTCGCTCAAGCGCCCGCCGCCCACCCACTCTGCCCTTCTCCCTTTCTTGGTTCGCTCGTTGCCGGTTGCGGGCTGCTGTCTCTCGCTCTCATTCACTTCGGCCTCTGTGCCTTCGTCGGATGACTCGGACCGTCGCTGACTCGCTCGCCTTCCTCGGTCGCTCGCCTCGCTCAATTGCTCTTCCTTGCTGCCTTTCTCTAGCTCCGTCGCTCGCCTGCGTCGCCTCGCCCTCGATCGTCGCTCACCCTCGCCGGCCGTCAGCTCTCCCCTCGGTCTCTCGCTTGCTGCCTCTCTGGCTCTCTCACTCCATCGCATTAGTTGGTGGAGACTCCCAGTTGCATCAGCTGGTGGAGACAATAAAGCTTAGCCTCTCTCGTGAGTTGTGATTTCATTTTTTTGGCTAAAGCTTTTTATTGGACTCCACATCTCATTCTATTTTTTTAAATTTTATGATTTTATAATTATTATATTAATATTTATTTATTTTATATTTTTATTTTTATTATATTAATATTTATTTATTTTATATTTTTATTATTATTAACATATTTAAAAAACTAAGTAGCGAACTAAAGAAGCCTATCCCCCACGTACCGCGTTCCAGGAAAAGTGACGTACCACGTTCCCGTATCGCGTTTTGCTTACCGGACGTTCCACGAACCAGGTAACTATGATCATCATGCAAAGTTCTAAACAAACATATAAACACTACAAGTCCACAATCAATAAAAAAGTTTTAATCAATCATCATCAAGGAGATCATCAACATCAAGGTCAATATCTTCATCATCCCCTCCAATCAAGAAAATGTTTTCATTTTGAAAAAAGTTATTTTTCTAAGTCTGGAAGATTAACGCATTATAAGAAGACATATAAGAAAATGTTTTCATTTTGAAAAACTATCTCCCGATATTTTGATAGCTAATATTCATTGTTGTTAAAATGATTTTTAATAAATTTTTCAAGAAATAGTAGGTATGTATTTTGGGGGTGGTAAAATTGCTAAATCCTGAGTTTGTACTAAAATCAAAATTCTATTTTCTTATTCTTATGGATTTTGATTTTTTAGATATTTTTATTGAATCCAAATGAGGAGTACTTTCTTATTTACATTTATGTATTAAAGTAAATGGAAGGTAAAATATAAATAAAAGAAAATGTGGACATTTACTTAAACTAAATAAATGTAAATATGTTGTAATGTATACATGTTGGAACTGAGAAGAGGGGAGGAATTGGGCTGCCTAGATTTTAATTAAAACCTAGGTTTCATACCTAGGTTTCATGAGGCGCGCCTCTCGCCTCGGCGCCTCACTGAAATCGCCTCGCCTCGGCCCAGGCGAGGCACTGAACTGGTGCCTTGCACCTAGGCGCGCCTTTAACAACTATGAGTAAGTCCTAGGAATCCCCTTAAAAGCTCTTACTGAATTAGGCCTCGGCTAGGACACCATGGCTTCCACTTTTTTTGGATCAGTGCTAATTCCCTCCTTGGATATGATGTGCCCCAAATATTCTACCTACCTTTAACCAAATGCACACTTAGATTTCTTAATGAAAATATGGTTAGATTTGAGGATATCAAGAGTGGTCCTAAGGTGAATTAGGTGTTGGCTAAGGGAAGGGCTATAGATGAGTATATCATCAAAGAACACAAGCATAAACTTTCAAAGATAGGGCTCGAATATTTTGTTCATTAAGGATTGAAAAGTGGTTGGGGCATTGGTGAGCCCAAATAGCATCACCAAGAATTCAAAGTGCCCGTGGTGAGTCCTAAAAGTTTTCTTATGTATATCCTTTGAGCTCATCCGAATTTAGTGGTATCTCGAATGCAAGTCAAGCTTTGAAAAGAATTGGGCATGGTGAAGTTCATCTAAAAGGTCTTCCACCAAAGGTATAAGGAATTTGTCTTTGATGGTCATGGTATTAAGTTGGCGGTAGTCCACACAAAATCGCCATGATCCATCATTTTTCTTGACTAATAGGACAAGAGAAGCAAATGGGCTTTGGCTAGGTCTAATGATGGATTGTTGGAGCATTTCCCTAACCATTTTCTTTATTTTGTTCTTTTAAAGTGGAGGATATCGATAGGATCTCACACTAACGGGTTTGGTGTTTGGTTTTAAATGAATTGTATGGTCAATTTATCTGGTAGGAGGTCGGGATTTGGGTTTTATGAAAAGGTTCTCACATTCTAGTAGCAATTCATTAATACAATCCAAGTGATTTACCTGGTTAGGGAGTTCCTTGGGTGAACTGACAGTCAGGTAGGCATTTCCTTGATCTCCTATGCCTCTTTGTAATTCCCTAGCTGCTACGATGGAAAACAGACTAGCCAACTGACTCCATTTTCCTTTAAGCACCCTCTTCCCTATTATCATCTTGCATGTCCTAGCCTCTTTACCCCCTATTAATGTCATCCTTCTCTCCTCCTTTTCGAATGATACCTCCATCCGATTAAAGTCAAAAGCTAATTGGGCTTACCCCTTTCATCCAATCCACCTCCAAGACTACATCACAACCCCCCAACTGTAACAACCTTAGGTTTGCTTCAAATTTCTCCCCCTGCATCTCCCAACAGAACCCATTACAAGCCGAGGTACTCATCACCCTTTGGCCATTAGCTACGGTCACACTCAAGGTTGGTATCCCTGTGAGTTGACACTTCAATCTTTTGGCTGTGCTTTCATCAAGAAAGTTGTGCGTACTCCCACTGTTAATTAAGATCGTCAGGCCGTTTCCCTTAATTTGTCCTTCTACCTTTATTATTTTGTTGTTGGCTACCCCCTTTAAGGCCTGAATGGATATTTCCCCATTGTCCTCCTTTGCCCCTTCCTCACAATCCGTTTCTTTTGTTAACTCTTGGTCAGTTTCCTCATCCCCTTCCAACAGTAGTATTTCCTTCTTACACTGATGTCCTGCATGATACTTCTTTCCACACTGAAAGCACAAATCAGCTAATCTCCTCCGTTCTCTTAGTTGCTCTCCAAAAGGAGCTGGATTAGGGCCTACCACCCCCTTTACCCCCCTATTTCCCTTTACCAAATCTCGGTTAAGGTTCCTTCCACCCACATTGGATGATCCTACAACCATTCTCCTTGTTTGTTGCCTCTGCTTCCTCATTAAGGCTTCTACCACCAACTCTTGTAGCCTAGCATTCTCTGAAGATTGCTCCATCGTCTGAGGCCTCAACACCTTGACCATTGGCTTGAGCTCATCATTGAGACCATTTAGATAGTTTGACACAAAGTAGGTCTCTGAGAGGAGAGGATTATGTTGGATCATGAGAGATTTCAACTCCTCAAAACGTTTTAGGTAGCTCTCCACAATACCGGTTTGCCTTAGTTTGTTGAACTCTTCTATGATGTTCACCATGCTTCTCTCCCCAAACCTTTCACATAACCTTTCAGAAAATTCCTCCCATGTGTAAATCCTCCCTTGGTACCAGGCGTCAACCACCTCTTTAAAATAGGCTGCAACTAGTGGTATTCTCTTGCCTCTTGGGAATACCATATCACTCAAACATCCTTTCACATTTCCTCAGCCACCATCGAGGATTGACTCCCTTGAACGTGGGAATCTCCATCCAGGGCATCGGAAACCCGAGATGCTGAGGATTTACAAGGCCATCCCGACCCCTATCCATCAAACCTTCTAATTCCTCTTTAGGGTCCCCCTCAATCTTCGAGGTACCCTGTCCCCTGTTCATCCTATTCCTCTGTAGAATTGGTTTTCTACGCTCTCTAGGTGAGAAATCAGGGGACAATCTTATCAGGTTTTGGCGAGCAAACATGATCATGAGCTGTTGCATTTGTGCATTCAGTTCATCTTGCACCCTTGCGATGGAATCTTCCAGCCTTTGCTCCAATCCATCCATGGTGCTCTTCACTCGGCGGTCCAATGCCATGATCGCTTTGTGACTTTGAGTGGCCCCTAATTCCAACTGATCAATCCGATTTTGGCATTTGGACATGGCCGAGCTGGCTTCTTGTAGTTGGGACTCTTAAGTTCTTCATTCGTGTCCCCTCTGCCATCGTTTTCTTTCTCGGTCACCAGCTGAGAAATGGTGGCTCTGATACCAAAATGTCACGGCTCTTTTGTGAATTTGGTACGCTCCTAGTCTGGAATGGATTAGGAGATGATTTTGGTAGGAACATAATAGAACAGAGCAAGGGAGAATAGAGAGTGAGAAGGAAGAAAGTGAGTGAGAAAGGTAAGAGAAGGAAGAAGAAGTTTTTGATATTCAATTCAACGATACTCCCTCCAGCATAGCTTAGGAGAATATATACAACCGGTAGGGTGTAGGTGCTGCCACAGCAGATCCCTCCGCTCATTCGGTTATAACAAACCTTTTGTCCTATTCCAGCCCCTCCACATGGGAAATCCTACTGTCTTAACCAGCTAATACTAATAGTGAAATTACAGTAGTAAGAAAAAAAGAATTACAGCAATAAAGGAATTACAGCAGTAAAAAAGAAAATCAAAGTTTTGCTACTCTAATTCGCTGTTCCAGAGGGCCTTCCGTGACACCATGGTTGTATATATAAAGTGAAATAGTATTGGGCTTTTCATAGACAGTTGGCGTATTTGAGTTCTTAATTTGTTTTACAGTGAAGGATTTGTAGGTATTGTCTAGTCAATATTTAGTCCATATTCATGTTTAAGGCTAATTCATTTGGTTGTATACAGCATGGTGGACCTATATTTTCTGCATTGTTTTGTACTTGGTTACATTGGTTTGGTTGCATTTGGTCTTGTTATAAGTTCATAAAAAAAGCATTTCTTTTATGCTTATAAACATCAAAATCATTTGCCTTGGAAAACATACACGTTTGCTAAAAAATGCTGCCTGGTTGTTTAAATGAAACAGTGCTCAAGTTGAGTAATTTTGTATTGCTTTACTTGGATCCAGATGTATTTTTCTTGCTTTGTTGCTCAGATGGGGAGGATTGAATTTTTCTAATCATTCTTAATCTTACTCTTGTTCGTTATATTAATTGAACTATAGTATAAATTTCATGTATTCTATTTTTATTAACCTTTACTTGTTACTGTTTTTATGTAAAATTGTTTGTATTCTCCGAATATTTGAGAGCTGCAGGCCTCTGTTCCTTTTGAGCGTCAAATATCCCATTTGAGTGTTTGCCTCTTCTTCTATCACCACCAGAAATTATTGGAAATGATATTGATTTCATCTTTCTGCATGTGCTGTAGATTGTTTTGGCTGTGAACAATGGGATGTTTACTCTTTTGAGTCTTTTCTTAATGATTACAAAAAGATGGAATACAAATCTTTGCTGCATACTGTGTTTTTCAGGATATGAGAGTGAGGATAGCTCAGCAAAAGAAGTTGACGCTCATTCAACAGGTAGGACTTGATGTACTATTTAAATTTTTTTACTTATTCTGTATTTTTTGTTGACATTTAATGCATTGTTCTGAGTCAACTCAACGCAACTAGGCTAAACCTTTTCCCAACTTGTTTTGGTCAACAGCCTAGTTCTTTGACTGAGACTTTAAATATTTTATTAAACTATTATGACTGATAAATCATGATTAGATCTGTTAAATATGATGGTGCAATGGCACTTATGAAGTTGGCTAAAAAAATTATACCTTGTTCCATTTGGACTTTTGGCATATTAGTGTCTCTTGTGTAAGGAGAGGTATTCTCATGGTTCTGGAACTGTTTTAGTGTTTTCATTATAGCATTTGGGTTGTGACAAGCAACACATCTACAAATGCTGTTGCTCTAGCCTAATTGTTTCCAAAGTTTGTGTTAGGAGAGACTTAAGGTACTTTAGCATAAATAATGAAATGAAAACATCTTTTTCTTGTTTTCAATTTTTTTGAGAAGTTTCAAAGTTTTTGAAAATGGAAACAAGCAACTAAACCCCATTTACTATTTTTCATTTTCAAAATAATGAAAATGAAAGGCCTATCAAATGACGCTAAGAAATTTGTGGATAGCACAAGGTCATCATATGGAATATCCTTAATGAGGCTCAAAAATTGACTTTACAGGCCAAATGGTATCTCCACTTTTAAGGATTTGAATCTCCATGTTGTTTATAGTTATGACCTTGTTAAAAGTTGATAATGTGCTTTCATGTAATGCAAATGTTGAATATTAAGCTGTCTGTAGTTGATACCTGTTCGGTTAATTATTTTATACCATTGGGGGATCTCTCTCTCTCTCTCTCGTTTTGACAAGTATCATTTCTGTATTGTACCTCATGAGTGCCATTTCTGTTTTGCCACGTTTTCAGTCTGCAGCGGGGGAATGGCAAGGAAATATTTACTGTTGGTTTGTTCTTTACAAAACTTGCCTTTTGATTAGTCTGCCATTTCTTTACTTTGATTATAAGAGTTTTTTCCTAGGCAAAGATTATTAATTAATCGGATAATGGGACATATAAGAATTTGAATGGCTATATTTGTGCTATTTTATTCCCTGTATGACAGTATGATAGTATCATCGTATCACATTTTACTGCTAAAAATACAATGCTGCAAGTGGTAGCCTTCTTTTACTTTGACCATGTTTGTTATTCCAGAGATTCACCTTTGGATGCACACTTGTAGTTAACCATTGAAAATTTCAATGTTCTGATATTTAACTGCCTTGAAATTGGCAGGCTTACTGACGAATGATGATGACATTGGAGCTGGACATGATGGAAGAAATGTTGCTGAAAGACACTTGTCTAGTAAAAATGAGGATGAAATTGTTGATATGCTATCCAAGAGTATGGGTGAAAAGGAGTCAGTCCCAGCTGACGTAGGATGTATCTTGAAATGTAAATCAGTTTTTAAGTGCAGGCTATGTCCAAGAATTGTTTGCTTGACAGAGGAGACTTTGAAGGCTCACCTACAATCCAAGGTAAAACTTTATCTCTCTCATTTCTGGCCCCATTTAAAACCTAATTAACCTTCCAGATTCTCATCCTGTGAAATGTGGTGTCTGCAGAAACCCTCTTTTATGATTTCCGTGTGAATTATTAGATTACATACTCAAACTAAGGATCTCACTCTTCCCTCCTTTATATTCATTTAAACTTTATATATTTTGAATCTTCTCCAAGAAATTAATGATCAAAGTGTACTCTTGTTTTTGAGTTGGTATATTTACATATCCACCTGGGACATAGAAAACGCAATTTGAATTATTGCCCAGGTAGGCGCACAAGAAACTGCTGTTTTCCTAAGGTGGATTGGTGCATTTGTTGAGGAAATTGCTAACAGTGGAGAGAATTCACATTGGCTGTCTGCTGCAAGTTAGGTTTTTGTTCATTGTCCTTAGTTACCTTTAGTGTGAGCCTCTTATATGTCATTTATTTTTCATCTGGCCTATGTAATTCCTCTACTTGTTCTGATTACCCACATCGAACACTGGGTAGTCTATCCTATCTTCCTGCTCAAAAGTGAATTTGGTTATTTGTCCCTTTGTGAGCCTCACTCATGACTTAAGAGATAAAGAGAAAAATGATTGATTGTGAGGAGCCAATGGGTACAACTTGTACATCCTCTCTTAATTGATGATCTATCTGAGACACCTTTGCACTTCAATAACAGAGGCATGCCCGATCAGAAAAATTGCTTAGTCAAGGGAGGCTGAAGGTCATGCTCAACAGTGACGGGGAAGTGGAGGCAGACGGAGAGACTCATGCGGAGAGGCATGCTCGAACAGTTGCCAGCGCAACAACACAGGTAGGTTCTTCTGGTCTAAGATCCCGGCCGAGATGGTTGAGTAGATTGAAGGTTCATTTATTTTCATAATTAAAACTTTTATCTGTTCTTGTACCAGAGTTCGGCTAGTGCACAGAAGAAAAACAGAGGGCGGCAGAGGCAGAGGGAAAGGTCAAAGAAAGGGGTAAAAATATGACCAAAATACTAAGTGTTGCCTCGTGTTTTAGACATCACAGTGTGAAGCCTAAATTGTTTCTCATGTTCACTGTAGAAAAAGGGCAAAGATTTAGATAAAGCAGGCCAATCAACAAAGAGTCCAGCCAAGAGAAGGCGGAAAAGTGAGAGTTGAAGCGTGCATTAAAGCTCGCCCCCCTCTGCGTTGGAACGCAAGATAACAAAGCGAGAACGAAACAAAGGAATAGCTTCTTCTGACCGGCTAAGAGATGAGTGAGTGGTACTACTTGGTGCTAACTATTGGTTTATTTGCGTGCAAAGGAGTTTGACGGCTATTATATTATTATCATCCTATTGCTTTTATTCCCTTACCCTAATCTGGATTCATAATTTTGTATCCGTTTCTGCTTCCTTCCAGTCCAGCGAGAATTACATTTTTGGTAATATACAATTTTGGCTTTGTTTTAATGAAGAAAAAAGGGAACACTACTGGGGGGCCGCCTTCTTGTGTCTTATAGAAGCTTGTGGACTATTCTTTATGCGGTTGATATGTTTCTTGGTGACATTTCTTTTCCCTCATAAGAGGGGAAGATGATATATTAATATCTATATGTTAATTGTATAGATGCTAAAAAATATATATTGATAATTATGTTTTCAATATCCAATATCAAGTGAGAATTACATGATTATCAGAATATCCTTCTTCTTTTTTTATGATAATATGTTAGTATGTTGTTTTGATTTTTTGTATTATGTTATTTTTCTATATATTCATTCAAATATGAAATTTTAAATTATTAATACTTATTGCTTATTATGCACATAAGAATATTCTTGGAATTTAAGGTACTTTACTGGGAATCACCTTTAAACACTAAACATATCGATCAATGTTATTATTTTTAGAATTTTAATTCATATTTTTCCATAAATACCAGTACCAGTTACAGTAATGGGAGTTTAATTGGTTAAAAGACACCAAACCCAACGATAAACTACAGGAAAATCCAAAATTAAATGTAGAGGGAGGGAGATTTGGGGGTTCAATGCCGTTAGATGAAAATCTCCCAACTTTGAGTCTCATCATATTTTATTTTTTTGATTTTAATTGTTTAATCAGGTAGACATATGGAGAGAGTCGGCTCAACCAACATGGCTTTAGGCAAAAAAAAAAAAATTGTCAGGATCTTCTCAAGAGTATTTATATTGTTTATAAAAAAATAAATAATATATATTTTTATAAAAATATTTTATTATTTTATTAAATAAAAAAATTAAAAATTAATTAATTACAAAATAAGATAATCTCTTAACGATAATAAATTTTTAATTAAAATATAATATCTAAGAGATTAAAAAAGTTCAAACAAACTATTACAATAAACAAAAAAATGATAAAAATTGAGAAGAAAAAATTGAGAATAATGAGATTTTTAAAAATAAATTTATAATCTTAAAACTTAAGAAGTGAAAATTGGAAAGAGGGGAAAGAGAGAACTTAAAAATTGAGAAGAAAAGATAAAACATAAATTATTATTAGGTTGGGTGTCCATGGAAATTC
The DNA here is from genome assembly GCF_014633365.1 of Diospyros lotus. Classification (NCBI taxonomy): domain Eukaryota; kingdom Viridiplantae; phylum Streptophyta; class Magnoliopsida; order Ericales; family Ebenaceae; genus Diospyros; species Diospyros lotus. The sequence goes on along the minus strand of NC_068346.1, from coordinate 2,379,038 downwards.
AAACTGGAATTTAAATTTTATTTTGAATTATTTTTTTAATAAAATATCTATTATTAAAAAATAAAAATATATATAAATTATAAAATTTTGAAACTTTAGTAAATATGGGGTCTTAGGCGACAGCCTAAATGACTTTATGGTCTAGCTGGCCCTCCATATGAAAAAAGATTGAGTAATTTTAATTCATCTCATTTTATTCAAGGTATTTGTACAAAATCTAACAAAGGGGCTTTATGGCAATTTAGAAAAAATACGGGAACTTGTTTGCCAAAAAAACATATGATATGGGGGTGTTTGAGCAAAAGGCTTAAACTAAAGGACGTGTGGGAATAATTTATCCTATTTGATTTGTATAAAATTGATCAAAATTAGAAACTTATGTATTAAATTAACAAAAAAATAAAAATTTATGTATCAAATTGACCAAATTATACAAGTTTATGTACCATTTTACCTTATACATATATTATATTTTATATGATAAATTATATATATATATATTAAAATTTTAACACGTATATACATGGGTAGATCAATCATGCCAAAAAGCATGCTTAAGACGTAATCAATGCTTCAAAACAACTCACCATCATAACATACAAGACATAGATAGTCTATCTTTTTAGTAATATCTCATTCAAATATAATAATAAATTTATTATTTAAAAAATTATCGTTAAGTCATTTAGACTTTATAAGAAAGAGAACGATCAGAATGCATAGAAAAATATCTGAATAAATATTCTAATGTTTGAGTCAAACATTAAAAATTTAAACATCGTATTGAAATCAATATCAAAGACTACCTCTTTTGAATTGAGGGCTCGTATATTTATAGAAAAATATGAAAAAATTCAAAATCTATTAAAATTAAAATTTTTATATATAATGCTCATCCTGGTATCTTAAGTTTTGTTAAGATTATAATTTTTTTAGATAATATCTATTATTTTTGCAAAATCCTTGAAGTGATTTTTAAATGTCGAAATTATTTTATTTGCACTTTATTTGAGACCCCTGGTTAAAGAAAAATTTATATTTTTAGTCCAAATCATTATTTTGGACATTTAATTTTTTTAACATTTTAATGAGTTTTTGTCTATGTCACATCACTAACAACAATGATTTATTTTGAATTTTGAGATAAATTATCCTTTTTATACTTTGCAAAATTAATTAAAGTTGTTCACAATATATTTGATTATCTCAAATATGTCACCCAAATTCCCTGCAATCCATGGATTCTTTTGATTTTGATTTTTGAAGTTTCACCAGCAAGAATCCCAATTGCTTTGGATTAAATAGTAATTAACCCAAAGAGGTGGAAAGAATGTCCATTTATATAATATATTAAATGCTTCTTTGAAAGAGTAAATTGGTGAAGAAAAAACAAAGGCATGAATTTGCAGTGAGGTGGGTCTTCGAAGTTTGAACTCTTCACAAGCCGAGATTTTCAGCGATTTCATCGGAAAATTCAGATATCTAACAAACCCGCTGAATCTCTCTCTCTCTCTCTCTCTCTCTCTCTCTTTGTCGTTAAAACACCAGACATTGCCTTTCGTTCTCACCTAAACCCCACCTCATGGCCTCGCGAAAGCTCCTGCCTTTGGTCCTCCGAAACTCCCTCCGCCGCTCCGCCGTGATCGGGCGCCAGCCTCTGTCTCGCCCTTCACCTGCGGGGCTTCTGCTGAGGCGCGGGGTGGGCTACGCCACCTCCGCCGCGGCTCCGGCGGATGCGCGGGCGCCGCCTGTGAAGCCTGGGTCCGGCGGCGGGAAGGTGACGAATGAGTTCACGGGCGCCGGCGCCATCGGGAAGGTATGCCAGGTGATCGGCGCTGTGGTGGACGTGAGATTCGACGAAGGGTTGCCGCCGATCATGACGGCGCTGGAGGTTCAGGATTTCCCGGTGAGGGTGGTTCTCGAAGTGGCGCAGCATCTGGGCGAGAACATGGTGAGGACTATTTCCATGGAAGGCACTGAAGGGCTTGTTCGAGGCCAGAAGGTCCTCAATACTGGCGCTCCTATTACGGTAAATATAATCTCTTTTACTTTTACTTTCTTTCTTCATGCATGGATCTATATATATTTATATATGAAACAATGGTGAAAGTAAGATCGGATGAATGTTTTTATCTAAGGACTATATAAGTTCGTGTTTGCATAGAAAGATTTCGAATAATGTTACTAATAATTCACTTTCTGTTTGTTTTCTGTGATTCACATTCATCCTCATGTATTTCTAGATTGCTTATTGCTTCCTAATTATCTATTCGTCACTCTTAACTTTGCTTACAGGTCCCAGTTGGCAGGGCTACACTTGGCCGTATCATGAATGTTATCGGAGAGGCTGTTGATGGGAGTTCTGAAATCAGTAAGATTCACTTCTCTTGATTCTTCTTCTTCTTCTAGCTCTTGTTCTTACTTCTAACTGTTCTTCCTTTCAAAGAATCCGATCATTATCTTCCCATCCATAGAGAAGCTCCAGCCTTCGTCGAGCAGTCGACTGGACTAGAAATCCTCGTTACTGGAATCAAGGTTATTTTTGCCCCGAATTCATGTGAAGCAAATTTTCTTTCTATTTTTATTTTCCTTTCGTTCCCATTTAGAATGATTATATATTTTGTAATGTTCCATAGGTTGTGGATCTCCTTGCTCCATATCAAAGGGGTGGAAAAATTGGGCTGTTTGGTGGTGCCGGCGTGGGGAAGACAGTGCTTATTATGGAGCTAATCAACAATGTTGCCAAGGCTCATGGTTTGTTCACAATTCAATCCTGGAAGATACTTAACATTCGTTTTATCTTCTGTTTCCTCTTCTCATCGTTCACCTTAATCAGGCGGTTTCTCTGTGTTTGCTGGTGTCGGCGAGAGAACCCGCGAGGGCAACGATCTGTACAGAGAAATGGTTGAGAGTGGTGTCATCAAGCTTGGTGACAAGCTAGTACGTATACTTGGTTGTGACTCTGTAACTTGGATTAGTATGCCTCTTTGGTTCACTTTGGCTAACTTGTTACAACATGAAACTGTAGAGCGAGAGCAAATGCGCTCTTGTATACGGCCAAATGAACGAACCTCCAGGCGCTCGCGCTCGCGTTGCACTTACTGGACTGACAGTCGCCGAGCACTTCCGAGATGCCGAAGGCCAGGATGTGCTCCTATTCGTTGACAACATCTTCCGCTTCACTCAGGTAAAGTCGATAAAATTATAGATAAAAATGATTGGCCAACTAGAAATTAGGCATGGCGGGATAAAGGCTTACCATATTGTTATTGTCGTACCATATGAAGAGTTCACTAACTTGGTTGCCCCCCGGTTCTTGGTTGTTTCACAGGCTAATTCTGAGGTGTCTGCCTTGCTGGGTCGCATTCCATCAGCTGTTGGTTACCAACCAACCTTGGCTTCAGATCTTGGCGGCCTTCAAGAGCGAATCACTACGACTAGGAAAGGCTCGATCACATCGGTCCAAGCTGTGTATGTGCCGGCTGATGACTTGTCTGATCCTGCCCCTGCCACCACTTTTGCGCATCTAGACGCGACAACTGTCTTATCCCGACAGGTTCTTCTTGCACCGAGTTCACACATCCATCACCCCCCCTAAATCGGGCTTAAAATCGTACTGTTTGTGACTTTGCCATTGTTATTGAAATCAGATCTCAGAGCTTGGCATTTACCCTGCTGTGGATCCCCTGGACTCAACATCTCGCATGCTTTCTCCTCGCATTCTAGGAGAAGACCATTATGGCACTGCTCTTGGTGTACAGAAGGTCCTCCAGGATTACAAGAGCCTTCAGGACATCATTGCCATTCTGGGAATGGATGAGCTTAGTGAAAACGACAAACTCGTTGTCGCTCGCGCTCGCAAGATTCAGCGGTTCTTGAGCCAGCCATTCCAAGTTGCAGAGGTGTTCACTGGCTCGCCTGGCAAGTACGTCGAGTTGAAAGAGACTGTCACGAGTTTCCAGGTAATCACAATCACAAACAGTTGCCTCCTACTATGTACAACATTGAACTAATCCATCAAAATGTGTAACATACACACACAATGCATGTATAGAACTACAACTCTTCTGTTCACACAATGTATGGAGCTAGAAACTCTTCTGTTCATGATTTGGCAGGCTGTTCTGGATGGGAAATACGATGAGCTTCCCGAGCAAGCGTTTTACATGGTTGGGGGAATCGAAGACGTGCTCGCGAAGGCAGAGAATATCGCTAAGGAGAATGCATGATTTTTGTTTTCTCATTTGGTAGGTAAGAGCTATACATTTTTTTTGTTGGGTGGTGGTGCCAATGTGAACTGGCCACACTGCTAAAGTTTTCCTTCCTGGAGATGACTGTCACTTACAGTGCAAATTTTTGGTTTTGTTCTTGTTTTTGTTGAGCTATTTCCTTACTTTAGTTGGATAAATACAAACTACCCGCATTCGTTACTGCAAGTTTCTTAGCTTCCAATAACATTATAATTGGATTGTTGCTCGATCCGACGAGGAAATTAATTCTATCACTGGAAGTGGAATCTCTGCAATTTCATTCCAAATCATTGATAATCCTCCACTATTACACAGCATGAATCAAGATAACCTGCTTTTAGGGGGAAAAGAAAACAACCCAAAAGCAGTAATAGATGATCTTCTTGCCTATCATGAGGCAGTCCCTTAAACAGCATGTTGAAGCCATTGGAAGAATGCTTGAAACTGGGAACGGATTCACGATCAACACAATGAGAGATTGACAAGATGAGTGGCTTCACCTCAGGCTTAGGCTCAGGCCCAGGCCCAGGCCCAGGCTTTCCCAGCAATTGCATCAAGGCCTTTCAGCCCTCTTGAAATTCAAATCACTTTTCACTGTTTTGCAATGGTTCAGCACTGGCAAATTGTTATGAATAGACAAATTATCTATGGTTTAAGCTATTGGCTGTAACTCTGCCAACAATCTCCACCAATTATGGCAAAGTATTATTATTATTATTATAATACTGAATAAGAGCAAGAAACCATCATATTGGATTATATAGACTGGATAAGTAACAATATTAATTTAGTAGTTTAAACTTCTGAATTAAATGGCAAGTAATTTATGGTGTCGTCCTCGTTTGAACACAATAATAAATTTATTAATTAAAAATATTATCGTCAAGTCATTTGAATTCTGCAAGAAAGACAATAATTAGAGGACACATGATAGTTTATGTGTAAATATTTTGATGCTTAAGTTAAACATTGAAAACTTGAATGTTATATTAAAATCAATATTAAAAACATATATTTTTTATAATAAATGTTCATCTATCATTGTCGCAAAACTCTCAAAAGATTTTTAAATATCAGAATTATTCTGTTTGCGATTATTTAGGACCTCATCAAGTGAAAATTTACATTTTTAGCTTATATAGTTATTTTGAACTTTTAAACTTTTTTAATCCGATAACATATCTTATGGTACTTAAGTAATCTCATTCTTATCTGATTTTGCACCCCCTGATGCCCCGATTGGGTTAGGTAAGTAATAAATTTGTTTATGTATACATATAAAAAAATACAATTCTTTTTGTTTTATTTAATTTTAAAACATTAGTAAGAAAGGGATGGTTATGTACATTTGATTATTTCAAACAACTACAGATGGATTTGACAACCAAAATAAACTAAACTAACTGAATTTATATAATAAAACAAAATCGAAATTTCAAAAAACTGAGTTAATTGAAATAATCAAAATAACAATTATTATATTCAAAATATTTAATGTTGAGAAAGTTTAATATGAATTTAATATATCTTGATGAGTGTGACTATTGTGATCGACATAAATCAACGTTTGTAATAGTGATAATTTTGTAAATAACCTAAATTTATTGGTATTTTTGTAAAAAGAAGAAAGATCAATTGGATGCTTATTTTTTTTATTATGGTTAAATTTTGCTTTTAATTTTGTTTTAATTTTTTTTTTTTTGAAGCCTGAAAAATTTAAGAAATCTCTCGATCACAAAAGTATCCACTTATTTCGTAGTCGTAGATAAATAGATAGATTTTTTGTAAGCTGAAACCTTGACAGACCTGGTTCCTTAGATAAACACAGACAATTATACATATATAATTTCACCCATAAACAGATTTGAACCCATAATCTCTCGTATTTCAAGCTTCTAAATATGTATGGTAAACCATTTATGTTACCTCAATGAGTTTAACTTGAATTCACTTTTCAACTTTTAAAATAGTTTAATTTATGAGTTAATTTGAACCAAAAATTAACATTTGATAAGTTTTGTAAACAAAAAAAAGTAGCATTTTAAGGACAAAATCATTTAAAACAATTTAGATAACGTTTGTTAAAATGGGTAAGATAAGATTGCGTCAAGATGACTTATTTGTAAAGTCTAAAATAATTTATGTGAATGTGAAAGAAATAAATTTATTTGAAGAGAAGAAAGCTTATAATTTTTTTCAAATAAATTTAACAAACATAATAAAAAATATTTTTATTTGAAATACTTTCAATATCTCACTTTTTCTTATCTATATTTTGGTTAATAAATATTATCTTAAAAATGAATTTGAGCTAGAAAAAAGACAAGTTAAATTGATAAAAATCAAATAGTTGAGGGGCAGTTTGATATTTTTCCTTTGTAAAATAGTCATACATTGAAACATTAGTTTTAAAATTTAATAACAAATTCAAAACCCAAAATTGTTTTTTAAACATCAAAATCGAATTTAATAAAAAGTGGTAGAAAATAATTGTTGGAGGAAGGGTAGAAAAGGAAGAAGACTATTTTTATATTTTTTAAATATTTTTTATATGTAAATATTATTTTTAAGTGGGTTGGGTTAATATTATTGTATAAATAAAAATAAATAAATAAATAAAAAGTGGAGTGCCCGTACAGATTGAGAACGACGCGCACACGTTGAATTTGTCGTTTTGATATTTGTCCACTCCCTTCTCAGCTGTATCTTTGCTTCTTCCACCCATCTCCTCTCCTCTTCTAAAACCCTTCCCAAATTCAATTTTCTCCCCTCTCTCTCTCTCTCTCTCTGTGTTGGGGCTTTTACGTTGTAGGGCTTCTATGGCCGGGATTAGATTGCAGCCGGAGGACTCCGACGTGTCGCAGGCGCGTCCTCCCGCCGCCGCCGATCTGATCTCCGACGACGACCGGTCTGTGGCGGCGGACTCGTGGTCCATAAAAAGTGACTACGGGAGTAGCACTGTCGACGACGATCAGCGCCACGCCGACGCCTCCGAAGCTCTCGCTGCTGCCTCCGCCACCCTTACTGCCACCTCCGATTACAGGTTCGCGATCCACAATTCTTGGATAGATATTCTTTCTCCATTTCTTTTTGCTTGCCGAAAAGTGAGGTTAGATTTCCACGCGTTTATTTCTCTTTCCTTCTTTTTAAATCAGACAGATTGTTAATGTATTTCGACGAGAAGGTCTTGAACTAGGATTGTTAATTTCTTGCTCGGGCTTTTATCAACGAATTCTTCTCGAACTGTTGGTTATGGAGCGGCCTAAAAAACTTCGTACACTTTATGATAAGATGTTACGAGGAGCCAGTATGCAATACGTTAGGATCTTGAAATGCATATCCATCTGTACTGTTGGATCTGGTTAATTTTTAATTTTGGTGAGCGCTCGCTTTTTTTATCTTCTTTTTTACGAACTGCTGATTTATGTTGCTTGTGGAGCTTTATGGTATTGGGAACGGTTCAGACTTAAGATGTTGGTAGCTTATTGTTGTGTTTAAACTCCTGGAGTGGGTTTGTAGTGTTTCTGGGAGGCTTATATTTGTTATGTTCTACTGCATAAGATGCTTTAGCAGAATCCAAAATGGCCTTTTGAGTTCTAATTTGTTTGTGTCAACAGTTCTGACAAGGATGTACCAGATGCCGAAGCAGTTACATCAATGTTGGGTTTCCATAGTTACTGGGATGCCACGTATGCAGATGAATTGGCAAATTTTCGTGAGCATGGCCATGCTGGTGAAGTTTGGTAAGTTTAAGGCTGACCATTGTGAAGTATCTATTAACTTTCTTCAGTCTCCGGTCTCAAGGACTAGTCACATCTAGTCATATAAAATATTGATAACTGTTGGGATTAGGAGCTCTTAGGATCACTCAATTCATATGCCAATATGATTCACACCCTCACCAGAAATCAATCCAATACACAGAAATGAAAAACTGAATTGAAAACAGTTTTAAAACAATGAAAGAAACAACCAAACCAATCAAGAAGATGCACAACTTTATCCTGGTTCAGACCGCTTCAAGATCTGAGAGAAATCCACTAAAGAAGTAATGAAACCAATACACAAGAGTCCCTCTCTCTCTTTCTCTCACACACACAAGTACAATCAATCTTGGAGATTACAAAGTCTTATCTTTCTTCTAGCTTTCCTCTCACACACTGCACTCGCACGTTTAGAATGAATAATCGCTATGAAATGGCTGCCTTATGTCTTCTACTTATAAACATTATGAGTGGATATTACAAGGGAAATAAAAGACTACACATTTCCTATTATACCCCTCATACATAAGTACATAACTATACTTAGAATAATCTGCCGCTTGATACTATGGACTTCACTGGTTTCTTCTAGGGCTTACACTCGATGCAAACAACAACAATAACCATTCATGCAGGGAAGTGCATGCGCAAACACTCTCACTGTCTGCCTCGCCCTTCTTTCCCTTGGAGAAGAGGGCAAATGTTGGAGGAAATGGGCACTGTTTTTTCATGAGAGTGCTATTGCATAGGATGACTGTCCTTGAAACTCACTCTTCTAACTTTTTTTTCACTCTGCAGGTTTGGAGCTGATGTTATGGAGACCGTTGCTTCTTGGACTAAAAACTTGTGTACTAGCATTTATCAGGTCAACTTGGTGAATCATGTTGATGATGACACATCTGGGCCTGTTGAACAGAGTGACAAAGATTTGTCCGGTTGGAGTGTCCTTGATATTGGTACTGGCAATGGTCTACTTCTACAAGAGCTTGCGAAGCAGGGGTAATTTTTTACCACTGGTCATGTCTTCTGCACTGGAATACAACTAAATTGTCATATCTGAGGTTGTTAAATTACAAAATTAATCATCCTTACAAGCCTTAATTCCACTAGGTGAGGTCAGCAACATGGATCTCACCTCTTTAATCATCCATATCCATGACTATATCTTTTGTACGGCCATTAAATTAGGTTAATATTTAAAGATTTATTCTCCAAAGTTGTTAACAGTATTACTGTGGCTGATATATATGGCCTTCATCTGGAACAACACCAAAGATTTCAAAAGAGGAAATGATGGGATATCAGGAGACAATATTCATATATTTATGGTTTAGCCTGGAGTCACAAAGAGATACTGGTTTTAGTTTAACGATGATGTAGAACAAAGTTACCATTGATATGGTCAACCAGATCACTTAACTCCTATCGTTCAAGATCATTTTGTTATTTAGCTAATCCATGTTTATTTACTATCTTATAAGTTAATGCTGTCACATTGTATGGAACTATAACCACCATATATTCTGATGTGGGAAATTTGGTGTGCTTAGTAGACTAGATGTTATGAACTTTACTAATGCTGAGAGTTTGTCGTTGACCGGGCAATACCCTGGCCTCTGAAAAGGTAAAAATCAGTTAGAATGTTGGACATATGACTACTACATGCATGCATACTAGGCCAATGGGATAACAATATATTTTATTGTGAAGGAGTTAAAGGCTATATGTATTTTACAATGTTGTTTATTGCAGAGATAATAAAGCTAAGGCTCAGAGTCTGCCAGAGTGGATTAGTAAGCTAAGGCTTAGAGAGCCATTGCTAGTTGCAACCATGTATAAGAAAAATGATTTAAGAAAGTGAATTGTAGTTGTCTATTGGCCAACGATTTTTTAACCTTTCCCCTAGAATATGTTTATTGTCTTGCCTGGCCATTCCATTTGACACCTGTTGCTATTTGGCAATTTGACAAACTTCTGCTAGGGATGACTGAGGAAGAAGAATGATATTTTTGCAAATTTTCCACCATGTTATGACCAAAAATTGGCTTTAGTATCATTTTCCACCACAACATGATGCCCTGAGGATGCATGCAATGCTTTTTCTGTTTGTTTATCTATTTATATTTGTCTTGGGGTGGGGTGGTTGCAGATGCTATTTTGAAGCATAACATGTTGGAGATTCCTTACCATTTTCCATTTAACTTTTTCTTATGATGCAAAGGTTCTGTGACATCAATAATTGAGTGAAGAGTGTCCCATGCTTCTCTAAATCCTTGAACACTGGACACGACCTTGGTGGGTTGAATTATTTTTTGTTTTTGTTTTTTTGGTTTTGGGGGGGCAGGGGGAGAGAGTAGTGTTGATACAAGGCATCTTTTTGGCTTTCTCCTTTTGGGTAGGGAAAGATGTGAGAAAGGTTGCTTAAGATCAGTATCAGTGCTAGGAAAATTCAAGAATATGATATTCTTGTTTTTTGTATATAATAAACAACAATGTATCAAGCATTAATTCCACTAGGTGGGTCTGACTCATGCTCCTTTTAGCTCATTCTTATAAATTATAAACAGTCTCACTCTTATCTAAAACAGGTGCTTAGATGCATAAATTTAGTTAACATCCCTGCCCTCCCCACCCCCAAATTATGGAGCCAGCATGTGAATCATGGTTAACTTTCCTGAGTTCGCCCTGGGACCTTTCCATTTTGATTGGTTTAGTTCAGTGGACATTGTTGGTAACTTCTACCAGCATACAGAATAGTTTTAGCAGGACAACATTCTGATTATATATGTCTACAAAGTATACACTCCAAGTAGATGTAAACAACCCCCCTCCCCCCCGGGGGGGCAGTTTCTAGTATTTAATTCGTACCTTTTTCTGATTAGCATTTCTATTATAGATTGCAAAAGTACTAATTTTTGTGATTTTTTGGTTTCAGGTTCTCTGACCTCACTGGAACTGATTACAGTGAAGGTGCTATTGACCTTGCCCGAAGCCTTGCTGATCGTAATGGATTCACCAACATCAAGTTCATGGTATGAGAACTTTTAGGTATCTTGGATCAATTATCATATAAGAATGAGAGATTATTGAGGATGTTACTTATAGAATCAAGACTTGATAGCAAAAGTGGAAAAGTGTGTCTAGTATTTTATGTGATTATGACATCCTTTAATGGTAAAATGTGTCTTATGGGATGACTAGAAGACTATCTTTATTCCATGGCTTAGAATGTTGGTCTGCTAACTACTTGTAAAATATGAACTTAACTGAGATGAGGATATTATAATGGATGACATGGAAAGTTTGTTATAAAAGAAATAGAGGAAGACCAAAGAGAAGCCCTTAGATATGGATGCAATATAGTGGCCTTACTAGGAAATGGCCGTGGATAGAGATAATAAGTGGAGAGCTAGGATTCATGTAACCAATCTCATTTAGGAGGATTAAGGCTTGTGATGATAATGATGATGAATAGTATCTAGGCCTATCATCATGGTTGTCACATCATACTTGGCTTGCTCTCAAATTGTTAGGCTGGTCTTTTTGTGCTAAAAAGCCGGCTACTGTATTTCATTTTGATTTTTGAATTCCCTTTTGGGTTACACAAGGTATTTGTTACTTTTTTCAGCTCTTGTTAGCCATAACAGCAAAGCTTGTTTGTGTTGTAATAGATAATCATGTTTTAGGTGAGATTTGGGTTGACATGAGTGTGTCTAATGAGGTTTCTGCTTACAGAATTAAGTCGTTTGTAAGCAATTTAATTTCTCTGTCAGCTCAGTCTTCCTGATGTAATTGTGCAAGTCTTCCCTGTGGTCCTTCTTAGTCATTCCATGCCTCAAATGATTGTTTTATAAGTGTAATTTTGCTATTACTGATTTGGTTCCAGGTTGATGATGTCCTTGAGACGAAGATAGAAAGGAAGTACCAACTTGTCTTGGATAAAGGGACCCTAGATGCTATTGGACTGCATCCTGATGGCCCTATCAAAAGGTCAACTAGCATCCTGCTTGCATTTGCACATTCATCAACACATATGAATGCCCATTCCATTTTATTTTATTAGCTGGATATGACATATAAGTCATAAAACAAAGTAGTCTCTTCTTTGCATATCCCTCCAATGACCCATTGAGGTTTTCTTCTATTCTCAACCTTTTAATAGTGTTTTTCACACAACACTCGCTGACCTACAATGCATCAAAGACTGCACTTCTGATTTAATCGATTTTGTTCTTGACGTTTAGGATTATGTATTGGGATTCCGTCTCAAGTTTAGTTGCACCTGGTGGAGTATTGGTGAGCATCTCAATAACACTATTCATTTACCTTTCAAGTTGAGCCTTTTTGAAGTTACTACATAATTTTCAGTTGACATTGCCTTGTATCATAGCAAGGGTACTATTGTCCTGCTTAATGGATTAAGAAATAATAAGCCTCCTCTGGCAGGTGATTACGTCTTGTAATAGTACAAAAGATGAATTGGTGCAAGAAGTGGACACCTTTAATCAAAGAAAAGTTGTTGCTTCCCAAATTGGGACCTTAGGGGACCAAGAGGCAGGAGGAGATCCTGCTCCATTCCGCTACCTTGATTATGTTAGTTCGTATCCAACATTCATGTTTGGAGGATCGGTGGGATCACGTGTTGCTACTGTAGCATTCCTGAGGAATTGAAATCTCGAAATTCCATGTCAAGTTAGCTCATTTTCGACTGTTCGGTTATGGTTTGAGGTTGTATATGGACGACAATCATGGATGGAAAAGTGGGTCAATGTGGAGAAGGTTCTGATTTGCCCAAGATGCATTTCCTGGAACTGATCTAACCGTCAATGAAACACTGCTGAAGGAGTATTCTGCTCTGTAAATCTGACCTTTGTTTGGAGAAAATGATATATTGTTGTTTTGCGTTTCTTTCATTATGGTACTTCCTTGGATGATTGGGATTCATGTTTGGTTGTGTTCTCTCGAGGTGTCGTTCCTGCAATCAGAGTGAACGCCAACATATCCTTTGTTTTTGCTTCCCTTTAAACATTGTCTTTTCAGTGTTGCCAGAACAATTCATTACTCGATGAAAGCTTTGGAGAAGAAGCAAAATTGTTAGGATAATGATTTGAGAATTTTGGCAGGCCGAGAAGGGGCTGAAATGGGCATATTTCGCCTCTTTGGGCTGCCGTGGGCCTCTCAAATTCAAATTCAAATTCGGGTTCTTCATCAATGTCCGAATTGTGATGTTACGAGGTGCAATGGGTTTGTTTGTTTTTTTCTTATTTGTTTCTGGAAAATGTCAAGTAAATAGATGATATTAAATATGATTCATATGATGGAAATTTTAAGTTATGAATAAATGAATATAAAAATATATATATATATTTCTTGTTTGTTAAGATTTCATCTCAAACCATTACTTGGATTAGGGTTTGATGTTTGAGGTAAAGATGAAATAACATCATCTACAGCAATTTGCAAATGAATTTTCATATTTTAATTAAAAAAAAGTTCGTGGTATGACAACTCAAAATATTAAATTTAATTAAATTCTATAAATTTATATTCAAGATTAAAGTTTCATTTGTTTGCACAACCGGCTCCCCAGTTTGGCAGCAAAATCACGGCCCAAAATGAACAAGAAAAAAGAAAAAGTCAAAATGTCAGCTGTAAGTTCTCTGCTCATAAACCAGGAGACATCCATTCTCCCTCGGTAGGGAAAGGAGCAAGAAGGTTTAGCTAACTGTCCAAAGTACAGTTGCAGAGCTACAGTCGATTGTTTTCCTTCCCCCAAACATTAAAAACTTTTTGCCAAATTTATTGAAACAACAGGAATGCACTCTCATAATCTCTATTCTGATATAATGACGAATCATCAATAATGTTCGCAAGGCAAAGATCAATGGACTCACATCCGGCCTCTCATTCATTTGCAGCTGTATCCTCCGGTGAAGCATTCCCTCCTACGAGGCGAGTTATGTGTTACAGTTAGCATTTTTCTTTTTTCTAATGAAAAAATGATGTTTATTGGTTCGATAAAATGAACAATTTTTATGGCAGCTACAGCCTGAGCATTGCGCATACCTTCGCCATCTGATGGCGCATAAGGCGATTTCCGGTATCGTGTTTGCTGCTGTGTTGGCTGGAAGTTTGAGAGACAAACAAATAAATCGTAAAATGCCAGAAGGAAGATAAGTATTTGGAGAGAGAGAGAGAGAGAGAGAGATTATGGCTGAAACTGTTTTATTTCGACAATTTAATGTATCAACAGGTGGAAAGGCATGCTACACCAAGCTATTCAACTTCTAGGCTCTAGGGTGATTTAAAGTGAGTTTACTCTAATTCTAGCACAGATGGAAAGAAGATTGTAAAGCCTTTTGACCGAAAAGCTAAAAGAGATTGAATAAGCAGACTGCCAACTACTTTTTGTGGTAGTCTAAACCTCAACTTTTGTTTTAATTCAAAGGATAAAATTAAATAGCACTCAATAGAGCCAAACCCTTTTCACATGACCTTTCTCAATGGCATTCATTTTCCTTTTGATTGAGAAACTTTTGTTCCAAGTATAAATTTAGTAATCCAAATGTTCTGGATCAACGAGTTTCAAGATCTTGTTATTTATTTATTATTATTTTGTGGATGAGATTTTCCATTTTATTTATTCGGAGGCCATGAAAATAAAGATCTAACAATATAATTGATATGGCATTTTATGAGTTCCCAGTAAATTGCAAAGTGAAAGCAATTACACTGGTATTAGCTCTCGGTTTTGTAAGTCCTACTTCAATTTGCTAAGCTACAAACAGCCCATTGTAGCCGGAGCCCTTTGTCTGGGTGGCTTTGAGAGAGTATAAGAGGATGTTTTATTTTATTTTCATCATGCTTTTCTCACTGTTAGAGGCTTATTTGCCATTCTCTACCCTCTTCTTTTGTATTGGTAGCGAATTATGTCCTCTTTCACCAATCTCAATTTTCCCAGTTCCAGGATAACATTCTCCATCATTTTGACATTTTTTTTTCTCAAGGCACACTAGGGTGATTGTTATATATCCAAATTATTTCGCTGTAGGGTATGTAAATTGCAACAAGTTTCAGACAGTTAGCACGACATCAATACTCTAAGAGTGTGTTTGATTGCACACATTTACTATGAAAAATATATAATTATTACACATTTTCTATAAAAAACAATCAAACACTCTTAACTTTTCTATAAAAAAATATGTATGGTACAAGCATTTAAAGCTTCTTTCCATGGAATTCATTTTCCAAGGGGGTGGGGTGGTTTTTGTTTTCTAGGAAATATTACCTAAAATTAAATTCTAAGTAATGCAATCAAACACACCTTAAGTGAAAAATCATAAAAATACTGGTAATTTAGGCAAATAGCACAACCACGATTTTAAATAAAAGAAATAAAATTTCATGAGTACCTGTAACTTTGGTCGAAGTTTCTCAAGGGGTCCCTTGGGCTTCTCACCGCCTTGCTGTTATTGTCAGGGAGATTGAATGGTATTAAATTGGAGCAGGCATTTCAAATGCCATAAGCCTCTAGCTGCCAAGTAAAAGGGTAGAGTTACAGAAAAAAGTACCTTTCCCAGAGCCCAATCAGCAGAGTCAAAGTAAGCCCGTTCATGGTCCTGGTATCAAATGTGCTTGTGAGAAAAAAGCCAAAATATTTATTGAGTTAGGATGCTACCCTAGACTTATAAAAATAAATAAATAAGATATTACCTTAGATATCAGTGGTGGTTTCTTGGGCATAATTCCTCCATACTTCTTCTTCACGGCTTCGTCCTATGGGAAACAACATTCCAGTACAAGAAATGAGAAACTGCTGGAACAGTACAATACAAATGAAGACAGGTAGTATATAGAAACAACCTCCTCTTGGGATGATGGCACGGCCTTTTCGGAGTCATCTGGGACATCTTCAACCACACGTTCTTGATCTTTGACATCCTCCATACCAGACATATTGTCCTTGTGCAACCTAATGTATAGCAGCTGCAACAGTATAAACCATTGGTTTCCCCCAACATTTGCTCTCATGAATGATGCAGTATAAAAAGATCAACAATCACTTACCAGTCAAATTAAGAAAACAATAAGATACTGCTAATTTAGAAAATAAATTTAAACAGACACCATCCTATAATTGCCTATTAGTTTAGGGCTACAGACTTAGAATCTTAATTACCTTAATCAACACACTTTAAAGAAGGGGGTCAATCTTACTTCCTACAAGAACTCTTAATCCACCTGATGCTATTGACATCACTATTTAACTACATGGGCAATGAACATCTGTGTGTGACTTAGAAGATAAATTGATGGAACACGCAACTTTAGAGGACAAATGAAAAAAAGAAACAAGAAGGAAAACTTAGGAAACAACAGCATATCTCAAGTCCCTTTACTAAGTGAAACATATCTGCATCATATTTGGAATTTATCCACTAACATGCCTTCTGTTAAGCATGAAATATTGATGCCTCAAAGCAATGCTCCAAGCAGAGTTGATTTGACTCGTGGCCATTACCTCCTCATCTTTTAATGACGTGTTGGAAAATAATTAAGGTTATTATGGCATCTTTTCCATGGAAAGTCATTGATCCTGAATAGGATAGAAAAATTACTCTATTTGCAAGCTTAAATGCAAACAGCAAGGATTCACCAGTGGGATATATTAGAACAAGAGTCTTCCTCCTTTGTGCAAAATAGAGAGAGGAAAAGGGTGTTAGGCCCCCGGTTTTGCATACTTACTCTAGGCGTCACAAGAAGCTGAAGGGAGTTGGAAGTACAGCTGGAGGAAGCTTCGACCAGCATGTGCGCGAGGGATAGGATAGATATTTGGCTGGTTTGTGTAACAAACCAGCAGACATGCCTGCATAACCAAATACGGTTATGCAGGAGAGAGAGGGGAATAACAGCATATAAAAGGGGTAGGAAGAGAGGTAGAGGGTGTGAAGAATTTGGAGTAATTGTAGGAGAGTTCTGGGCCTCTCGAACGCCCAATTGTTGTTGTACTTACTTTTATTTTCTGTAATTCCAATTCTGAAATACAATTCAATCCATTTCATCCATTGGAGATCCTTCCTATCGGTTGGATTCCATCATTTTGGTATCAGAGCATCTTTGATCATCATGGTAAACTTAACCGAGAGAGTGGGGACCTGGAGGGGAAGGTTGACACGATGAGGGAGAGATTCAAACCATAAATCGGAACGTAGCCGAGATGCTGGAGCAATTCGCTATCATGCGCACAAGGTGGGACGAACAGGAACGGGAGCGGAAGGCTAAGGCTCATGGGAACGACTGGCCACCGGATTTGACCCCAGATTCCGAAATGACACCAGGGGGGGTATGAGTCACAGAATGGAAGGAAGCATGAACGCTGCATGGCGACCGGAGGGGAGAGGTAGGCGGCTGGAAATGCCTACCTTCGAAAGAGACAATCCAGACGACTGGATTTTCAGGGCGAAAAGATACTTCACGGTCAACCAGCTGTCGGAGGACGAGAAGATCGAGTCAGCCGCATTGTGCTTCGAGGCAGGGGCCCTCGCTTGGTTCCAGTGGGAGTCTAGGCGCAGGGGGATCCGCAGCTGGGAAGGGCTCAAGCAAGGAATTCTTAACCGATTCCGCCCAACTCAAGAAGGGTCGCTGGAAGAGAGGTTCCTAGCTCTGCGACAAGAAGGTACGGTTAAGGAGTATAGGCTGATGTTTGAGACGTTGGCGGTACCTGTGTCGGACGTCTCTAAGGCGTTTTTGGAAGGACATTTCATCAACGGTCTTAAGCCTGAAATTAAGGCTGAGATCAGGGTACTTTAACCCAGGGGGTTGGATCGGGTCATGCTAATGGCGCAATATATTGAGGATAAAAATGCAGCCATCCTAACCTGCAGTAGGGGGTTCGGACCAGTGGGAAGTAAATTTCCCACCTACTCTACTTCCAACACCGTTAGAATCTCTCCCACTCAATCCAGAAGCCCGATTCCTTATTCGAGAGTCTCGAATCAGGCGAGCAGTAAGTTACCAGTGGCCGAGAGTGGTAGTAATGCTTCCTTTAAACGACTCAACGAGGCTGAGTGGAAAGCCAAGAGGGAGAAGGGATTGTGTTTCCGTTGTGATGAGAAGTACTCGATTGGTCACAGATGCAAGAACAAGGAACTGCACGTTATGATGATTTATGATGAAGAGAAAGAGAGGGCGGGGAACCACGGAAGTGAGGGAAGAAGAGGAAGGAGAGGATGTATGCCAAGGCAGCGAAATCATTGAACTCTCCATGAATTCAGTGGTTGGATTAACAACACCGCAGACCATGAAGCTACACGGTGTTATAGAAGGGCAACCAGTGGTAGTTCTGATTGACGGGGGGGCGACGCACAATTTCATAGCGACAGAGTTGGTTCAACAATTGGGGTTGCCGTGAACAGAAACGACTGGTTATGGTGTTATCATGGGAACCGGGATGGCAGTGCAAGGGGCCGGTATTTGCAAGGGGGTAAAGTTGCATCTACAAAACTTGCAAATAGTGGAAGATTTTCTACCTCTGGAGCTGGGTAGCTCAGATGTAATTCTTGGGATGAAGTGGTTGGCTGCGGTGGGAAAGATGAGAGTGGATTGGAAAGCCTTGACTATGAAGTTCCAGGTGGGGGGATTGGCCGTGACCTTGCAGGGAGATCCTAGCTTGAGCAAAAGCTTGGTATCCCTGAAAGCGATGATGAAGGCTTTCAAGGAGAATGGAGAAGGAATGTTGCTTGAGTTGGGAACAATGGCAGCTGATTACAGTGACAAAACGGTCGAGGTCCCACCGTTCCTTAAGGTGTTAGCTGAGTTTGAGGAGGTATTCTCAGCACCTGAAGGGCTGCCTCCTTCCCGAAAGAAGGATCATGCCATCAACCTGCTACCAGGCACCATTCCGGTTAGTGTGCGGCCCTATCGTTACCCTTATCTACAGAAAAACGAGATTGAGAAGATGGTAGGAGAGATGCTAGCAGCAGGGATCATACAACCCAGTTCCAGCCCTTTTTCTAGTCCGGTTCTGCTGGTCAAGAAGAAGGATGGAGGGTGGCGGTTCTGTGTGGATTATCGGGCATTGAATAAGGTGACAGTGGCCGACAAATTTCCAATTCCAGTGATTGAAGAGTTGCTGGATGAGCTTCATGGGGCCAAAGTCTTCTCCAAACTCGACCTTAAGTCCGGGTATCACCAAATTCGCGTCAAGGCTGAGGATATTCCAAAGACAGCATTCCAGACACATGAAGGCCATTACGAATTCCTCGTAATGCCTTTTGGATTGACTAACGCGCCAGCCACGTTTCAGTCACTGATGAATGATATCTTCAGAGAACAGATGAGGCGTTTCGTGCTAGTTTTCTTTGATGACATCTTGGTTTTTAGCAAAGATTTTGAACAGCATGCACAACACTTGTGCTCGGTTCTGGAGGTATTGGCAGCTAACCATTTGTTTGCGAATAAGAAGAAGTGTTCATTCGGACAACTGGAAATTGAGTACTTGGGTTATATTATATTGCAAGAAGGAGTCTCGGCTGATTATAGCAAGGTAAAAGCCATGTTGGAGTGGCCCTCCCCTGCCACATTGAAGGAGTTGCGAGGTTTTCTTGGTCTCACCGGATACTACAGGCGTTTTGTTAAAGATTATGGCAAGATAGCATGGCCACTCACGGACAGACTTAGGAAGGGTAATTTCTTTTGGGATGAGGCTGCTGAGCAAGCCTTCCAACAGCTCAAAGCTGCCATGGTGTCATTGCCGGTGTTAGCTTTGCCGAATTTTGACAAGCCATTTGAGGTGGAGACAGATGCTTCTGGACATGGCATGGGGGCAGTATTAATGCAGGACCATCGACCTATTGCATACTTCAGTCAGGCGTTTAATCAGCTAGGAAGGAGGAAATCAGTGTATGAGAGGGAACTTATGGCTATCGTATTTGCAGTGCAAAAGTGGAGACACTACCCTTTGGGACAGAAATTTGTGGTCAGGACAGATCAAAAAAGTCTCAAGTTCTTGATGGAACAAAGATTGGTGAGTCCAGAGTATCAGAAGTGGATGGTTAAGTTAATGGGGTTTCAGTTTAAAATCCAATATAGACCTGGGTTAGAGAATAAAGCAGCTGATGGGTTGTCCCGCATCAGCCACTCTGTTGCCCTCCTCGCTTTAACTGTTCCTCAGATTCTCCAACTAGATCAGCTAGCTAAGGAGATAGCTGACAATGAAGGGCTGCAAAAGGTGGTCAAGGATCTCCAGCGGGATCCTACTTCCAGACCCCATTTTCAGTTGGTGGATGGTTTTCTCTTCTACAAGGGGAGGCTATATCTACCGAAGGGTTCTTCTCTCATCCCATTGCTCTTACATGAGGGTCATGATGGGAATGTTGGGGGGCACTCGGGATTCTTGAAGACTTACAAGAGGATTGCCGCAAGTGTATATTGGCTGGGAATGAAGAGGGACATTCACAGGTATGTAAGCCACTGTGCGATTTGCCAGCAAAACAAAGTTCTGGCACTCAAGCCAGGAGGGCTTTTGCAACCCCTTCCGATCCCAAATCAAATTTGGGAAGACCTTGCAATGGACTTTATCGAAGGCTTACCCAGGTCAGGAAAAATAGATTCGATTTTAGTGGTGGTTGATAGACTCAGCAAGTATGGCCATTTTGTTGGGCTGAAACACCCTTATTCTGCTGGAGAAGTGGCAGGAGTCTTCATCAAGGAGATTGTAAGGCTTCATGGTCTACCACGATCCATTGTATCTGATCGGGATAAGATCTTCATGAGCAAATTCTGGGAGGAACTGTTTCGTCTCCAAGGCACCAGGCTCCTACGCAGCGCAGCACAGCTTACCATCCACAAACGGATGGTCAAACGGAGGTGCTGAATAGGACATTGGAGACATACCTTCGTTGCTTTGCTTCTTCCAAGCCTAAATCTTGGTTTGTGTGGCTGCCGTGGGCGGAATTGTGGTACAATACTTCATACCACACAGCCTCTAGAACTACACCTTTCCAGGCCGTCTATGGACGTGAACCGCCAGCAATACTTAAAGTTGAAAGGGGCTCCACACCGGTTTCAATAGTGGAACAGCAGCTTGTCGAGAGAGACCACATTCTGGAGGAACTGAAGGCACAGCTACAAAGAGCTCAAGCTATTATGAAGAAGGGGGCTGATATGAAGAGAAGAGCAGTGAAGTTTGAAGTAGGGGACTTAGTTTACCTAAAACTAATTCCCTATCGTCGAAAGTCATTGGCTGGTCGTACTAATGAGAAATTGGCTCCTAGATTTTATGGTCCGTTTGAGGTGGAGAGGGAGGTTGGACCTGTGGCTTACAGGTTAAAGTTACCTTCATCTTGCAGCATTCACCTAGTATTCCATGTATCCCAGCTGCGAGAAGCCAAGGGGGCATTGCAAGCCGCGGTGGGTATTCCCAATCAGTTAAGTGCAAAGCTGGAGATGCTGGTTGAACCGGAGGCAGTGTTGGGAGTCAGACCAGGCAAAGGAAATAATGTGGGAGGTTTGGACGTTCTACTGCAATGGAAGGGGTTACCACCATTGGAAGCCACTTGGGAGCCTTTCCACCTCATTCAACAGCAGTTTCCAGGTTTTCACCTTGAGGACAAGGTGAAAGTTGGGGGAGGGAGTGATGTTAGGCCCCCGGTTTTGCATACTTACTCTAGGCGTCACAAGCAGCTGAAGGGAGTTGGAAGTACAGCTGGAGGAAGCTTCGACCAGCATGTGCGCGAGGGATAGGATAGATATTTGGCTGGTTTGTGTAACAAACCAGCAGACACGCCTGCATAACCAAATACGGTTATGCAGAGAGGGGAATAACAACATATAAAAGGGGTAGGAAGAGAGGTAGAGGGTGTGAAGAATTTGGAGTAATTGTAGGAGAGTTCTGGGCCTCTCGAACGCCCAGTTGCTGCTGTACTTACTTTTATTTTCTGTAATTCCAATTCTGAAATACAATTCAATCCATTTCATCCATTGGAGATCCTTCCTATCGGTTGGATTCCATCAAAGGGAACTTCTATATTATCCACAGATATCTCATGCCTATCCTACAAAAGAAAGAAACTATGTAATTTGAATGCGACAAGTATAACAACTTGTGTTTTGGGAAAAGGATCTAAGATTGTCAACAAACTGAATTATATAAAAATGTGCACAAAATCATCACCCAAAGTTGAATATATTACATGCAACAAATGTCAGATTGCGTTACTGAGAGAGAAGTTTTCAGGTCCCCATAAGGAACCTACTTGGCAAACATATTGAGTCATTAATGACTTTTAGCCAACATAAAAGGATAGATGAAAGTGTTGTGAGTGGCAACTTCTACAGCACTACCTATCCGCCACATGGTTTTCTAGGTCAGCAGCAAAACATTTGCTGAACATGTTTAACCATAACATAGCATCATTGTTATTCATGCAACCTTTACTGCTGATTGCAGCCTAATAGGTTTTATAGTAG
The DNA here is from genome assembly GCF_014633365.1 of Diospyros lotus. Classification (NCBI taxonomy): domain Eukaryota; kingdom Viridiplantae; phylum Streptophyta; class Magnoliopsida; order Ericales; family Ebenaceae; genus Diospyros; species Diospyros lotus. Next base: position 2,356,552 of record NC_068346.1, on the reverse strand, counting down.
AAGAATATATCAAACAAAACATTGATTAGTGACTCAAAGTTCACCTTGTAAAAAGAAAATTAAGAAAACGCATTACACTGAATGGCAAACAAAATCCTATCTCCCCATCTGCAGAAAAGCAAGAACATATTTTAGAGGATATGCAGAGATACGAAGTTGTACTTTGAAGATCTTTTTAGTTAACTCACAATTCACCTGTTACCATCCTAATATGATATTCCTTTCTACTTTTTGCCATACAACTTATATGATATCTTCTTTTTTATATAATTAATGAATTGTATATCAGTATGACAGGAAGAAAAGATGCCAAGGCAACCACCCATCTATTTGAATATCAACAAAGAAGAAAAAAAGCAAATGGTGATTCCTCGTATCCTTAAAAACTTGAAAATAAGTTTTCCTCTCATTAGAATATTTTACACAGACATTTCTATTTGAAAGACTTAGCCCAGCTGATATCTTTGCAGGGTTTAAGTTGTGAATAAAGCAACCAGAGAGAATAAAGAAAAGGAGCAAATTGTAATCCAACAAAAATTTGAAAGAAAAATAAATGCTAATGGTTATGCTGGCATGCACCAATTAAGAATGTAAGGGATAGGTGTGTAATTTCCTACATCCCAAACAAACGAAAGAACTTTCAAATACTAAAGAAAATCCTTCAGGATGTATGTGATGTAACGAAAGTTGGTTTAGAGCAGCTCAAATTGCATGACGCCTTGGGAAGCTGGATTGGATCTAAAGATGTGACAAAATGAACGAAATAATTCAATTATAACAAACTTATGATGCAAGTTCTTTCTGAGAATTACAAAGGAGATGTAAATTTTTGGAATGACCTTTGATTTTGTAGCTATCACAAAAAATAGCATTATATTGAAATCCATATTACAGAAAGTTGCCATTACACTAATACTCTCAGCAAAGAATTGTAACAGAACAAACGGCTGAAATTATTGAGGGTTCAAAGTAAATAGAGAAGGATGAAATTGGCAAGCCAGCTCAAAACACCATGGATCCAACAAGAATTACATCCTACAAAACCGGACACAATTTCATTGGATCTTAGGTTGTGTAACACATGGAGATGAAACAGAAATGAACATATACCAGTAAGAGATACTTCAGTGGTACAGCCACTGAAGACACAAAATTAAACTAGAAAAAGTATTGTCGAGAACTAAATTAATGTTGCACTCCCACATAATCATTCTAAACTAAATTACTTGTTGTTTAAGGAGGCCTTGTCTGGCTTCCTTTTCAAGTGTAGTGTTGTCCCAAATAAAATAATCGGACCATGTCATAAACATCTAGGAACCAACCTAAGACATCTATAAGGCTTATCCAACATCAATTTTCTTTTCCCAAATTGTGAACTAAAAGCTCCAGGATGTCCAAGCACCGTGTCAATTTCAAAACAGCACTCCTTATAATCTGCACAATTTGTAGGCTAAAGCCACAGTGTTAAAGGTTGTCTCGAGTATATGGTATAAGAAGAAGATGATGGCGGTAGAAGTGAATGATGTCAGTTTGCTAGAGTTCCTTTTGAAGATTTTAGATAGAAGTTGAAACCTAAATTGTAATTAGTTATAGGTTGGGGGTGTAAACTGTAAATATTTGAAAGTCTTCATTGGGGTTCTGCCTCCTATTATAAATAGAGGGCAAGGGGTAGCAAATGGAGAGAGAGTTCTCATTTTTTCTGTTTGTAACGAGTGCTGATTGTTTCTGAGAGAAAGGCTAGGGCTGTTAGCTTTGCAATCTTGGGAGAAAACAATTGTGGCGCTCAGGAATAGAAGGGAGAGAAGGGCCGCTACTGTACTGATCATTTTCTGGAAATAAAGACTGCTCTCAGGAGGATCTTAGAGGCTGGATGTAGTGCCATTCACATGGCATGAACCAGAATAATCTTGATGTTCTTGTGGATGTGTGGTTTGTGTTTCTTGTTTGGTTTAATTCTGTTTTCTATTTTATTTTCTGTTGATTCTATTAAATCTGTTCCTTAGATCAAATCCGTGAGTGTGTGAGAGTAAGTGTGGTAGAATTTCTATCCAAGAAATTAGTTCCAGCAACCCTAGATATAACACACAGGCTAAAGAAAATAAAAAAATTTAGCAGCTCAGCTACTTCACATCTCAATTAACCAACTGAGAGCATAACATGACGAAAAAACCAAAGTCCGCACATAGGAACACGAAATCTCATTAATGAAATGATCTGACACCAACTGAATTGACGTCCCACAACTTTCTAAGGTCTAGATTTCTAAAATTGAAATATGAACCTGAGAACGTAATAGATCCAAAAACACAATAGATTTTCACACACATTAGCATATAAAAACATAGAGAGAAATCTATGACGAAACCAAAATCAGAACAAATCATACAAATCGAATCCAAAAAATTACATGAAAGATATCGATCCATTTACGTACCTACCAAATGAGATCTCAAATTCATGTTCTCTTCTTCTATCTTTGATCGAGAAGATGAATTTGAGAGAGGGAGGCTTTTTGCATCGTTGTGGAAGACGAGCGATGAAGGATTGGGTTTATTATCCTCTGTAGTTATGGTAGGATTTATTTTTGTGATGCATTGCTTTAAGCTATTGTTTATGAAGTGAAGGTACAACCAATGCAGCCAACATTTGGGGGCACGGAGGATCTGTGGCGGAGATGAGGAGTTGGTGTTAACCAATAGATCTGGTTCTCTCAGTCGGAAATATATTTATTTTTATTTCCATGATTCCATCTCTATCTTTTTCTTTATTTTAATTTATTTTGCTATGTTATTTTAATTTTGGTACTGTTTGTCCAATAAAGTGGGTTCATGCCCAAAGATAAGCCCATACCCAAAGAAAGAGGTTCAAGAGCGTATTGAAAAAAGAAATCCACATAAACAAGCCACAGGAGTATTATGAAGTCATTTGATGATTGAGACTGAGGGGGATCACCCCGAGTGACCGAGCTACCTAAATGAGAGGCTGGCGAGAGACTAAAGCGGGAGACTCGCGAGAGGCCAATGAGGTCATATGAGGACTAGTATCGCCGAGTGATTTCACTTGGGAGCTTCTCTCGATGCCATCAAGAGACCTTCCCAAGAATTCATGAGTCACTCGACCATTGCTATTCGGAAGATTCTTGTGCTCTAAAATCCTCACCTATAAATTCGAAAGAGAACCTAAAATGCTTGCCGAACCTCGTGGCTCTAATTCCACTTGTCAGTCTTCTCCCCCTATAAAAAGGAGAATCCTCCTCTAGCAAAAGTATGTTCAATACTCTTTTCTTATACCCATTACTTCCAAATCCATACAAGTCTTAAAATTGTCCTTAAGTCTTTCCATCAATATTCATCAATGTTCCCAAAATATTTTCACATATATTTTTTTCTATGTGCATCACATCCAAATTATGTCGTAATTTCAATGTTTTCCAATAAGGCAATTCAAAAAATATACTTTTCTTTGTCCAATTCAGCTCTTGTTCAACACGTTTACATTTTCTTGTATTAGATTGCTTTCCAAATCTCACATCTGGAACATAAGCAAGTTGTCTTAATATATCATTTACATATAACTTTTCCGGTTCTGACTGATACTCTGGCTTACCATTAAATATTTTACTTTTTCTCCATGGATGTTGTTTATCCAAGTATCTACGATGACCCATGTAACATTGTTTTTTCCCATTCTTTAAAGTAGGCGAGCATGTCCAGTCATTGCAAATAGGACAAGCTAACTTTCCCTTTATACTCCACCCAAATAACATTTCGTAAGCAAGAAAATCATTTATGGTCCATGACAATACAGCATGCAATTGAAACTTATCACCAAAATATGCAACATATGTTTCAACTCCCTCTTCCTATAATTCTTTCAACTCCTCTATTAATGGTTGCAAATATACATCAATATCATTCCCAGAAGAATCCTTACCAGGGATAAGCACAGACAAAAATATAAATGCCTCTTTCATACGTTTCCAAGGTGGCAAATTATAGGGCAATAAAATAACTGGCCACATGGAATAATTAGTGCTCATATTGCCAAATGGGTTAAATCCATTGCTAGAAAGGTGTAGTCGCACATTGCGAGGATCTCGAGCAAACCAACTATGTAACTTATCGGAAAGAGCATCAGTCGGGTGCCTAATTGTATCATCATCAACACGTTTTTCTCTATGCCACCTCATTTCTTCTACAATTTCTTTGGACATGAATAATCTTTGGAGTCTAGGTTTCAAAAGGAAAATATCTAACCACCTTTTGAGCAATCTTCTTACGTTTACCCTTTCCAAACTTCCATCTAGAAGCTTTACAAGCTAGATTAGCACATTGATCAAGATGTTCATACTCCTTCTGATATAATATGCAATTATTCACACATGCATCTATCTTCATATGGCTAAGGCCAAGATCGCGCATTAATTTCTTCATCTCATAATAAGAGTTTGAAGTGTTTCACCTTCTGGAAGAGCATCCTTGAACAACTCTAGATTTAGACTAAAAGACTTGTTATTGCAATTAGTTATTGCCTTATTGTACAACATCTTGATAAGAAAAGATAACTTCGAGTACTTCTTGCAACCAAGACAAAGTTCATATTCAGCATCATTCAATAGTCTAGTAAATTTCTCAAGTTCTCTTTTAGACATACATGTGCAATGGGTATTGGAAATTTCCTCTATATTAGCTTCCATAAGGTTTCCTCTATGCATGTCATACAACATTCTTTGAACATCATTATGATCATGAACTTGATCATCAAAATCACCTCCATCATATGAATCACCACATTGATTAACATTATCTAATTGAAAAGACTCACCATGATGTATCCATTGAGTATAGTTTTCCAGCATCCCATAAAGAAAAATATCTTGTTTGACTTATGTTAAACTTTTCAAGATACAATTGTTACAGGTTTGGCATGGGCATCAGATTCTACCAACGAAGTCAAGATGATCTTTCGCAACATCTAAGAAATCTCGAACCCCTTGAATGTATGCGGGGCAAAATTTATTCTTGAGTTTTATCCAACTTCTATCCATCAAGTTATCCTAATATTAAAGAACAAAAAAAAAAAGAAATGAAAACTAAGCAATTCAATAACTCATAAAAAAAATTACGACAAATTAATTAAAGGATGGTAAATTAAATATTGATTTAGTTAATCACTATCTTCTCATTTCGAAACCCTTGAATGTATGCAGAGCAGAATTTATTTAACGGTCATAATCTCTTTACGAACAACACAAACTACAAGATGTTGTTACGATTTGCCCTCTTATATACAACAAAACAACAAAAAATGTCTTTATGACAATCAACTAATGCCTTATGTTAATAGCCCATTTGAGTGTGAAGTCATTTTCAATTTTCTATTTTCTATTTTCCTTCACTTACTGAAAAAATAAAGAGAAAAATTCATTTACTACATTGATGAATACAATTTTCATTTTAAAAAAGTAAAAATATCAAAATATATTTTTCTACTGATATTTTATTTCCACTCTTCATCCACCTAATTTTAGTCACCAACTAGCTACACTCTACTCATCAACTTAAACCGTCCTTTTTAATAGCCATTATTTGCCTAATTTACATGATCGCAATGTTAAATAAATAAATAAAAGTAAAACAGAAAGTAATTAGATTTGTGGAAGGAGAAAAGTTAGTAGGTGAATAATTAAAAATAATTACTTACATAAAAAGAAGTAGAGTGGAGAAAACCAAAATTCCCCCAAGTTCAAACATATTTAGTACTAAAATAAACCAACAATAATCCTTGTTCAAGCATTTGCAGTTGTAAATACAAAACCAATCACCAATTGTACAAGCATTCTGGGTTACAGTCCAGCCATTTTGGGGAATTCTAGAATTCACAGTTGCAAGCGCCACTGTTTTTATGAAAACGCTCGTGTTTTGAGTTTCAACACCAATCATTCTCCTACCAACATACCCACAAAAAGAAATAGGAAAAAAAACAACCAAATAAACCATACATAAGCTCTCAAACTTCTAAAGAGAGGGCTTGCACGAGCAATGAAGGTTCCAGAAAACGAAGAGGAACACTGCCAGTCGCCGCCGGCCACCGCATCCGGCCGTTTCCGGCGATCAGAGGCAAGCACCCGACACCCTTACCCCCATCGACCAACATACCCAAAAACCAACAAAATCCAACCGTCGGATTTCTGTAGATCCATGTTTAAAATTCTGGCCAAACACCCAAATCCCGCATATACGTATATATATCATGGATATATACTGAAAAAAATGTGCTGATGAAACTGAAAGACTTACCTACTTGTAGATCGAGGTCACTTTCACCGTGAAAACGTGGTCGGATCGACGATCGGACGGTTGGATTTTGCAAAATCGGTGATTTTGAAAGCTGTTCTTGAGAGAATTGAGAGAGCAAAATTGGTGGGGGGAACTTTCGGTTCCCACCATCCACCCCATCCTATTTATATCCGACCCGATTGGCACGGGTCGGCCTTCCTCTTCTACCCGGTCCGCTGCCTTCTCTCTTTTTTTAAATATAGATATAGATATATGTATATATATCTCTAATTATTATATATTTTAATTCGAGTTTGAAAATGGCTAGAGAGCCTTTCTTTGTCGAGTTATTAAATACCATAACAAAAAAAAACAATAATGAAAGCAAGTACGAAGAATACACAAGGGTTATAATGATTCACTTTCGATATAATAGTTATATTCACTTGTCGTCGCCTAAATTCTATTTTACTATAATCAAGTTAAAAATTACAAAAGAATATCATCTTATATATAGGTAAAATTACAATAACAAATCGCTTGTATATCGCGGTTCAAATATTCTTTATGTGATATATGTATTGTAATATATGGAGATATGTGATTATTAGTGGGATCTAAAGAATACAATATTTTCAAAAAATGTATTTTTTTTGGAAGAATTCTTCCGAAAGAATCTCGTAACAACTTTATTAAGACTAACTACTCAAAGTGTATTTTGTAAGATATCAATCTTCCTCGTCGAACTTGGTTAAGTAGTAAAATCAATTTAATAACTTATAAGAATTATTGTTGTTGCCAACTTTTGAGCCACCTAGTGATTTCAATAATTAGAGCCCATCATTAAATTTCTTCAGCTGTGATGGTTTATATATTTAAAATAAGTTTAATCCAATAAATGATTTTTTGTAATTCTAAAATTAATTTTTTATCATTAGAACTTGCATTTTGGAAAAATATTGTATGGTGATTAATTTATTTGATTATGGACTCAACTATTTTATATTATTTACTTGATTCCATTACATCAATTGAAGATATTAATAATTATATGCTTTGAGTGAGTTTAAGGTAAGCTAATTATATTTATTTTCCTATTTTACATAATCATAATATTTATTTCACTAATTTTAACATATATAACTATTGTTGTAGTCATTTCTTTAGGATAATTATCCCAAATAATATAAGGTTGCGTTCTCTTTACTGTTTTCAAGTCATTTTTAGTTTTTAATTTTCTAAAATAATGAAAACATGTTTTCTTTAATGTTTTTAAAAATACATTTTTAAAAAAAAAATCATTATAAAGAAAACTCAAAACAACAAAAAGTTGTTTTGAGTGTTTTCATCCAAAACAAACTCTAAATTCAAAACACATTTATTTATTTAATTATTCATATTTTATTATTATAATGGAAAAAATATTATAAAATTCAATAACTTTAAAATATATATATATTTTTTAATAATATATTAACATTAAATAATTATAATTTACTGAATAATCAAATTTATTGAATAAAATATTATTAAAAAATTATTTTCAAAATTTCAAAGAGAACATGTTTTCTAATTTTTTGTTTTGAGAAATAGTTTTTCAAAATGACAAAGAGAACACGTTTTCAATTTTCTAAAAGCAGACTACCAAAATAGAAAACTGAGAATGAATTCAAAACTCAAAACTAAAAATTGAAAAGTAAAGAGAACGCAGCCTAATATTTTCAGGAGAAGTAATTCTTTTATAAGAGTCTTTTTAAAATGATTTCATACCAACTTTTGTGGAACTAACTTTTTAAAATCATATTTGGGTAGGATAGGAAGCATAATTTTTTAAAATCATGTTAAGGCCCTTGATTCTTGCAAGTTCAAGATTTCATTTCTATAGGAAGTACAATTTTTTTATTAATTCATATATAAAAATTAAGTTTATATTTGTAATACATCAAAATTAATTTTATTTATTTTGCATGTCTATAATTTTTTATTTAATATTTTTGAATTGATTTAAAGGCATCTTAAGCAGATTTGATTCACTCCTTATTAATTTGTTCTTAAACAATTTTCCACCTTATTAATATTTTATGCCCTCATTTACATCCTTAAAGACTTTTCATCCTCTTTATTCATTTTATTTCCCCATTTACATCTTCTTTGAGGAGGTGTGATCTACAGTTTTCTTTCTACGATTGAACATTCTCTTGATTTAACCGTTTCCAACGTCTTTTTTCGGATTAAGCAAATTTAGTTTTTATGTTATCTATCATAGAAAACCCACTAGGTGTAATTAAGCCTTATACCACTTGGCCAATCGATTTATTGGCTAATTGATTTTGGCTTTTCCATTAATCAATTGCCTCTATTTTGTGTACACTAAAACATTATTAGGGGTGGGTGCGAGTTCATTGCTCACAATTTATTTTTTTGTTACTCCTCTTATAATTGTCGTATAATTAAGATAAGTACTTGATTAATTAAAGTTTGCATTTTTTAATTTTTACACTTATAAGGCTTACACAACTTAACATTGGGCTCAGAGCTATTTGTTTTTCTTTTTTCTAACTTAGTTGAATTTTTTTTTTTCTTTTCAATGGAAGAAAATATATGTCACGAGTTAACAGTTGATTTGTGCATGCAGAGTCTTATAGGCATACATGTCAACTTACATATTGTGCACACGCATACACATTGAGGTAAACATACACATACAGAGAGAGGGAGGGAGGATGGGTAGATAAATAAAATACGGCATTTTAGTTTTTCTTTTTTTATTTCTATCTATCTTGTAATATAGTTTGATTTAATAAATAAATACATTGAAAATTTCACTTGGTAGTCGATAAACAATATTACTATGGATGACTTACATATTTTTGTTTTATTATATAATAGATTTAATTGCTATGACACCTGATCATAAAAAAAAGTTACTTCGAAAGCAAAATCTATTATTGTACCGTTAAATGTTCCTATTACACGTGTGCAATCCAAATTCAATATTTTACCATCAAAGATTTCTAGTACACAAATACAATCCACTATTTTGACACATAATTCCAATAAGAGCGTCACTTTGCCAACCATGGTTCATGCCACCATCAAGAATAAATGATAGTATTCCACCATCTACTTTGAATGAGATTGGGAGTTCATCAATTTCTTCAAATGACACGGTGACAATTGAGTCAACAATTGGTGGAGATTAGTTTTTTATTTATATTTTTTTAGCTTTCTAATTAATTATTTATCCATTAATGATATTTCTATTTTATTAATTTTAATTTCAATTTAGCTTGATAAACTTAGCTCATTTGTACAATGTGGTTAAATTACAACTGTTAATACAAAGAAAAGAGGTTGGGGTATAACTAGAGAATTTGAGGTTAAGAAGCTGATGAACGAGAGTAAAAAAAATTGGAGTTATCATTAGAAAATCAATACATCTATTAATTGGCCCTGTTGAAAAAATATTTAAAATGGAGATAGAAGTTGTCACTTGACTGTTGGCACCATTAAGGGTGTTTTATTGGAAAAAAATGATAGATGCTCTTAAGAAGCCTATTTTCTCAAAAATTGAGGTGAGATATATTTATAATTTTTTATTTTTTAGAAGAACTTTTATGCATTAATTAAATTTTATAATATACAAATTATTTATTTTGAACTAAATATTTATAGAGTGAATTTGATATAAAATTGAGTATCCACATACAAAAAAAAAAATAGTGGATAAAATTATAGTCAGGCATTTTATAATTTACAAATACCAATGCCATATGTATTACAAGAGATTTGCTACCCCAGATGAAGCACGTAAAAATCTTGTTGATCATATGGAATCGGATGATTGGAAAGCTTTATATACACATTTTGAAGAGGAAAAATTTAAGATAATATTTTATTTCTAACATTATTAGTTATTAAATTATGAACTATACTAGTATAGAAGTATAGTAGTAACATAGACCATAAATCTCAAAAATTTGCTTAATATTATCACATAATAAATTTGCATATTTCTTTTAACTTGGGGACACAATAAATAAATTTTCTCAACTTATGAAATGCAAGTAATCAAGCGAAGATGGAAGTTTCACACACATTAGATTCAAAATCTTATTGCCAAAGCATGTATGAAATGGTACGTTTAATTAATTATAAGTTGAACTATAATTATTTAAATTACCTTGTACTTCATTTTTTTTTTCAAAATATTTTGATATTTATAAATTTTTTTTACCAATTTTAAATATAGGAATTTATTGAGGAAAATTTGGAAGAGAATTTAGAAGAAAATCAAGAAGACAAAGTTGATGACCTATTGAAGTAAGGCTTTACTTTGAGACACATAATAAAAATGATAGTACTTGGACCCTCAAGAAAACTATATAAGTAACTTCATTTTATTGATTTTTAATAATATATTATTTTAACTATTAATTTATATAAATTTTTATATTTGAATTAACTTCTATTTTTATTTTTATAGGAGCAAATGAATGCTCTTTAGGTGAAAGAAAATGGAGGATGGTATTGAGATGATTGGATGTCATATTCTTGAAAAGGTTTTGAAGTTAAAATCTAGATATATTTGTGAATTTGGTTATGGGGAGAAACCAAATAAATCTAAAGAATTAGAATTAGAAACTCTTTTAGGATCTGAAAAGTAAAATAGTGAATTAAGAGAGTAAATACAAAGCCAATAAATTAAAATAAACGGCCTATAATAATCTTATAATCAAGTTAAATTTTTGATTGATGAGTTAAGATATGAACAAAGTGGTGAAACGAATACATTATCTGCTTCTTTTCATGAAGGCAAATATATAATTTAATTATTAATTAAGTAATTTATTCAATTCAATTTTATTTAATTTTTATTTATTCTAATAAAAAATTTTTTTTTTGGTAGATTGAAATTATGTAACAACAAGTGGAATTATGGAGCAACAAGTGGATGAAGATCAATGATGTTTGGTGCCAAGTAAGTTTATTTAATTTTTATGTTTTTGGATTTAAAATAGTAGTTTTTTGGAGCACTGATTTTATTTTAGAAATGATGACTTTCATATTTTGGATTCTTTTTATGTGTAATGTTGATTTTATTGATTATATTCAGCATTGTTGATTCTATTATATTTTAAGCCTTTATTTAATTTTTAGTTTATGTTAAAGTAAATTGCATTTGTATTGTGATGGTACGTTAGAAATACTTTGAATATGAAGAAAAAGACCCCAAAAAATTGATACAAGAATGAACAAAATCTGTTTTAAAAATAATTAAGCAACATGACTTTTATTACTAAAAACAATTTAAATAAAAAAATTTTGTCACTACTTGTTATTATTATAGTTATGAAAAATGGAAAAAATATTTTTTGTCACTATTAGACTATTGGAAAATATTTTTATATTTTCAAATTTTGACAAAAAAATTATCACTTTTTTCAAAAAATTCATCACTTTTACCATTTTTTTGGACAAAAATCACTTTTTAGAATTATTGATACAAATAATTTTGTCACCATTGAGAATATGACAAAAATATTTTTCATCCTTTAATAATGTTGACAAATATATATTTGTTGCTATTTATGATTTTGTGGAAAAAATAATTTCACCATTATTATTATTTTCTTACAAAAAAGATTTGTCACTTTTACAAATTACTTGCATAAATATTTTTCTCACTATTGAGACATTGAGAATATGACGAAAATATTTGTCACCTTTTGATAATTCTGACAAAAATATTTTTGTCACGTTTTTCTATTTTGTGACAAAATAATTTCATTAGTATTAATATTTTTTTACTAAAAAATTCGTCACTTGTGTAAATTATTAACAAAAATATTTTTTTTCACAATTGGAACATTGACAAAAATATTTTATCACTATTTAATAATTTTGAGAAATTTATTTTGTCACTATTCTATTTTATCAAAAAAATATTTGTCACAATATTAAATAATTGACAAAATTAATTTTATTGCATTAAAAATTATGTCAAATAAGTTTTGTTACTATTAATTTACAGAAAAAAAAGGTTTGTCGCTAGTCAAATTGTGACAAATTATTTTTCAATTTTGTGATAAAATAATTTCATTAGTATTAATATTTTCTTACTAAAGAAATTCATCACTTGTGTGAATTATTGACACAAATATTTTTGTCACTATTGAGATATTGAAAATATGACAAAAATATTTGTCACCCTTTTATAATTTTGACAAAAATATTTTGTCACATTTTATGATTTTATGAAAAATAATTTCATCAATATTAATATTTTCTTACGAAAAAAAATTGTCACTTGTACTAATTACTGACACAAATATTTTTGTCACTATTGAGACATTGGCAAAAATATTTATCACTATTGAATATTTTTTATAAATTAATTTTGTCATTATTTCTATTTTAGCAAAAAAATATTTGTCACAATATTAAATAATTGACAAAATTAATTTTATCACATTAAAAATTGTGTCAAATAAGTTTTGTCACTATTTAAATTGTGACAAAATATTTTTGTCACAAGATACACTTTGTCTCACTATAAAACATATGATTTGTATCTAACATTTGGATTTATTGTGACTAAATAGTACCTATTGTGACAAAAAAAACCTTTTTTTACAACAAAATAATTTATTATAATAAGTTATTTTAAGTGACAAAATACTCCTGTCACAAATAAAACTGATGATATATTATAATAAAACTCGATTTTGTCATAATATACTTATTAAGACAAGTTTATTGTGACTAATGTGTGACAAATCAATTTCGTCACAATAAATATATTGTGACAATTTTCATAGTTATTGTGACATTAATTTATCACAACAAGCCTAAATTCTTATAGTGATGCTAAGTCATTCCGATAATCTAGTAGCTCTCCAAGTTTTAATTTATATACAATTCTTATGATTAATTAAAATGCTTTAATAGAATAATAATATATGTGTCACTTTAAAATTAGTTGGTGATTGATTTAAAAATGTGTGATGTACTAAGAAAATACTAGTATTTGTTGCCATTTTTGCATATATTTTTGAAATACGGAATGATATGAATAATGGAGAAACTCCATGAAAGAAAAATTAATAATTTATATAAATTACTTAATTGAAAATGATTTAAATAAATCCAACGAATAACTAATTATAATCCTATTATACAGAAAAAAAATAGGTATCATGCCATTTTCTAACAAATCATATAGTTTTTTTCTATTTTATCAACTAATAAGATTATAAAATGAATTATAATTATAATTGAAACAATCGAAATTGAAACAATAGAAGAAAACAATGAGTAGAGTACCAGCCTAAGCCTAATTAAATTGTTATGCAATATTAATAATATCATAATGTATCTATAATATTTAATGATATTAGTTAAATCTATTCAACATGAATTAAGTATTTATGATCAAAAAATTAATTTATCATTTAGAATATTCATATAAATATATGTGAGTATAGTAGATTTATAAGTACATGAAATGTTAACTTTAATGTATAATTAACCAATATTTGTTTTAATGATCATAATGGAGCACGTATAATTTCATTCATATTCTTATTCAATTTCAAAAAATAATTTAAACTCATTTATATTATATTTTTACATTTCATGTATCTCGACCATATGAATTTAAGTTATTATTTAGGATAATTTCGAAAGCAAATTCTCCTCAAATAACTTTTAAAAGAAAATTGATTATTAAGCAAATTATCTAATATTTTGTAGTGTTAATTGTGTGATATATCAATATTTTAAAATTTGATGTATTTTTCGTAGTTCTATCATCAATATAAGAATATTTATATAATCTTTTTAATTTAAAAATAGTGTTTATATATTATCTAAATACTATTTAATTCAGTTTTAGTATATTTTTCACTATAAACAAAATATAATTCACACACTATTTTTTTTAAATTGCAAAAATACCCCATTCTCTCTCTCCTCTCCTTTTTTTTTTCTTTTTCTATACATTTAATAAATATTACCAATTATAAATTATTATACATTTAATATATATTTTAATTTAATTTTTTTCTTATTTAGTTACATTTATATATATTTAATTTTATATTTTATGCACATGAAATTTATTTATTTATATATTTAGAATTTAAATAAACATATTTAGACTTTAATTTTAATAAATATATTTAATTTTGGGGTATATTTATAAAAAAAATTAATTTTTTATAAAATAACTTTTTCAATTCATATAATGTTTGAGATGGATATAAAATTTATCTCAAACTTTATAAAATTTTCCTCCTCAAAATCCGTCTCCAATTTGAGACGAAATTTTTTTTATCTCAATCTTTTTTTTAAAGTTTAATTTCAAAGTATGTTTAATTTTTCGCTTCAAAATCCATATATAATATAAGACAGATATTATCCGTCTCAAAATTTGTCTTTAATTTGAAATGGATACTTTTCATCTCAAAACCCTTCTCAAATTTGAGACGGATAATTTTTTGTCTAAAAATCATACCCGTCTCAAATTCTATCTCAAATTTGAGACGTAAATTTTTTTGTCTCAAAATCTCATTCAAATCTTAGATGAAAATTTATCCGTTTCAAAATCTATCTCAAATTTTAAACAAAAATTTGTATGAAACTATAACCGCCATATATTCTGATGTGGGAAATTTGGTGTGCTTAGTAGACCGGATGTTATGAACTTTACTAATGCTGAGAGTTTGTGGTTGACGGGGACCCTGGCCTCTTAAAAGGTAAAAATCAATTAGAATGTTGGACATATATCTACTGCATGCACGCATACTAGGCCAGTGGGATAACAATATATTTTATCGTGAAGGAGTTAAAGGCTATATGTATTTTACAATGTTGTTGATTGCAGAGATAATAAAGCTAAAGGCTTAGAGTCTGCCAGACTGGATTAGTAAGCCAAGGCTAGAGAGCTATTGCTAGTTGCAACCATGTATAAGAAAAATGATTTAAGAAAGTGAATTGTAGTTGTCTATTGACCAACGCCTTTTTAACCTTGCCCTAGAATATGTTTATTGTCTTGTCTGACCATTCCATTTGACACCTTGGCACATCTACTTGCCTGTTGCTATTTGGCAATTTGACAAACTTCTTCTGCTAGGGATGACTGAGGAAGAAGAATAATATTTTTGCAAATTTTCCACCATATGTTATGACCAAAAATTGGCTTTAGTATCATTTTCCACCACAACATGATGCCCTGAGGATGTATGCAATGCTTTTTTTGTTTGTTTATCTATTTATATTTGTCTTGGGGTGGGGTGGTTGCAGATGCTGTTTTGAAGCATAACATGTTGGAGATTCCTTACCATTTTCCATCTAACTTTTTCTTATGATGCAAAGGTTAACACTACAAGAATTCCGGGATTTAGCGACGGAATATTTTCGTCCCTAAATTCAAAATTCCGTCGCAAAATATTTTTAGCGACGGATTAGCGACGGAAACTATCCGTCGCTAAAGTCTGGGTCACTAAATTTTCTTTGCGACGGAACCGTCGCTATTTTAGCGACGTCTTAGCGACGGAAATATTTTCGTCGCTAAATGTATTTTTTTAAAAAAATTGCGACGGAATATTTTCGTCGCAATATTTAAAAAAAAATTTAAATTATTATTTTTTATTAGCGACGGAAAATTCCGTCGCTATTATTTTTAAAAAAATATTTAAAATATAGCGACGGAATATTCCGTCGCTAATTAAAAAAAAGAATTTTTTTAATTTTTTTTAAATTCTGCGACGGAAATATCCGTCGCAATTTAAAAAAAAAAAAGAAATTCTTCTTTTTAGCGACGGACTATTCCGTCGCTATATTTTAGAATTTTTTTATGAAATTTATAATATTTTAAATTTTTTATTAAATTAACTATATTGACGGAAATTTTCCGTCGCTATTAGTTTAGAATATTTTTATTCAATTAATATAGCGACGGAAGTTTCCGTCGCTAATATTTGTCGAATTTTTTTTAAAATTAATTATAGCTACGGAAAATTCCGTCGCTACTAATTTTTTTAATTTTATTAAATTAATTATAGCTACGGAATTTTCCGTCGCTGAAGTAAATTAAAAAAATTAAAAAATATATTAAAAATTTATTGCGACGGAATAATTCTGTCGCAATATATTAATTTTTTTTAAAATTTTAGCGACCCAATTTTTTTCCGTCGCTAAAAGTTATACATTTTTTAATTTTAATTTTAATTTAATTATTTAATTTTAAAATTTATTTATAATTATTTATTAAACAAATTATATAAAAATTCCAAAATTTATATTTATAATATAAAAATTAATATTCAAACAAGATACTAATAATTGTCTATTACATGCTAATATAATTGTCTGTTACATACCAATCGTTACATAAAAATAACTGCAAAAACTAATCATCTAAATCATAATCAACATTAGGTGAGTCAGGTTAATAAGTCGATTGTGGCTGAGAAGAAGAAGAAGAAGGAACAATACCACGAGTAGATGCAGTAAGTTGTTCAATCAAAAATCGCATCTCAAACATCTGTCGTCGAACATCGCTCAGCTCATGAGCTTGCGAATTAATCTGCTCCGCCTGCGAATTTATCCGCTCTGCTTGTGAATTTATCTGCTCCGCCTGCGAATTTATCTGGTCTGACTGCACTTTTAATTTCTCTGTCATTTCTTGTATAACTGGGTTTTCATTAAGACTAGATGAGACAGAGGATGAGCTGCCAACGTCAGAAAATTTTGATTGGGATAAAGATCCCGTGCCGTAAATCCTCTTCTTCTTATTTTTCCCCCCAGCAGCCTGGATGAATATCTGATCGCAATCTGGCTGCTGAGGCTCCTCAGACCCTTCATTTGGTTGAGTTGCTTGCTCTAGCAACTGTCCATACATTTCCTACAACAGTTTAATGAAGAAAATAAAATAAACCAATTATGAATATTAAAACTTATGTTAATTATAAAAATGATATTACTTACAATTAAAAAATACTTACAGCGACACTCGAAGAACGTCTGTTAACATACACCATCTGTCATTCCTCAGATTTTTTAGAATGAGTTCGTTCAAACAATTCAATCAGTGTAGGCTCTCTCCCAAACTCATGTGTCTAAAAAAAAAATGATATAAAATTAACCATGTTAATAAAAAAAATTTAAATATTAACAAATTAAATAAATTAAATTTCTCACCATTCGTCTTTTATGCTCTGCTGAAGATATAGAACCCCCAGTATGACGGGAAGGACCAGCCCCAAGGCCACCTGTCTCACTCAAACGGTTCAGCGATGCTTGTGCAAACCGTTTCTTGAAAGCTTCATCTTGTTCCCATTTCTGCATCCAGCTATCCCAAACATCATCTGGCACAAAGATCGGTTTTCCATTGGCATGCCACTTATGAATGTTGTCGATATATCGTTTCGCTGCTTTTTGTGCCCACTCTCTTCTCACTAATGCATCAATTGCAGGATCCCACTGAAAAATTTTCTGTAAAACAAAAAAAAAAAAGATTAAATAATTTAAACATTTCTACATTAATAGTTGAAATATATATATTATTAATTTGAATTTAATACCACAAATTCATCCCAATACATGCCCTTTATCTCCGAAGGCACTTCTTTCCAAACATGACCTTCCTTATGAAGACGTTTCTTGGAGATTGTCGATATAATATGGGAGATATTTATTGTACGACAAAAGATGCTTCTGTATACAAATAATAATAATTAGTATAAAAATTAATACATGTCATAATGTAAAAAAAAATTAAAAAAAATTAAAGTTACCCATCGCCATCTTGCTCTATAACATGTAATGGGTCGGATGTAAAATGACTGGCAGTCGAGTGAGATGATGGATGTACTGGTGACTCTGCAGGAAGGGTCGGTGAAGAAGTAACTGCAGGAGTAGCAACAGGAGATGCTGATGGGAGGGAGGCTGGTGAAATATCTCCCGAAATATGTGGTGCTGCAGTAGATGAGGTGGAAGCAGTAGTAAACCCAGACGAGTTAGGTCTAGAACCACTGCGTCCTGCACGATATCGTCCTCTAACACCTGTCATCTATATATATATTATAACGAAAATGCCGTCAAAATTTTTTCTCGCCCATTTCCACTTTCTATTTCAATATTTTATTATATTTTATTTATTTCATTCTTACCCAAAATAAATTTTTTATAAATCATTAATTAAATATAAGTTTGTGGAAAACGTGTAGTTCTTGAAACCTGTAGATAGTTTTTTCATAATTAAATAGTATTTGGAGAATGTATAAACATGTTAGTATATAAAGAAGTAAGATCTAATCAATATTATTAATTTTTAAATAATAACATAAAATTTTAATTAAAATAAATTACAAAAAAATGAAATTTTTTTAAATCGACAAAAATCTTGAGATATCAGGTAATACCGTTAAATACCGACTACCAAGTAATTTTTTTAAAAAAATAAATTTAATTTTTTATTTTATTTCCTGTAATTTACCTCTCATTCTCTCTCAATAAAGCCATTATTCAAAACTCTAAAACCCTTAATTAATTTCAGAACCATGCAAAAAAAATACAAATCTTATATATGTTTAAGTTATTACTTAGTTTTGAAAAATAATTAGTTTGTAGGTTATGTTAAATTAGTTATTTAGGTAAAATTGAATTATTTTAAATAAATTATTTAAGTTATTTTGACAAAATTAATATTTGTATAGGCTATTTATATTTATCATATGTTGTCATGTTTTTTTTGAAAAATTTATTATATTTTATATTTTAATTATTTATGTTACTAATTTATTATATGTTGTCATATTATTTATTATTTTGTATAAACTATTTATATTTATCATATGTTAAATTAGTTATTAGTTTGTGAAAAATGTGTAGTTCTTGAAATTTGTAGACTGTAGATAGAATTTATGATTGTGAGGTTACTAATTTTAAACAAATTCAATATATATGAACTTTCGTGCATCGCACGGGAGGTGAACTAGTACCTATAATGAAATAAATCAATTAACAAAATCAATATCATTAATAATTAAACATAAGTATTTAAATCATAAAATTCACCTCTAATCACTATCATATAAGTCTACATCTGTGTCATTAGATTTTAAGTCGTCATCAGAATCTAATTAAAGAACTTGTTCATCCTCTGATTTAGAGTCATATTCAGAGTCTAATCGCAAGACTTGCTCATCATACGATTCAGACTTATCTTCAGAATCAAATCTTAAAATTTGCTCATCATTCAACTCTGGAGCTTCATCAAATTCTGATTCCATAACTGGCTCATCATTTAAATCAGCGTGGTCACCATCATTCACTGTCTCAAGGATTTGGGCATCATCAACTGCGATATCGTGTAGTTCCACGTCATCCTCTTGGTAAGGCAACGCTTCACGTGGAAGGGTCGCCTCTTGATTATTAAAAGATTGTGGAACCTCTACTATGAACCTTGATTTGACTTTTGTTACAACCAACTAATCGCTTTTGTTACGCCTCAAGCTTGGATATTCGCAAAAATATACTTGAATCGCTTGAGAAGCTAATACAAATTGCTCGTTTGTATTCCATTTCTTCTTTTCATTGACCTCGATGATCTTATATGCATGATGAATCTTCACCCCCTCGTTCAAAGTTGGAATAAACCAATCACCCTTGAACAATACAACTTTCTTGAATGATGATACTGAAGGATACTCAAGCTCGATAATTTATGTTATCCGACCATAATAGTCCTTCTTGGGATCATCGTAGTTGGATCCTTTAACGCACATGCCACTATTCATAGTGCCTTTATTCGAACCATGGCTAATCGTGTGAAATTTAAATCCATTAACAAAGCAGCCAGGGTACGTTGTAACAGTGTTAAAAGGTCCTTTTGCGAGATCCCTTATGTATGAATTTGTCACATTGTTCGTAGGATCGCGAACCTATTAAATAAGACAGATATATAAGAAATAATTATATAAGAAATTGAGTGAAATTAATATTTTAATTAATCAACTCACATAATTATGGAACCAGGAAAGGAATTCCTTATTTGTTAATTGTTCAATGATGTGGTCGCCAATGCCGAGATTACGTTGCCTTAGCTCAGCATCATAAATTCTTGAAAAATTAAAAAGAAAAATGAAAATAACTACATTAGACTATTCAATTTAAATATAATTTAGAAATTAACAACAATTAATTAGCAAAATCTTACTGCAGATACGGTTCAACTTCTGGACAATTCATCAAAATATATCTGTGTGCAACATCATATTCTTCACCGAATAACATTCGTGACTTTTTACATCCAAATGGTCGACAAGAATGCTTGAAAATTGATAACTTCCCCTCCTGGTCATCCACTTCATTTACAACACCAGCATCGTTGCGCGGCACTCGTGTATGCCTTGTAACAACATGGTCCTAAAAGTAATGAGAACACAACAATGACGCTTCTTCCACAACGTATGAATTAGAAATAGAGCCTTCCACTCGAGCTTTATTTCTAACTGTTTTCTTTAACTTTCCAAGGTATCTATATAAAATGTATATAGTAATTAGATAAGTGAACTACAAAATAAATATGTTTCTTATAAAATAGGAAAAAAAATTATCAATCTAATAAATAGTACATTTCAAACGGATACATCCATCGATATTGAACTGGACCTGCTATCCTTGCTTCATAAGCCAAATGGACTGGAAGATGCTCCATAGAGTCAAAGAAACTTGGAGGGAATATGAGCTCCAACTTACACAAAGTGATGGGGATGTCGTTCTCTAATTTCATCATATGCTCACTTGTAATAGTGGTCGATGTCAAATCTTTGAAGAAAAGACTCAACTCAGTCAATGTCTCCCATACTTTTTGCGGTAGTAATTCTCGAAATGCAATGAGCACCAACCTTTGCATGAACACATGACAATCGTGACTTTTCATCCCAAACAACTTAAGCTTCTTTGTGTCAACACATCTAGCCATGTTCGACACATACCCATCAGGAAATTTTAAGTTTTTTACCCACGCACACATGACAACTTTTTCTTTCTTGTTCAGAGTAAAAGTTGATTGAGTAATGCGACGACAATATTGATTCAACTCTTCTCTCGACTTCACTGTGTCCTTAGTTTTGCCCGGTACATTCATCACTGTATTGAACACATTTTCAAACACGTTTTTCTCTATATGCATAACATCCAAATTGTGTCGAATAAGTTGAGTTTTCCAATAAGGCAAATCCCAAAAAATGCTCTTACTCTTCCAACCACTACCATGACTGTTATCCGCATTAGTCTGTGCAGCATTGGGTTGTGTCGCCTTCACTAAACCCAACTCGTCCAAGGAAGCAAGTATCTCAGGTCCAGACAGTACAGGAGGTGGTGTTTTTTTTACCAAAGTATTTTTGCGAAATCCATACCTATTCCGTCGATACGGATGATCTCGGTGCAAGAATTTTCGATGGTTATCAAACCATGAAATCTTTCGACTCTTTGACAGGTAAAATGCGTCCGAGTGAATCGTGCAATAAGGACATGCCAGCTTTCCTGCCGTGCTATACCCCGAGAGCATTGAATATGCAGGAAAATCACTAATGGTCCACATCAAAGCCGCTCTCAGTTGGAAATTTTGTTTCAATGAGATATCATATGCATGCACACCAACATCCCACAAATGTTTCAACTCTGCAATAAGGGGTTGTAAGAAAACATCAAGTTTTGCCTTAGGATTCTCTGGTCCTAGCACTAGCACTGTTAAGAACATTGTTGTATCCTTCATACACATCCAGGGTGGTAAATTATACACCGTAACAATGACAGGCCAACAAGAATATTGCTTCCCAGATTGACCAAACGGCTTAAACCCATCAGTATAAAGACCAAGTCTGACATTCCTTTTCTCGGCAGCAAATTCTTTATGAGTCTGGTTAAAATGAATCCACGCAAGGGAATCCGACGGATGACGCATGACGCCATCTTCGACCACATGATCTGCGTGCCACCTCATTTCTGCTGCTGTTGAATTAGATGCATACAATCTCAAAAGCCGAGGAGTTAAAGGAAAATAATGCATCTTCTTATAAGGAATACAAGTTTTTTGTCGTTTGCTACTGTCAGCTTGATCAACTTGCTTGTACCGATTCTCATGACAAAACTTGCAGACTGTTAAATCACTGTCATCACCCCAAAAAATCATACAGTTATTTCTACAACAATCAATTTTCTCAACAGGAAGGCCCAACCCTCGAACCAGTTTTTTAGTACTGTAAAAATTATTAATCACCGTATTAGGTTCAGGAAGAACCTCCTTAAGTAATTCACAAAGTTGATTAAATCCCCTCTCAGATAGATGGTGTTCTGACTTAAAGCTAAGCAATCTAGAAACAAGCGACAACTACGTATGCTCTTGACAACCAGGATATAACTCTTTTTTTGCAGCACTAAGCATGTCATAGAATGCTTGAGCTTCCGGATTTGGAGGTTCCTCCTCCATATTTGGATTGAAATCAGGCCTGGCAGCATCCATTACCATAGTCTCAAATAAGTTGCTTGACTCTGCTTCAAGTGTTGATGTTAAGTAAGACATATCGACCGAATCTACCGTAGCAATAACTTCCCCATGAAGTGTCCATTCATAATACCCCGGTACGAAACCTTTGGTGAGCAAGTGACTTGTCACGGTATCCTGGTCACGAAAAGCCGTGTTCCTACACTTTGGTTGATTACAAGGACATTTAATCTTATTCCCATCCATCCACTCTGGTTGACTCTTAGCAAAATTAACAAACTTCTCAACACCCTTGATAAATTCCGTAGAAACATAACCATCCTCTTTACGCCTGATATACATCCACTGACGATCTGATCTCATTTTTTTCCTGTACCATTAAATAATAAAAAATTACTAAATTATAATTATAATATTTTTTTATTTGAGTTGTTTTAATATTATTCCACTGAACTACTCCTTATAACTCCTCCTTAAAATTTGAAGGTTAAGACCTATCCCATCCGGAAATGAATCGTGATATGACCACTAGCGGACGCATTTACTCACGATACGAAATTTCGGCAGCATCTCAGCACAGTTCTCCAGATGCACGATAAAGATTATGTGTTGATTCATACAAGTTAAACTCAATTTGAGTCAATTGCATGAATCAAAACATATTCTTATATGCAACCGGAGAATAACAAGAAATGCTACTGAATTTTCGTACCATGCATGAGTAAATTAATGCGTATTCGCTGGGCACACAACACGACATCAAATTTCCAGACTGTCCAACTGGACAATTCAGTGATCTCCTCGCTCCATCGAGGAAGTCACCGAACGAGAATCTAAGGTTAAGTTCCAACAAATTTAATTAAATACCTAAAAAATATTTAATTAATTTTTTTTATTTAATATAATTTTTAGAAAAAATTCTACAAAATCTCTCCTATAAATGAACTACACCCTATAGGATACACATAATCAAATACACAATTAGATATAGACATACACATAATCAAATACACTAAATTAACACACATATCTGTACACATAAATTAAACTAAATTAAATTAACACTAAATTAAATTTACACTAAACTAAATTAAATTAACACTAAATGAATTTACACTAAACTAAATTAACACACATATCTGTATACATAATCAAATATACATTAACACACACGCAACTTTATACACACATAATAAAATAATAAAAATACTTCCCATCAAATCACTTACACTGCAAACATAAAATATGTATGCGTATGGTATGGTACACGGAAACTTCTAGTTTCCACGTTTGTAAAATATTTTTGTTTTTTAAACGTTAAGACTATTTTTATAATTTAAAAAAAAATTATGATCATTTTGTAATTTAAAAATATATTTTTATCTATGAATAGATAAAATATTTTTTTGTCTATCACTCAAATTTTTTTTTTTAAAAATGTATTTAAATATATTATATATTTTATGTTTATTTTTGAATTAAATAATTATTTTTTATTATTTTTATATTAAAAATTATATTTAAAAAAAAATCTTTTTTTTTATTCATGAATTTTATTCACATATTTATTTTTTAAATAATAATTTTTTATTTTCATTTTATATCATACTCATTTTTTATTTTATTTTTATTTTTATACAACATATTATATATATACACTTGACTGAAAACTCGAGAAAAATAAGTGTTAATTATTAAAAATATATATATCAAACTTTTTTAATAATTTTATAATATATTTTAAAATTTATTAATTAATTTTACATTTAATTTTTAATTATGTATTAATTCTATAATACTATTAAAATTTACATACTTAATGCTTTTTTTGATGTATTAATTATTCTTTTTTTCTCAAATTTTTATGCTTGCATAATGAATACTCTTTCGAGAACTTCTAAGATGGGTTTGATAAGGATGTAATCTTGCAGTGATATTATAAGAAAAAGTTGACAAATTTTTAAATCTTCCAAGTAAATAAGACACAAAAGTTGACAAATGTACACAAAACATAAAACACTATAAAAAATACACAAAATAATAGGATACACATAATCAAATGTACATAATGAATAATCAAATACAAAATTAGATACACACATAAACATAATCAAATACACTAAATTAACACGCATATCTATATACATAAACTAAATTAAATTAAACTAACACTAAATTAAATTAATTTACACTAAACTAACACAAAATTAAATTGACTTACACTAAACTAAGGCTAAATTAAATTAAATTAAACTAACACTAAATTAAATTAATTTACACTAAACTAACACAAAATTAAATTAATTTACACTAAACTAACACTAAATTAAATTAAATTAAATTAAACTAACAGTAAATTAAATTAATTTACACTAAACTAACACAAAATTAAATTAAACTAACACTAAATTAAATTAACACCAAATACAGAAATGAAGCAAATAAATCCATCTATATATATATATAGACAGAGAGAGAGAGAGAGGACCTTTTGGAGGTGGCAGCAGCGGCGTGGCGGGGGGCGACGGTGGTGCGCAGCAGGGGCGACGATGCAGGGACGGCGACGGTGGCGTGGGTGGGTTACGCGGCGAGGAGAGAGGGAGAGAGACAGAGAGAAGGGGGCGGGCGAGGGGCGGCGACGATGGGGTGGGTAGTTTGGCCGCGGGTGAGATAGAGAAAGAGAGGGAGAGAGAGATGCACCGTGGGCGACGATGGTGGGTCGGCCGCGGGTGAGATAGAGAAAGAGAGAGGGAGAGCGAGAGGCAGTGTACGTGGGAAAGAGGGGGAGACAGTGAGCTAGGGCGAGGGCGAGTGCGAGTGCCAGCCGCGAGAGGTGAGAGCGAGTGCGAGATCGAACGAGAGAGAGGAGAAGGGGCACGCAGGCGATGCAGAGGAGGGAAAGAGGGAGACGGGGCGGCGTCGCAGGGGGCGGGTTTACGGGGGGAGGGATGTGGGGGTGAGAGGGGGTTTTACGGGGATTGGTGAAAGAGGCGGGGAATTATTAATAAATTATTAAAATAATTAAAAAATAATAATTATTATTATATAATTAATAAAATTTATAATAATGAATAAAATTATTAAAATTATGATAATTATTAAATCATTTTATTAATAATTTTTTATAATCATTTAAAATATCATAATAAATTAATTTAAATCATTGCATTTTAAATTAATATTAATTTAAAAAATACTTATATTATAAATCTAATAATTATAATAAATTAATTTGATATGTTATAAATACTATTTTAATAAAAAATTTATTAAAGATAAAAAAAATTTAAAAATATTGTAACAATATTCTTAATATATTTTGAATGTTGAGTAGTCTTTAATTTTTTTAAAAAGAAAATTTTGATTATTTTCTCTTTCATATTCCTTCATTATTAGGGGAACGTGATCGGTTTAATTATCAAATTAATCAAAAAATTAATAAATTGAATTGAGAAATTAAATTAAATTGACTTGACAGATTAAACCCAATAAACTAAATTAGATAGAAAAAACTAAATATAGATTACATAAACTAAACAGATTCAATAAACCGAACAAACACATAAAAAAATTAATTAAAATTTAATTAACCGATAAACCAAATAAGCTAAAAAATCAAATAAACTGAAAAATTGTATGATAGGCCAAAAACGACGTCATTTTATTATCATAAAAACATCATTGTCTTAAAATCCAATCGATTCGATTTTTTTAATTAAAAAATATAATCGAAAACAAAAACTAATTTTTTTTAAAAACATTAATTGAATAGAAGCAAATTTTTTTAAAAAATTGATAATTTTTATTAATTTGATTCAATGAATTTGATTATACCAAATTTTAATTAATTTGATTCAATAAAGTAGTAAAAACCAAAATAAAATTAGAAATCAAAAAATAATACATTTTAAAAACTAACGATATATTGTCATACAAACAAAGAGTTTATATCGAATTTTAATTAATTTGATTTGATTCAATAAAGTAGTAAACAACAAAAATAAAATTAAAAATCATAAATATTTAAAACTAACGATATACTATCATACAAACAAAGAGGTCAAACGATGCATAACAAAACAACGAAGATATAATATTTAATAACATGAGATAATTAAAAAAAAAATTTATAAAAGTTTTTAATTAAATATACATTAATATATTAAATTTCTTATAGAATTTAATATTTATATATTTAAATATTTATAAATTAAATAAATAAATAAATAAAAATTAAGGTTAGCGACAGATTGAAAGTTCCGTCTCTATATCAACGATGAACTCAGACAATTCGTTACTAAATTTTTTTATTTATTTTTTATTATCAATATTAAATTTTAATTTTTTATTTTTAAAATTAGTGACGGAAAAAACTTTCCGGCTCTATATTTGAAAAGCAAAAAAATTACAATTAAAATTTAATTTTTTAGCGACAAAAATAGTTTTGCGTCGCTAAAAGTAGTGCCAAAATATTAAATCTGTTGCAAAATTTAATTTATTATTATTTTTAATTTAAACTAATATATTTTTCTTATTTTAAACTTTAGGGACAGAATTTATTTTCATCTCTAATTAACTATAGAAAATAAATTCCGTCTCTATCTAAAAATGTATTTTTTATTTTTTTATTATTAAAATAAATTCTCGCCTATTGAATTTATTTATTTTTAATATTTTAATTATATAAAAAATAATATAACTTATAAAAATAATAATAATAATTATTTAATTGATAAAAATAATGTATTTTAAATATAATTTTATTATTAAATAATTTAAATAAAATCTTACTGTAATTATCTAAAATGTGATAATAAAATAATTTAAATTATTATATTAATATATTGAAATATTTATTAATAGTTTGCTATATTAAAAATTTATTTTTTCTATAAATAAAAATTATATTAAACGAAATCTACATAATATTTAAAAAAAATTTAACTAAACTTAGGATTCTCAATTATAGAATAGAACAATACTAATGACAGAACCCATCTGATCAACACAATGGGTTTCAGATTGTTGAATTTCATCTATAATTCAAAGACAAAATTAGAGAGGACAAATGATAAAGAGATATATTTATTTTTTTTCTTGATCAACATTAATGTTTTATATATAACACTTATATTAGATAGTGACATATGATACTGTTATTAAGTATAAGATACAATGTTGTTCATATATTGGCCCTATTTGTTATAGCTTAATTAAAGAAATTATACCTCATAACTTCTTAGTTTATAGTTTTTAAAACTTAAAATAAATTGTGAACTTGTTTGTTGCAACTTCTTAGAAAGATGTACAAGTTGGAGTATCCTAACTTTGAAAAAGTCAGCTTGTACCCCTTCTAAAACCTAGTAGAAGGTATAAGTTATAATTCTACAAGTTAAAACAAACAATACATTACCACTTTTTTAAAACTAGAAGTTAAAAATTACAGCTAATTTTAAGCTACAAAAAACATGCTCATTATGGTTTTTAAACTTTTTAACTTTGCAAAAAATTCTCATATTTATAAAGAGAAAGAGATTGACAAGATAACTCTTAGACTCCTTTCTACATAATGTAATCTCTCAATATTTTTTCATTTTTATGATTTCTAAAATTTAAAATAAAAAAATTTCAATAATATTATGATTTTTAAACTTTTTATTTATTTTTCAAATATAATATTTGTTTACATTTTACACACAGTTAATAAATATTATAAATAATTAATTATTATACATTTAATTGATATAGTTAGAATTTAGCAATATTATGATTTTTAATATTAATATATTCATTTAAATTATATAAATTAATTTTTTCATATTCATCTCATGGTTAAATGTAAATTTAAATATTCATTCCAAATTTAAATATTTATAAATTAATTAAATTAAAAAAATAAAAAATAAAAATTAATGTTAGCGACGGAATATTCAATCCGTGGCTAAATCAGCGACGAAAATCATAATCCGTCGCTAATTTTATTTATTTTTATTTTTTTAAATTTAAAATTTTATTTTAATTATTTAAACTAATATTAAAATTAATTTTTTATTTTAAAATCTTGCGACGGAAAATAATTCCGTCGCTCTATAAAAATTAATTTTTATGTTTTTTATTATTATTAAAATTTAACGACGGAAAATAATTTCCGTCTCTAAAAGTAGCAACGGAACAAGGTTCCGTCGCAAAATTTTAAAATAAAAAAATTAATTTTAATATTACTTTAAACAATTAAAATAAAATTTTAAAAATAATTTTTTATTATTAAACTCTAGCGACGGAATATTGTTCCGTTGCTACTTTTAGCGACGGAAATTATTTTCCGTCGTTAAATTTTAATAATAAATAAATTAAATTTAAAATTTTATTTTAATTATTTAAACTAATATTAACATTTATTTTTTACTTTAAAATATTGCGACGGTAAAGAATTTCCGTCGCTAAAAATAGCAACGGAAATTTTTTCGTCGCTAGATAAAATTTAATTTTCATTTTTTTATTACAATTAATACTCAGCGACGGAAATATGTTTCCGTCGCTAAAAATAGCGTCGGATTTTATTTTCCGTCGCAAAAAAAAATTTAAAATTATTTTTTTATCGACGGAATTTCTTCCGTTGCTAAAACCCGTTGCTAATTGTGGAAAAAAAAAATAATCGCAATCCGTCGCAATTCCGTCGCTGTTCCGTCGCAAAATAGCGAAAGAAATATCCATCGCTAAAAATCCGTCGCTAAATCCAGAATTTCTTGTAGTGGTTATGTGACATCAATAATTGAGTGAAGGGTGTCCCATGCTCTTCCAAATCCTTGAACACTGGACACAACCTTGGTGGGTTGAATTATTATTATTATTTTTTTTTTTTGAGGGAGGGATCTACCGGTAGAGTTCATAGGAGGCATCTTTTTTGGCATTCTGTTGGAATGGCTTTCTCCTTTTGGGTAGGGAAAGATGTGAGAAAGGTTGCTTAAGATAGGTATCAGTTCTAGGTAAATTCAAGAATATGATATTCTTGTTCCTTGTATGTAATTAATAACCAACAATGTATCAAGCATTAATTCCACTAGGTGAGTCTGACTCATGCTCCTTTTAGCTCATTCTTCTAAATTATAAACAGTCTCACTCTTATCTAAAGCAGGTACTAGATGCATAAAACTGAGTTGACATCCCTACCCTTCCCGCCCCCAAATTATGGAGCCAGCATGTGAATCACGGTTAACTTTCCTGAGTTCGCCCTAGGACCTTTCCATTTTGATTGGTTTAGTTCAGTGGACATTGTTAGTAACTTCTACTGGCATACAGAATAGTTTTAGCAGAACAACATTCTGATTATATATGTCTACGAAGTATATGCCCCAAGTAGATGTATAATCAATCCCCCCCCCCCCCCCCCCCCCTCCCCCCCGGCACCCGGGCCAGTTTCTAGTTTCAATTCTTACCTTTTTCTGATTAACATTTCTATTAAGATTGCAAAAGTACTAATTTTTGTGATTTTTTGGTTTCAGGTACTCAGACCTCACTGGAACTGATTACAGTGAAGGTGCCATTGACTTTGCTCGAAGCCTTGCTGATCGTAATGGATTCACCAACATTAAGTTCATGGTAAGACAGCTTTTAGGTATTTTGGATCAAATTATGCTTACAAAAGATTAATTTAGGTATCTTGGATCAATTATTGTATAAGAATGAGAGATTATTGAGGATGTTACTTATAGAATCAAGGCTTGATAGCAAAAATGGAAAAGTGTGTAGTATTTATGTGATTATAACATCCTTTTAATGGTAAAATGAGTGTCTTTTGGGACGACTAGAATTACAATCTTTATTCCATGGCTTAGAATGTTGGTCTGCTAACTACTTGTAAAATATGAACTTAACTGAGATGAGGATCTTATAAAGGATGAAATGGAAAGTTTGTTATAAAAGAAATAGAGGAAGACCGAAGAGAAGCCCTTAGATATGGATGCAATATAGTGGCCTTACTAGGAGATGGCTATGGATAGAGATAAGTGGAGAGGTAGGATTCATGTAACCAATCTCATTTAGGAGGATTAAGGTTTGTGATGATAATGATGATGAATAGTAACTAGGCCTATCATCATGGTTGTCACATCATACTTGGCTTGCTCTCAAATTGTTAGGCTGGTCTTTTTGTGCTAAAAAGCTGGCTACTGTATTTCATTTTGATTTTTGAATTCCCTTTTGGGTTACACAAGGTATTTGTTACTTTTTTCAACTCTTGTTAGCCACAAGAGCAAAGCTTGTTTGTGTCATAATAGATAATCATGTTTCAGGTTTTGTAAGCAATTTGATTTCTCTGTCAGCCCAGTTTTCCTGATGTAATTGTGCAAGTCTTCCCTGTGGTCCTTCTTTGTCATTCCATGCCTCATATGATTTTTTTATGAATGTAATTTTGCGGTTACTGATTTGGTTCCAGGTTGATGATGTTCTTGAGACAAAGATAGAAAGGAAGTACTAACTTGTCTTGGATAAGGGGACCCTAGATGCTACTGGACTGCATCCTGATGGCCCTATCAAAAGGTCAACTAGCATCCTGCTTGCATTTGCACATTCACCTAGCACATATGAATGCCCATTCCATTTTATTGTATTAGCTGGATGTGACACGTAAGTCATAAAACAAAGTAGTCTCTTCTTTGCATATCCCTCCAATGACCCATGGAGGTTTTCTTCTATTCTCAACCTTTTAATAGTGTTTTTCACACAACACTCGTTAACCTACAATGCATCAAAGACTGCACCTCTGATTTAATCGATTTTATTCTTGACGTTTAGGATTATGTATTGGGATTCGGTCTCAAGTTTAGTTGCACCTGGTGGTGGAGTATTAGTGAGCATCTCAATAACTATTCATTTACCTTTCAAGTTGAGCCTTTTTGAAGTTACAACGTAATTTTCAGTTGAAATTGCCTTGTATCATAGCAAAGGTACTATTGTCCTGCTTAATGGATTAAGAAATAATAAGCCACTTCTGGCAGGTGATTACATCTTGTAATAGTACAAAAGATGAATTGGTGCAAGAAGTGGACACCTTTAATGAAAGAAAAGTCGTTGCCTCCCAAACTGGGACCTTGGGGGACCAAGAGGCAGGAGGAGATCCTGCTCCATTCCGCTACCTTGATTATGTTCGTTCGTATCCAACATTCATGTTTGGAGGATCGGTGGGATCACGTGTTGCTACTGTAGCATTCATGAGGAACTGGAATCCCGAAATTCCATGTCAAGTTAGCTCATTTTCAACTGTTCGGTTATGCTTTGAAGTTGTGTATGGACAACAATCATGGAAGGAAGTGGGTCAACGTGGAGAAGGTTCTGATTTACCCAAGATGAAGATGCATTTCTTGGAACTGATCTAACCGTCAATGAAACACTGCTGAAGGAGTATTCTGCTCTGTAAATCTGACCTTTGTTTGGAGAAAATGATATATAGTTGTTTTGCGTTTCTTTCATATTATGGCACCTACTGATCGAGATGACTGGGATTGATCATGTTTGGTTGTGTTCTCTCGAGGTGTCGTTCCTGCCAACATATCCTTTGTTCTTGTTTCCCTTGAAGCATTTTGTTTTTTCAGTGTTACCAGAACAATTAATTCATTACTCGATGGAAGCTTTGGAGAAGAAGCAAAATTGTTAGGATAATGATCTGAGAATTTTGCAGGCCAAGCGAGAAGGGGCTGAAATGGGCATATTTCACATCTTTTGACTGCTGTTGGCCTCTCAAATTTGGACTCTTCATCAGTGTCCGAATTGTGATGTTACGAGGTGCGATGGGTTTGTTTATTCTTTTCTTATGTGTTTCTGGAAAATGTCCAGTACATAGATGATACTAAATGTGATTCATATCATATGATGGAAATTTTAACTATTGAATAAATGAATATAAAACAAAAAAATATATTTATTGTCTTATTAAGTTGTCATCTCAAACCATCACTTGGATATGGTTTGGTCTTTGAGGTAAAGATGAAATAACTGGCCTAGGGGCGGATTGGATAGAAGAACTCTCCAATTTTGGTGAGGTTGGAAACCACACCATGAAGAATTTCTAATCTAAAACATTATTTGGGATGGCTAATCCTAAGATATAGAATTTGAGCATGAGAGAACACTTTCTGAAACTCACTTGTATTGAACAAACTGATTCAAGAGAAAATGAGATGCTTACAATGAAGTTGTTATCTCCTATTTATACTACAATAAGGGAAATAAAATACTCTTAAGTGGAAAAATACAATATCACAAGATAATAATAGTAGAGAAGGTGGATGAGTAGGAATGGCCTTATGAATGATGGTGGAAATGGTGGAAGGTGAG
Source organism: Diospyros lotus (assembly GCF_014633365.1). Classification (NCBI taxonomy): domain Eukaryota; kingdom Viridiplantae; phylum Streptophyta; class Magnoliopsida; order Ericales; family Ebenaceae; genus Diospyros; species Diospyros lotus. The sequence goes on along the minus strand of NC_068346.1, from coordinate 2,323,426 downwards.
CAGGAATGGCCCTTTGTGTTCCTTGTTCTACATCAATAACATTATCTGTGGCGATTTGCAAATGAATTCTCATATTTTAATTAAAAAAAGTTTGACAAGTTATATCTCTATTCCGATATAATGACGAATCATCAATATTGTTCGCCAGGCAAAGGTCAATGGACTCACATCCGGCCTCTCATTCATTTGCAGCTGTATCCTCCGGTGAAGCATTCCCTCCTACGAGGCGGGTGATGTGTTACAGTTAGCATTTTGCTTTTCTAATGAAAAAATTATGTTTATAGGCTCGATAAAATGAACAATTTTTATGGCAGCTACAGCCTGAGCATTGCGCATACCTTCGCCATCTGATGGCGCATAAGGCGATTTCCGATATTGCGTTTGCTGCTGTGTTGGCTGGAAGATTGAGAGACAAACAAACAAATCGTAAGATTGTGGCTGAAACTGTTTTATTTCGACAATTTAATGTATCAACAGGTGGAAAGGCATGCTGCACCAAGCTATTCAACTTCTACGCTCTAATTCTAGCAGATGGAAAGAAGATTGTATTGCCTTCTGACCGAAAAGCTAAAAGAGATTGAATAAGCAGACTGCCAACTACTTTTTGTGGTAGTCTAAACCTCAACTTTTGTTTTAATTCAATGGATAAAATTAAATAGCATTCAATAGAGCCAAACCCTTTTCCCAAGCAAAACGCCCTTCTGGCATTCATTTTCCTTTTGATTGAGAAACTTTTGTTCCAAGTATAAACTTAGTAATCCAAATGTTCTGGATCAACGAGTTAATTTGAAGATCTAGTTATTTAGTTATTATTATTATTTTGTGGATGAGATTTTCCATTTTATTTATTCGGAGATAATGAAAATAAAGATCTAACGATGTAATTGATGGCATTTTATGAGTTCCGAGTAAATTGCAAAGTGAAAGCAAATACACTGGAATTAGCTCTGGGTTTTGTAAGTCCTAATTCAATTTGCTAGGCTACAAACAGCCCATTGTAGCCGGAGCCCTTTGTCTGGGTGGCTTTGAGAGAGTATAAGAGGATGTTTTATTTTATTTTCATCATGCTTTTCTCACTGTTAGAGGCTTATTTGCCATTCTCTATCCTCTTCTTTTGTATTGGTAGCGAATTATGTCCTCTTTCACCAATCTCAACTTTCCCAGTTCCAGGATAACATTCTCCATCATTTTGACATTTTATTTTCTCAAGGCACGCTAGGGTGATTGTTATATATCCAAATTATTTGGCTGTAGGGTGTGTAAATTGCAACAAGTTTCAGCCAGTTAGCAAGACATCAATACCCCTTAAGTGAAAAATCATAAAAATACCGGTAATTTAGGCAAATAGCACAACCAAGATTTTAAATAAAAGAAATAAAATTTCATGACTACCTGTAACTTAGGTCGAAGTTTCTCAAGGGGTCCCTTGGGCTTCTCATCCACCTTCTTGTTATTCTCAGGGAGATTGAATGGTATTAAATTGGCGCAGGCATTTCGAATGCGATAAGCCTCTAGCTGCAAAGTAAAAGGGTAGAGTTACAGAAAAAGTTACCTTTTCCAGAGCCCAATCAGCAGAGTCAAAGTAAGCCCGTTCATGGTCCTCATATCAAATGTGCTTTTGTGTAACAAAATGAACAGCAAGGAATGTAGAGAAGAAAATACCCAGAAAGTGGAGAGAAAGAAATTCTCAGATCTGATATATATAAGACTGTACACTCAGTCATTTATATACAAATACAAAAAGAATCTTCTAACAACCTATAAAAGAAAAATACATTATTGTCCCTCTGTCCAGCTTGGCAAAACAGAAATGTAAATAACGGAAAAATGGAAATCATCCTTCTTCAATAATGGACACTTTCCCTTTATCCAGATGTGATGTATTATGCTCCAATACCAACCCCCCCCCCCGGGAAGATGGAGAGTGGAGATTGAGAACTCCCATCTTGGATAAGTGAGAGTGAAGAACAACAGATGGCAAAGCTTTAGTCAAAAGATCAGCCAACTGTTTGGAAGTTGGAAAATCAAACGTTTTGATACTACCCTCTTGAATTTTGTCACGGATCAAGTGACAGTCAAGTTCAATGTGTTTCGTCCTCTCGTGAAAAACAGAGTTGGCGGCAATGTGGATGGCAGCTTAGTTATCACAATGCAAGGTAGCGGGTTGAGAATGAGAAACCTGGAAAGCAGAAAGTATAAAACGTAGCCAGGTGAGCTCACAACATGTAGCTGCCATCGATCGATACTCAGCCTTGGCTGAAGATCGAGAAACAACGGACTGCTTCTTCAATTTCCATGAAATCAATGATGAACCAAGGAAGATGCAGTACCCAGTGACTGAACGTCTGGTGTCGGGATATGAGGCCCAATCTGAGTCACAAAAAGCAATAAGCTGAAGTGAGGATGAGCTGGGGAGAAGTAACCCCTGACCTGGGGTAGCTTTGAGATACTTGAGAATTTTCTGAGCAGCACAGAGATGAATATCAGTAGGGGCAACCATAAATTGACTCAAAGTTTGCACACTATAACAAATTTCAAGTCGAGTAATTGTAAGATAGAGAAGCGACCAATCAATCTTCGATATACACTCGGGTCTGATAAAGGTTGGCCAGATGAATGAGTTAACTTGATGTTTTGTTCCATGGGAACCTTAGTAGGTTTGCTGCCCAAATTTCTAGAATCAGCTAAAATGTCCAAAGTGTATTTTCTTTGACACAAGTGGATACCTTTAGAGGAGCGTGCAATCTCAATGCCAAGAAAATACCTCAAAGAGCCGAGGTCCTTTATCTTAAATTTGTTGTCAAGGAAGACTTTCAACTGGTTGACAGAATCAATATCATTGCTGGCCACAAGGATGTCATTGACATATACTAGTAAAGCTGTGAAAGAATCATTATTTCCTTTTGTAAAGAGGCTATAATCAGCCTTGGATTGTGAAAAACCAGATTCAAGTAGGGATTGAGAAAATTTGGAGTACCATTATCTTGAAGCTTGCTTGAGGCCATATAAACTTTTTAGGAGTTTGCAGACTTAAGTAGGTGTCCCTTTGGTATAACCAGGAGGTTTCTTCATGTAAATGTCCTCATGTAAATCCCCATGTAAAAAGCATTATTTACATCAAACTGATGTAAATGCCAGCCCTTAACTGAAGCAATTGCTAAGAGGCATCTCACAGTCACTAACTTGGCAACAGGAGATAATGTCTCATGATAATCTATCCCTTCAAGTTGTGTGTAGCCCTTGGCTACCAAGCTGGCCTTCAATCTCTCAACAAACCCATTTGAATGGTACTTTATTTTGCAAATATATTTACAATTGATTGGCACTTTTCTTGGTGGCAAATCTGTAAGTTGCCATGTGTTGTTAGCTTCTAAGGCAGCCAGTTCTACATCCATGGCTTGACACCAGCTTGGGTGTTTGAGGGCTTGTGTGTATGTTTGTGGTTCAAAATGGGTGGAAATGGTAGTGGAGAAAGCTTGGTAAGAAGGAGAAAAAACATGATAAGATAAGTTATTAGCAAGGGGGAAATAAGTACCTTGTATAAGACTTAGCTGCTTGGGCAACAGTTGGTTGGAGGAAGTGAGGGCCTTCTGTTGACAATGAAAATTCTGCAGAAATTTGGGTGTATGCCTAGATCTGGTGGACCTGCGAGGGAAAGGAGGAGGCGGTGGGGGTGGGGAAGGAATGGCAGATTGGTGAAGTGATGAGGAAGAGGGAGAAAGAGTTGGAAAGGTACTTGAATGCTGATCAGGAGGGGGTGAAGATGAGTTCTGTGAGGGAAAATTAAAAGGTGTGGGTGGGATGAGAGGGATAGTGGGAAGAGGAGATGTATCAGGAAGTGAGATGCTTGTATTGAATGGAAAAAGTCTTTCATGAAACATAACATCTCGAGAAATAAAAATATGTTCAGTTTGTAAATCTAACAATTTGTAGCCTTTCACTCCAAAAGGGTAACCCAGAAACACACTTTTCCTACCTTTGGGATTGAACTTTTTTCTTCCATGAGATAAGGTGGAAGCAAAACTAAGGCATCCGAAAACTCTCATATGATGGTAAATGGGCGGCTTATGAAAAAGACGTTCAAAAGGAGTTTTATTATGAAGTAATGGTGTGGGTGTTCTATTAATAATGTAAACAGCAGTGAGGATGCAATCACTCCAGTATTTAAGTGGAATATTGGACTGGAATCTTAAGACCCTAGCCACATTCATGATGTGTTGGTGTTTTCGCTCAACTATCCCATTTTCTTGGGGAGTTTCAACACAACTAGTTTGGTGGATGATACCCTTAGATTTAAAAAAATCTATCATAAGGAATTCCTTGCCATTATCACTTCTGAACATTTTAATTCTGGTCTGAAATTGAGTTTCAATTAAGTAGTAAAAACTTTCAATACAAGATCTCACATCAGATTTATGTTTGAGCATGTAGACCCATGTGGTTCTTGAGAAATCATTAACAAGGGTAAGAAAAAATCGAGAACCATCAATGGCAATTGTGGGGTCTGGACCCCAGATGTTACAATGAACAATATCAAAAGCATGAAGAGATTTAGTGGTGGAAATTGGAAAAGAAAGTCGATGTTGTTTGGCCAAAGGACAAACACAGTAGGGAGATGTATTGGAAGAACTCAAGTTCTGTTTTACAAGAGGATCATCAATTAAAAGAAGTCTATAAAATGAAATGTGCCCAAGTCTACAATGCCACAAATTAGAAGTGGAATCTTTGTGTGTGACAGAAGCACTAAGAAGCTGGTCTTTATGAAGAAAAACTGGTAAAACTTCAACCAAAGCTGAGGGTGACTGTAATACCCCATGTTGCAAAGTGTTAAGGAAGTTCAAGAAACTGAAAATCAATTTGAGAATTTAGTTAACTAATTTTCGAATCGACCAGAGGAAGTACCCTGGACCCTAGATGATTAAGGAAAATGGAATAGTAAGGATGAGTAATACGAGTTATGATTTTAGGCATCAAAAGAAGTTAGATCGGGAACAGTTTCCAGTACAACTATCAACTAGGTTGAGAAAATCGAATGATTGTAAGGGATGTAATACTCCAGCTTTTTAGATTTAGATACTTGAAGAAATATGATATTTTAAGGGATTGTAGATGTTTGGAGATAAAAGTTTAATTTTTGAGCCAGGGGCAAAATCGTAATTTTTGAGGTTCGGGTAAAAGTGTAATTTAGTTAAAAATTAGGGGCATTAGCATAATTAGTCCATTTTTAGGGACTAAAATGCAATTAAAAATTAGTTCAGGGACCATGTTGAAAATGGTCTAAGTGCAATTATCCAAAAGTTCAGTCCAAAGTGTAATTATTGAAACCTTTTTACTAGGGGCATTTGAGAGATTCAGGAAAAGTCTCATAAATGACTTTAGAGATAAGGATGAAGTATCATGATGACGTTAGATATAAGATGAAGGCTCATGATGACTTTAAGGATAAGATTTGGATAAGATTTGATTGGATAAGATAAGATTTGGATAAGATTTGATTTGATATGACTTGATTTGGATAAAAATTTGATTCGGATATCAATGATTATATAATATCTTGGAAGATTTAGAATGATTGCAGAATATCTTAGAATATTTGGTAATGATTATATAATATCTTGGAAGATTTAGAATGATTGCAGAATATCTTAGAAGATTTGGTAATGATTATAGAATATCTTGGAAGATTTACAATGATTGCAGAAGATCTTTAGAAGATTTGGAATGATTATAAAAGATTTTGGAAGATTTGAAATGATTGTAGAATATATGTTTCTTGGTGGCTAAGTTTCCAAAACCTATAAATAGGGGTTCTGTAATACCCCATGTTGCAAAGTGTCAAGTAAGTTCAAAGAACTGAAAATTAGTTTGAGAATTTAGTTTAGTAATTGTCGAATTAGACGAAAGGAGTACCCCAGACCCTAGATAGCCAAGGAGAATGGTATGGTATTGACGAGTGATTTGAGTTATGATTTTTGGTGATGAAAGAAATGGGATCGGAAACAGTTTTCGGTACAACTATCTATCAAGTTGAGAAAATCGAATGATCGTAAGGGATGTAATACTCGAGATTTTTAAATTCAAATACTTGAGTAAATAGGATGTTTTAAGGGATTATGGATGTTTGGAGATAAAAGTTTAATTTTTGAGCCAGGGGCAAAAATGTAATTTTTGAGATTCGGGTAAAAGTATAATTTACCTAAAAATGAGGGGCATTAGCGTAATTAACCCATTCTTCAAGGACTAAAATGCAATTAAAAATTAGTTCAGGGATCATGTTGAAAAGGGTCTAAGTGCAATTATCCAAAAGTTCGGGCAAAAGTGTAATTATTAAAACCTTTTTATTATGGGCATTTGGGAGATTCAAGAAAATCCTCATAAGGATGAAGGCTCATGATGACGTTAAAGATAAGATGAAGGCTTATGATAACTTTAAGGATAAGATATTAGAAGATTTTGAAATGATTGCAAAAGATAGTAGAAGATTTTGGAATGATTACAAAAGATATTAGAAGATTTTGAAATGATTGCAGAAGATATTAGAAGATTTGGAATGATTGGAAAAGATTTTGAAAGATTTGAAATGATTGCAGAATATATGTTTCTTGGTGGCTAAGTTTCCAAAACCTATAAATAGGGGTTCATGGCTAAGGATTCTCTCATTCGAAATTTTGAGAAGTTCATGCAAGATAAGAGTGCTTCGGATTTAGTGAATAAAGGGCTTTTTAAGCATATGCAAAGCATCACATGCACAGAACATTTGAGCAGCACATGAGGGCGTGTAAGGAGGTGGTTTGGTCAAAAGACTTGAGGAGTTACACAAAAGTCGAGGTTCGACACAAGATTTAAGGTGTTCTGAGTTTTGTTCAAGGTGAGTGTTTGCCCCCAAAACTTGATTTATTGTGCTTGTTCTATCTGAACATGTGTGTGGTTTCATGTAAAATGGTTTTGTGCATTGAAATGGTAACCGGTGACGGTTGGTTTTTATGAGGGAAGTTCATCCCTAAACGTTTTAAACTAGTGCATTGCATTTTATAAAATATTGTTTATATGATGCATTGAATTGTGAAATATGGCATTGTCTTGAGTTTTGTGTGTACGTATGGAATGTCAACCTAAGATGTTGTTTGGATAGTATAGCCAGAATTCTCCAAGGGCGTGACGAAATAATAAGGGTATTTGATGCTGGTGTGCATTGCAGGATAGCTGCCTTGGTTTCCGTGCCGGGTCATTTGACCAGGGAAGTTGCACTAGGATGACTAGGTGGTCCATACTGTGTTGTTCATGTGGGATGTCAGCCTAGAATGTTGTCTGGATAGTGTAGCCGTAATTCTCTAAGGGCGTGACGGAATAATAGGGGTATCTGATACTGGTGTGCATGTCAGGATAGCCGCCTTGTCTTTCGTGCCAGGCTGTTTGGCCAGGGAAGTTGCACTAGGATGACTAGGTGGTCCATGTAAAATTTTGGAGTTGGGATTGCATGGTGGTTCCTAGATGCTTAAGGTGGGAACGTATTCTGGTGAGATGCGTTGGCAGCCCCATTTAAGCTAGAATCGCATCGCGTCGTCGTGTCGTCGAGTCGGTATGGTGGCATAGCTTTTAGAGAGATTGCTCTTTTCCCGTGGTAGGGTTAAGCGCGTGGGATTCTCTTGGGCTAGGGCTTACCGTGTGTATTGGTTTATTTCATGCCTTGCATTCATTCATGAAAAATGTGATTTTGAACTCTCACTTAGATGATTCAGCATCTAATTTGGATTATGTCCCTGGAATATTCAAACGTTCCAGGTGAAGGCAGTGGTGCGAAGGGAAAAGGAATTGCCGAAGAGTGATGGCGATTAGAGGATATTTTATATTATGTCCTTTTAGTTATGTTGTTTATTTTGAGAACATCATGTAAGCGTTGGTGCAACTTTATATTATAAATAAAGTGGTTTCGGTTATGACCTGTTAAGGTTCGATTTAGCTTCCGCATTTGTGTTGGTAAACCTTTCTTAGTTTATTGATGGTTCATAGTTGATATACTGAGAAGATGTAACGGGATCTTTGGGGAACAGTTTATGTTGAGTTTCTGTTATTTATTTGGAAAAAATATATATATTCCCAGAATCTTACATTACGTAATGCCCTCCCGGGAATTGGGGTGTTATAGTGACACAACAAATCGCAACAGATGATACAGACCATCCCTCACTTCACCCATCCCAATCGTTGTCCAAGATGCTAAGTCCTGTACAAAACAAGAATGAGAAAAGAAAATAAGGCAGCAAGAAGAATGAATAACAAGTCGTTGAGCAGAAATTAAATTAAAATTGAAAGAGGGGACACAAAGCACATTTTGAAGGACTAAATTCTCGGATAAGTGCACAACACCAATGTGAGTAATAGGGACAGCTGCACCATTAGGTAATTTAACTAAAAAAGATACAGTGGCCGTAATGGATGAATAGAGAGAAGGGCAACAGATCATGTGATATGTTGCTCCAGTGTCTATTATCCAAGGGGTGGTGTGTATTGGGGTTGATAAACAAGGAACCATACCAGAGACTTTAGAGTTAGTGACATGCTGTGAGGATGGGGAAGGTTGAGTAACAAACATGGTGGCCATGGCTGAACTGGTGTCCTTAGAATGCAACAAAGCCAAAAGCTGATTATATTGTCCCTTGGTAAGAGCTATAGTCTCAGAGGATTCTTCATCATGATCATCAGTAGAACATGCTCGAGAAGGAGCAATAGTAGCAGCAACAAACTTCTTGTTCTTGCCATGGAGCTTATGGCCAATGGGGTATCCATTTAATTTGTAACATTTCTCAACAGAATGGCCAGACATATTGCAATGAGTACACAAAGGTGGGGTTGCATTTCCTACTTTGAATCAATTCTCAAGAGTGTGACCCTGTATTTTGCAATGAGTGCAATAAGGACGAGTTGGTTTCTAAGCCACAGAGTTAAGGAATTTTTGGGCAGATTTGGAAAAATATGGGTTGGTTTTAGCCATCATGGCCATGAGGTCAGAGTTAGAGGGTTGGGTAAGCAAGAGACGTTGTCGTTCTTGCTGTTGAATCATGGAGAAAACTCGATTAAGAGGGGGTAGGGGTTCAAGAAGCATAATCTGATCTCTGGAAGGGGAATAAGAATAAGATAAACCCATTAAAAACTGTATGACACAATCACGATCATATCGATCATTTAAGACCTTCAACTTGCCACAATCACACACACGTATAGGGTCATAGATAGCCAATTCATCCCATAAAATCTTCAAGCGGCCAAAATAAGTGCTAATGGAATCTTGACCTTGAGAAAGGCTAGCAAGATCTCGTTTGAGTTGAAATATGTGAGAACCATTTTGTTGAGTAAAACGGTCCTGAAGTTCAAGCCAGAGAGTGCGAGAATCATAGACCAAGGCAAGGCTGGATTTAACAGAAGAACTCACAAAATTTTGAAGCCAAGAGACGACTAAATCATTGCAACGTTCCCATGCTTTAAAAATTGGATCAGTGGCATCTTGAGGTTTGGAAATGGTCCCATTGATGAAACCAAGCTTGTTCTTGGCTCGAAGAGCACGACTTACAGCTCGAGACCAACTGACATAATTGTCAGCAATCAAGAGATCTGAAACCAAGGCAGCAGCGGGATTGTTATCGTTGTCGATGCAAAATGGGTTGAAAGGATCTGAGAAATTGAGAAACCTTTCGTTAGCCATGGTGAGAAGTTTGGATCGAGGGCGGCTCTGATACTATGTAACAAAATGAACAGCAAGGAATGTAGAGAAGAAAATATCCAAAAAGTGGAGAGAAACACTATACACTTAGTCATTTATATATAAATACAAAAAGAATCTTCTAACAACTTATAAAGGAAAAATACATTATTGTCCCTCTGTACAGCTTGGCAAAACATAAATGTAAATAACGGAAAAATGGAAATCATCCTTCTTCAATAATGGACACTTTTCCTTTATCTAGATGTGATGTATTATGCTCTAATAGTGAGAAAAAAGCTGTTATATTTATTGAGTTAGGATGCTACCCTAGACTTCTAAAAATAAATAAACAAGATATTACCTTAGATATCAGTGGTGGTTTATTAGGCATAATTCCTCCATGCTTCTTCTTCACAGCTTCATCCTATGGGAAACAACATTCCAGTACAAGAAATGAGAAACTGCTGGAACAGTACAAAGCAAATGAAGAAAGCTAGTATATAGAAACAACCTCCTCTTGGGATGAGGGCATGGACTTTTCAGAGTCCTCTGGGACATCTTCACCCACACGTTCTTGATCTTTGACATCCTCCATACCAGACATATTGTCCTTGTGCAACCTATTGTATAGCAGCTGCAACAGTATAAACCATTGGTTTCCCTAAACATTTGCTCTCATGAATGCTGCAGCATAAGAAGATCAACAATCACCAATCACTTACCAGTCAAATTATGAAAACAATTAGATACTGCTTATTTAGAAAATAAATTTAAACAGACACCATCCTATAACTGCCTATAGTTTAGGGCTACATTTAGAAGACTTAGAATCTTAATTACCTTAATCAACACACTTTAAAGAAGAGAGTCAATCTTACTTTTTACAAGAACTCTTAATCCACCTGATGCTATTGACATCACTATTTAACTACATGGGCAATGAACATCTGTGTGTGACTTAGAAGATAAATTGATAGAACATGCAAGTTTAGAGGACAAATGAAAAAAGAAATAGGAAGGTGATGATGGTTTTTGGGACCGACCACCACGTGCCACCTCTGCGACTGGACCTCGGGAATGGTACCTCGGACTTGGTGATGTCGGACCTCGGGTGTAGAACCTGCAAGACAATGGAGGGCCGGGGCTAGGATCCCCCGGGGTGGACTCCGACGCTCAAATCAGTAGAGTAAATGCGAGTAGTAGTAAATGAGAGAGCTGTAGAACTTGAATATACCTGGCGAGAGTCCTTGTCTTTTATAGGCGAACCCGTTTTGGGGTACCCGAGATGAGCGGGCACGACCTCCGATAATCCCGGTCAGGTTGGAGCGGGTCTTGCGGTTCGGCCCAGATTTCCCGGGCTCCGCTCCGGAGTGTTGACTTGCCACGTGTCGGTCTCTCAGGTGATCTGTGTGGCAGGTGAGACTATCAGCGCGTAGGGGTATCTTAGTAATTTCAGTTGGTGCCACATCACTTGCCCCCCACTCCTTGAGCCGAGCTGAAAACCATGCTGGGTCGAGGAGTAGGTTACCTGACTGTTGATTTTTACCAAGACGCACGAGAGTGTTTTTAAAGTTGAGATTAGTGCTTGAAAATCCCATTTACTACCTTGAGGTTATAGGGATGGGTTTTGATTGGAGGGAAAAACTCGTTTGGAGGGAAACATTGTCATTTTGAATTTTTCCCCCCTTAGGTCCCCTCTATATAAGCCCTAAGGCCCCACCCCACAATTATTATTTCAAGACAAGCATTCATCTCCTTGAGGTTAGTCTTTCCCATCCTCCTTTTCTTTTATTTTTCCTTATTTGTTATTTATTTATTTTTTATCTTTTCTTCCCTTTGGTTTTTTTTTGCTTGTTTTTTTTTTTTTTTTTTTTTTAAAGGGATCAAATTTTCCCTCGGCCAGGCGCCTCTGCCTGGCCGAGGTCGACCTGGCCAGGCCGCCTCGGCCATGGCCTGGTCTGGCCTGGCCCGACCTCGGCCGCGCTCGGCCATGGCCGAGCTGGCCGAGCTTTGGCTAGGCCATGCTCGGCCTCGCCAGATCTCGGCGAGGCCGAGCCCCTCGGCCACGGCCGAGCGCTTGGCTCGGCCTGGCCGAGGTCGGCCAGGGCCGGGGGGTTCGGCCCACTGCTAAACTTTTCTTTAGGATGTTCAAAGTAATTTCCATTAGCAAAATTGAACCTCGATTTTCCTTTTCCCCCCTCAACCAGCGTCAGTTCGTAGTCGATAACCCCACATCGGTAAAACGATGGAAGAGTAGATTTTTCTTTGCTGGCTTGAAAGACCGGGGGGTCAGCTTCGGGGTGCCAGTTGAGTGGGCTTTCCAGCCCTCAAAGGTCCGTAGTCGCAGGATCACGCATGACGAGCTTCACAATATTCAGATCTTGAGAGAGCTGAACCCTATCAGCGCTCGGGTTCTGATATGTGATCGTACCTTGTACCTGGGGGGTTTATCCACTCACACTTGCTTCGAGCCTGATGTCACTTTGGGTAGTCATTTTCCCACTATTTTCATACTTTTCTAACTTGCTTTTCTTGCCCTTAATATCTTGTTTGCGCATTTGCAGCTGAGATGGTGAGCACAGCTTTCATCTGGGGGAAGAACAAACGGAGACCCGTGGAGGACGAGGGCGCCCCAGCTCTTACGGGGGGAAAGGCTGCGATCTCAGCCAGAACACTCAGGTGGCAAGACGTATGATTCACCACTTTGCCACTCTCGCCGATCGTCAGGTGTTGGCCGAGCAGTCCTCGGAGGCCATAGAAGCCACATTGTGCAAGTATCCGGCCCAGGTAATCACCTATACTTTATCAACATCCTCCAGTCTCATCTATGTTGTCCTTACTTGCCTTGCCCATTGTAGGTGGTCACACTCGTTTCGGACTTTTTCGGACGTTTCTCTCAAGCTTCCAAGAAGACCTTGGAACTAGACACCTAGCTGTAGGAGAGGGACGAGTTACTGGAGAGCCACAGGAAGAACTTGGATGAGTTGTCCTCCCAGCAGCAGGCTTCAGACCTACGTATTCAGGGGCTAGAGGCAGAGCTATCTCGGACGAGCTCCAAGCTATCTCGGGCGAACTCAGTCATTCGCCAATACGAGCGCAAGTATGCCGAGCCCATCAAGCTTCCTGAGGTAGAGGAGTTCCTCCAGAAGAACCTGCAGGACGCTTGGACAAAGGGATTCCAAGCTCATGAGACAGAGGTATTACGAGCTCATCCAGACTTGGACATGTCCACTGTTCGGTCTGTTGCGGAGATTGTGGCCGGGATGGAGGACTCGGAGATGGCCGACGATGGTGATGCGCCTCCTGATGCTTGAGCTCTTCTTCTTTTTTTTTTCTTTTTTTTTTTCTAGCTAGGGCCTTTTGTACTTCCTCTATTATCATGTATTGAATCATCTCGTTTTTATACAGTGCCGTTTCACTTTGACTGTTCATCTTTTGCTTGCGAACATATGGACTGAGACTAGTTGAACCTCGATCCCTTCCATAGTTGACGAGGGTGAATTTGACCCTTGGTTCTCCCTAGGTCAACAATCAGGGGGGTGCTGTGTTGTAATTTTTCCTTGGCCATTAGTCCACCGTTGGGGACAGCCTAGGGCTCGTGACCCTTGGATTCTAGCGACTCCCACGCGAAGGAGGGTGTTAGCCAGAGTTTTTCCATGGCCCTTAGTCCACTTTTGAGGACGGCCTAGGGCTCGTGACCCTTGGGTTTTAGCCACTCCCACGCAAAGGAGGGTGTCGGCTAGAGTTTTTTCCATGGGCCTTAGTCCACTTATGAGGATGGCCTAGGGCTCGTGACCCTTGGATTTTTTTTCGACGTGACCCTTGGGTTTTAGCCACTCCCACGCGAAGGAGGGTGTTGGCTAGAGTTTTTTCCATGGCCCTTAGTCCACTTTTGAGGACTGCCTAGGGCTCGTGACCCTTGGGTTTTAACCACTCCCACGCGAAGGAGGGTGTTGGCTAGAGTTTTTTCCATGGCCCTTAGTCCACTTATGAGGACGGCCTAGGGCTCGTGACCCTTGGATTTTTCTTCGACGAAGTATAATCCTTTGGAAAATTGCTATTAGATGAAGAGAATATGAAGCCTTGCCATTAGTCGTAAAGAAAAAGAGTACAAAGAGATTCAGGGAATTCCCCTGCTCATTGATAAAACTTCCTTAAGTTCTGCACATTCCAAGTATGCTTCAGGGTCTTGCCTTCCATGTCTTCTAGTCGATATTTAGGGATTCCACCACCCGGTACGGCCCTTCCCAATTCGGAGTTAGTTTATTCATGTCCCGAGGATGACTCACGTCGAACCGTCGTAGAACAAGATCTCCTGGCATGAAGCTCCTAGCGTGGACTCGTCGATTGTAGTACCTAGCAATGCGCCGGTTATATGCGGCTTGTCGAATTCGTGCCAGGTCTCGGAGCTCATCCATCAAATCCAAGTTGCACCTTAGCCCTTGCTCGTTAATCTCAGGATCGAAATGCTCCACTCGGTAGCTCCTCACCCCAATCTCGACAAGGATGAGAGCCTCCGAGCCATAACACAATGTGAAAGGGCATTCTCCTGTAGCCGTTCGCGGTGTGGTTCGATAAGACCATAGTATACTGGGGAGCTCATCTACCCATTGACTGTCTGCCTTCTCAACCCGAGCTCGGAGTCCTTGCAGAATGGTCCTGTTCGTAAGCTCTACCTGCCCATTAGCTTGAGGATGGGCGACCGAGGTAAAATGTTGCTTAATCCCCAACTCTCGGCACCATTCTTGCACTGATCGGTCTTTGAATTGGGTGCCATTGTCAATTATTAGCACCCTTGGAATACCAAACTGGTAGACGATGGATTTCCAAAGGAATTGTTTTACCCTCCGTCCTGTAATAGTTGCCACAGGCTCGGCCTCCACCCACTTAGTGAAGTAGTCGATGGCTGCTATCAAGTATTTGTTCTGTCCAGCCGCTAGTGGAAAAGGCCCGAGGATATCGACTCCCCACCTGGCAAACAGACAAGGCGAAGCCAGGTGGGTGAGTTCAGCTGCTGGGGTGTGAACCAGGTTGGAAGTTTTTTGGCATCTCTCACAAGTCTGGACCAAATGCCCAGCGTCGCTCATCATTGTCGACCAGTAATACTCCTGCCGAAGTGCCTTCTGGGAGAGAGACCGAGCTCCGATGTGACTGCCGCAAATCCCTTCGTGGATTTCCCTTAGGATGTAGTCGGCCTCGACCGGTCCCACACACTTCAGCAGCAGCTGAGTGAAGGATTTCTTATAAAGGTCTGATCCCACCAATAGAAACTTGGCAGCCTGGCGCTTGAGTTTTTGACTTTCCTGTTCCTCCTCGGGTAGCCATCCCTTGGTCAGATGTGCTACGATGGGATCCATCCAACTTTCAACCCCTTCCACGCAAAGCTGCTCTGCCTCAGTCTCTATGCTCCTCTGGGGCAACGACTCTATGTAAACAGCTCGGGAATTCCTAGGGAAGGAAGAAGCAGCTATCCTCGAGAGAGCATCCGCCACTACATTCTGTGCCCGTGGGACATGATTGATCTTCACTGTCCGAAATCGTGCCATAAGATCCTTGGCTATCGCCAAGTATTGGGCCATGACGTCCTCTCGGGCCTCGAACTCTCCTGTGACCTGCTGCACAATTAAATTCGAGTCAGAATATACCTCCAGATCCCTAACTCCCATTTGTTCCGCTAGTCTGAGCCCGGCAATGAGCGCCTCATACTCGGCCTCATTGTTAGAGGCATTGAACTCGAAATGGAGGGCATACGGCCAAGCATTGCCATCGGGGCCCTGCAGTAGTAATCCAGCGCCACTGCCTCCGACACTGGAGCTGCCATCTACAGAGAGAGTCCAAGTCTGGGAAATCCCTTCGTCTGCTTCCTCTGGTAGGGTACCCTCCACGATGAAGTCGGCAAGAGCCTGCGCCTTGATGGCCGGCCGAGGTTGATAGTCGATGTCGAAAGCACTCAGCTCTATTGCCCATTTGAGCATCCTCCCCGACAAGTCCGGCTTTCCCAGCACATGCCTTAGCGGCTGACTTGATAGGACGATAATGTGATGTGCCTCAAAGTAAGGCCTCAACTTTCGAGCGGAGATGACTAGGGCATAGGCCAACTTTTCTGTTGGAGTGTAACGAATCTCAGCGCCGGCCAACCTTTTGCTCACATAATAGACCGGCTTTTGAATTTTGTCCTCCTCCCGTACCAAAACCGAACTGACAGCCTCATCCGAGGCAGCTAGATAAATATATAGTGAATCTCCTGGCTGTGGTTTTGCCAAGACTGGGGGGGAGACTAGACATTGTTTCAGCTGCTCAAATGCCTCCTGGCATTCCTCTGTCCATGCAAAATTCTGGACTCGAGTCAAGGCCTTAAAGAATAGCAACTGTCTTTCCGCAGATCTTGACAAGAACCTCCCTAATGCTGTTATCCTCCCGGTTAGCCTCTGCACCTCCTTGATACTTCGAGGGGGAGGCATCTCGAGTATGGTCTTTATCTTCGAAGGGTTAGCCTCAATTCCCCGGTAATGCACCATGAACCCCAAGAATTTACCAGCTGTAACCCCGAAGGCACACTTGGCCGGGTTGAGCTTCATCTGATACTGGCGTAAGGTTCTGAGGCACTCCTCCAAGTCGTCCAGATGTTGTTCAGCCAATAGACTCTTGACTAACATGTCATCCACGTAAGCCTCCATGTTTCGACCGAGTTGAGCTTTGAACAGTTTGTTGACTAACCTCTGATATGTAGCTCCAGCGTTCTTCAGCCTAAAGGGCATAACTCGGTAACAATAGGTAGCCTTATCCGTGATGAAGGCGGTCTTTTCCTGATCTTCAGGGTGTAGTGGGATTTGGTGGTACCCCTGGAATGCATCCAGGAAGCTCATTAGCTGACACCCCGCTGTTCCGTCAATCAACGCATCAATCCTGGGCAGAGGGTAACTGTCTTTCGGGCAAGCCTTGTTAAGATCTTTAAAATCAATACAAAGTCTCCATTTTCCCGATCCCTTGGAGACAAGAACCACGTTGGCTAACCACTCTGGGTAGTTGACTTCCCGAATATGATTAGCCTCCATAAGCTTTTCCACCTCCGCCTTTATAGCTTTAGCCCGCTCCGAGGCAAACTTCCTCTTCCTTTGTCTTACCGGCACACAATCCGGGTAGAGCCCCAAGCGATGTGTCATGATCGCTAGGTCTATCCCCGGCATATCCAGGGTAGACCATGCAAACACATCTTGATATCGGCGTAGGAGTGAAAGGATCTCGGACCTCAAGGGCTCCTGTAACTTGGCGCTGATTCGCACTGTCCGATCGAGCTCTTCCCCCAGTGGGACTTCCTCGAGCTCATCCACTGGCTCTTAAGTCTTAGGCTCTTCCGGACCTTCCAAGATGAAACTAGTAACCACAGTGGGAGGGGCAGCGAAATTCTGTCCCTCCTCCCTTACTGACCTCTGACCTGCTCCTATACTTGGGTCTCTCACTTGTTCTGTCTCCATCTGGCCCTGACCAGCTTGAGGGACCACCTCCTGATTCGGTCCTGAGTTTAACTCTGACCCCTTGGCCATAGTGGCACTCAATGAGGCCACGTAGCATTCCCTAGCCTGCCGCTGGTCTCCTCTTACCTTGCCAATCCCTCCCGAAGTAGGGAATTTCAACACCATGTGATACGTACTCGGTACTGCCCTCAGAGCACTAAGCCCAGACCTACCAAGGATCATATTGTACGCCGAGGGCACATCTACCACCAAAAAATCCAGCGTCACCCGGGATTTATGAGGACCACTACCAACTGTCAGGGGCAACCGAATCAAACCTTCAGAATGGATCACCATTCCATCAAAACCCACCAATGGGACACGGACTGGCTTCAGCTGATCAAGCGTGAACCCCATCCCTAGGAATGCCCTCTTGTAGAGAATCTCTGAAGAGCTACCTGGATCCACGAGGATTCGCCTCATCTCCCACTCTCCCACTTGAGCAGTGATCACCAGAGGGTCCGAATAGCTGGGATAACTCGGAAGATCCTCCTCAGAGAAAGTGATGACCACCCCTTCCTTTACCGTGCTCTTGGGAGCAGTTGAGTGGGACCCTGGGACTGTCCCTGCCGCCAGCGTGTACAAGATAAACTTCTGTCCCCCCTCCTCGGCGGGCTGCTTTCCTTCTCTCCGGGGCGGTGTTCGGCTTCGCTCTCGAAAGCGATCTCGAGTTGGAAACCTCCCTCGATGCTCCGACTTGGATTCTACCCTACCCGAGCTCGTACCTCCTCGACCCACGAAATCCCGGAGGTATCCTCGGTTGATAAGCTCTTGTATTTCTTCTTTCAGTTGGATGCAATCCTCAGTATCATGGCCGTGGTCGCGGTGAAAACGACAATACTTCTTTTTGCTTCGAGTGTTGGGTGGAGATTTCAGCAGGGGAGGACGCCGTAAATAATTCTTATCCTCCAATGCCAGGAGAATCTCTGCTTGACTTGTATTGAGGGAAGTGTAATTCACCAGGCTTCCACGTGCACCCCCAAAACTCGAGCGATCGGGAGCTCGGGAGGGGCGATAGTCCGTCTTCTGCTCTGGGGACGATTTTTTCTTCTCATTTTCTCTTTCTTTCCTGTCAGGTTGTTCCGCCCGCTTCACCTTCATCACCTCTTCGGTGTTGATGTACTTATTAGCCCGGGCTAAGGCCTCTGTGAAAGTACGAGGTGGAGTCTTGGCTAAGGACTGAGCAAATGGCCCAGCTCTCAAGCCATTCTGAAGAGCCACCATTGCGATTCGCTGGTCAAACTCATCGATACTTAATGCCTCTTTGTTGAACCTAGCCACGAAATCTCTTAGGGATTCACCCTGGTTCTGCTTGATGTTCACCAGAGCCATGGAAGACTTTCGGTGGCGCTTCAAAGGAGCGTAGTGGGCTAAGAAACAGGTCTTCAACTCTTCCCAGCGGTTGATGGAACGATGGGGAAGGCAGGAGTACCAGGTCCGGGCATGTCCTCCCAAAGTGGCCGAAAATGCCCGGCACCACATCGCGTCCGACCCCGATTGCACCAGCATGTGAGAGGAGAAAAGCTCGACGTGATCATAGGGATCTGTGCTTCCATCATAGAGCTTGATGGATGGGATACGAAACCTTTCCGGTGGAACCTCTGCCATGATGCCCTTACTCAATGGTTGGTTAGAGCCGAGGTGGAGCAACTCTTCCTTTCCCTTCTTGAGTTCCTGGACTTGCTTCTCTAAGAAACGCAATCTTCTCTCCTACGAAGTCC
The DNA here is from genome assembly GCF_014633365.1 of Diospyros lotus. Classification (NCBI taxonomy): domain Eukaryota; kingdom Viridiplantae; phylum Streptophyta; class Magnoliopsida; order Ericales; family Ebenaceae; genus Diospyros; species Diospyros lotus. Next base: position 2,304,491 of record NC_068346.1, on the reverse strand, counting down.
CTTTTTCTCGCGAGGGGGCAGAAGTGGATCCTGCCGCCTCAGAGGAGTGGATTTCCTGACCCGTCTGGCGGGATTGACTAGGCTCCCGAGCAGGAGGAGGTGACTGATGCTCCGCCCACTGAGAGGGCACATGCGAACGATGCTGTTCAGTCTGGTGTAGATAACCAGTCAACAACTCAGTTAGCTTTTGGACCTGGTTTTCCAACCTGGTGAGTCGGTCCTCCGGCATGGGATTGGCTAGAGGTGGTGGATTCTCTCCTTGTTGCGGGGCTTCTAGATTGGCTCCGACCTGACTGCAAGTCACGTCTCTTCGGGGAGCCATGTGGTTAGTTGTGGCAAGGAGTGAAAGTCGTTTGACACTCTCGGAAAGACTGAGGTCCGAGGTGAGGAATTGAAGCCCGAAGCGCGAGGTAGGGAATGAAGAGGCTAGCGAGTATGGACGTCGGCCCCGTGGTGGGCGCCAAATGATGATGGTTTTTGGGACCGACCACCACGTGCCACCTCTGCGACTGGACCTCGGGAATGGTACCTCTGACTTGGTGATGTCGGACCTCGGGTGTAGAACCTGCAAGACAATGGAGGGCTGGGGCTAGGATCCCCCGGGGTGGACTCCGACGCTCAAATCAGTAGAGTAAATGCGAGTAGTAGTAAATGAGAGAGCTGTAGAGCTTGAATATACCTGGCGAGAGTCCTTGTCTTTTATAGGCGAACCTGTTTTGGGGTACCCGAGATGAGCGGGCACGACCTCCGATAATCCCAGTTAGGTTGGAGCGAGTCTTGCGGTTCGGCCCGAATTTCTAGGGCTCCGCTCCGGAGTGTTGACTTGCCACGTGTCGGTCTCTCAGGTGATCTGTGTGGCAGGTGAGACTATCAGCGCGTAGGGATATCTTAGTAATTTCAGTTGGTGCCACATCAGAAGGAAAACTTAGGAAACAACAGCATATCTCAAGTCCCTTTACTAAGTGAAACATATCTGCATCATATTTGGAATTTATCCGCTAACATGCCTTCTGTTAAGCATGAAATATTGATGCCTCAAAGCAATGCTCCCAAGCACAGAGTTGATTTGACTTGTAGCCATTACCTCCTCACTTTTTAATGACATGTTGGAAAATAAATATGGTTATTATGGGATCTTTTCCATGCAAAGTCATTGATCCTGAATGGGATAGAAAAATTACTCTATTTGCAATCTTAAATGCAAACAGCAAGGATTCACCCGTGGTATATATAAGAACAAGAGTTTTCCTCCTTTGTGCAAAATAGAGAGAGGAAAAGGGAACTTCTATATTATCCACATATACTTCACGCCCAAAGTGTTAGCGCGAGTATAAGAATTCCTTGTGATTAGCAAAATTATAGGAGATATGTATGGATAGGAGATATGTATGGAAGGGAATAAGTTTAGGATTCATGATTGATATGCCTTGATGTAATCCTTTAATATAGTATCTCTGTAACAAACATATATATTAGTCTACAAAGATTTCCTCCTGATGAGAAGAAAGATTTTCTCTTGATGAGAAGAATAGATAGAAAAACCAATTCTACCAAACGTTAAGACTTTAACACAAAAGTAAGTCCAAACCTAAAGAAAGAAGTCCAAAAACTTGTTGGAAGAAGAAATCTACATAAACAAGTCAAAGGAGTATTATGAAGTCATCTGGTGATTGAGACTAAGAGAGATCACCCCAAGTGACCAAGAAACCTAAATGAGAGGCTTGTGAGAAACTAAAGCGAGACTCACAAGAGACCTGTGAGAGACTTGGTTGAGGGACTGATGTGGCTAAGAGGCTAGTAAGGTCACCTGAGAATTGGTATGGTCGAGTGATCTCACTTAAAAGCTTCTCTCCATGCCATTAAGAGACCTTTCGGCCGAGAATTCATTAATTACTCAACTATTGCTATTTGGAAGACTCTCATGCTTTGATATTCTCACATATAAATTTGGAATGTAGCCTGAAATGCTTGCTAAAGATTGTGGCTCTAATTCCTCTTGTCAATCTTCTCCCCCTATAAAAAGGAGAATCATTTTCCATCAAAAGTACGCTCACTACTCTATTTCCTTCCACACTTCATAGTTCAGGCACGAAATTGACTTAAACATCGAGGGTCTCATGAGTGATTAGCGAGGATCCATCCAGTCTTCAAGTAGATATTGATTGATTCTAAAACTCTTCCACAGTGGCCTAGCCGGCCACACCCCTAACTTGATTCATGTTTGTTTATGCAAAATGTTTAAAATTAGAGATTCAATATATATTCAAAATTTGAATAATATAATAATATAAGACAACAAAACCCAATTAGATTTTTCACCATTTGTTTACTAAAAATTGTAATAAAATATTTTTAAAAAATTATTTTATATAAAAAAAAATTAAAATGTTTCTATATTATATTTCTTTTATTTTAAATTATTTTTTTAACATTCATTTTCGAACTGATGTCATGATTAGTATTCGTGTGAGAAAGCATCAACATCTAAACTATATGTAAGTCTTTATTAAATAAAAAATAATTTATTTTTGCACTCTAAATAATTATTTTGTTGAGTAATCAGGGATTGGTATCACAAATATTAACATTCACGTAAAAAACCAAAATAATACTTAGGGATATTAATGAATTAACGGTTGCAAAAAATGTTGATTGTCTTCTCTAACTATTTAAAGTGAGTAATCGGGTATATTTATCACAAATGTTGACATTCACATCAAAAACCTATATATGCTTGGTGAGAGATAATATGTGAAGATGATTATGGTTCTCTCTAATTTTTATTTGGTGAGTAATCAAGTGTTAACATTACAAATATTAACATTCACATCAAAAGTCATATAATACTTGATGCTTTGAGTTTTTATTCTATAAAATACTCACTTATAGAAAAAAAAAATAATTAAAGCTTGTTAAAGTGATAATACATTTAATAAGCAAATATTATATCAAAAGAAAGATTAATCGATGTAATCTAGTTCTCTTTTCAATCCTAAATTATCCTTCTTTTGAGATGCATTCTAATTAAGTCTCTAGAGGGATAAGGACGGTGGTATCAAAAGAAAGATTGATTGATGTATTATAATTCTCTTTTAATCCTAAATTAACCTTCTTTTCCACATTCTTCGAATCCTTAGATGTTGGGTCCAATCACTCCATCATCTTTATATACAGTCTCCCAATAGTCTCATTAAAGGTTCGGTCCCAAGTTTTGGCAGCTTGTTCTCATTGTAGGTTAGGTTTTGGGTCTTTAGAGGAATGTTAATACTGTGTTTTGTTGGTTTTGACCTCATATTTCGCTAATTTCTTTTGTGCAATCTTTTAGATTGACTTTGATTTTGATATTTTTCTTATAATTATCAATAAAAAAAACTACGTTTTGAAGGAAAGCATGTCTTGCCGGTTTTTATTGCCTAATTTTCACCTAACTTCATGTAAATTAAGAAGAGAAGTTCTAAATATGAAAAGATTAAGCAATATCAAATTATTTATGAAGTTACTTTTGTCATTATTTGAATGGAAGTGAGTAAAATTTTAGCTAAACCGAAATAATCAAATTGAATAAGTTAAAATTGACGATGTGATTCTGTTGAATTTGTAGACTAGTTTGGTTCAGCTTCTAAAATTGAGTTTTCGATTATTTCGATTTGGTTTGATCTCCTTATTAAAAAAAATTAAAATAATTGAGTCAACCAAAATATTTTTTTTACTCAAATAAAAAAATTAATCGAGTAATATCATTTTTATTCGAGTAACAAATTTTTAATTTAGTAATAAACCTTATTTTTATTTGAATAATATTTATTTTTAATTTTTTTTATTTTTTTCAATTGGTTCGATTTTGTTCGTATTGTTAATTAATCTAAAGCACTAATTAAGAATTGAAAGAACGGACAAAAGCCCAATAGGGAATCAGGAAAGAACTGAAAGAATATCATCCAAACGATAACCGGCACTATAGAAGCTCATGGATCTAAGGGCTGCGAACCATAAGATCAAAAGACAAAGAATACATAATTATAGAAAAGGAATGTAAACCCTAAAATCATAAGATCTAAAGACAAAGGATACATAATTGTAAGGGGGGAATGTAAACCCATCTAGAACACAACTACCCACCAACGGAAGGGAACACCAAAACACCACAACCTAAGGCCCTTGAACAAGCAGAGAAGAAGACGAAGACATGAAGAACAAAACAAAAAATGGGGTTACAGATACAGGTTCTATGAGAAACATATATATAAAAGCTGTAAGAACACAGAAGATTTTTTGCAGAAGACTTTCTGGTGTCGATCCAAGGTTAGATATAGAAACCCAGAGAAAACAAGAAATTGATCTTCATGATAGATATATATGGCGGCTATTCTCGGAGAATATTGATTGATTTGAACAGCTTTCTCACACGAACGAAAGGAATCCATGGCCATATAAAGGGCTTTTCAAAACCCAGAGAAAAGAACCCTTTCAGCCAGTTCCATGGCCATATAAAGCGCTTTTCAAAACCCAGAGAAAAGAACCCTTTCAGCCAGCTCTAGAACACGAAGAATGACTTCAAAGGTCGAAAAGGGAAGGATCAGAACAATGAGAACCACCAACCCTAAGGCCAAACTCGGCCTTGTATTCATCAAAACGGACTGCAGAAACCCTGTTGCTTCACAAACGGCTTCATTGTAATGCGCGTAGTGCTTCTTCTCCCACTCCGTCCAGCTCTCCGGAAGCTGGTGGCTCAACTCCGATATCTTCATCTCCCGGAGCCTCATCCGGAGGACGATCATGTTCTCGTCCACCAGCCTGCCGCTGTAGTCCCACCGGCCGTCCATTTCCCTTTCCGCTCTAATGGCAAACTTCCTTAGGGGTCGGCGAGAGGATTCCGTCGGAAACCACCGGCCGGGGAGCTTCCCGAAGGGGGAGAAGGTTGCTCCGATTCCTTCCATCTAGAGAAGTTTTTGCCCTTTTCTATCTCTTTTAGTGATTAGAAGTGGAGCAAATTATCTAGAGAGGATAGGTTTTGATTTGCTAGAGAATATATGGAAGTTGATTGTGGTGATGGTGGAGGATCTTGAATTACAGAGGAAGCTTTATAGGGCTTGTCCATGTGAAGTCAAACGGTGTACGCCTTGCTGTAGAGCGCCTGTGATATAGCGAGGAAGGCCGCCATGGAAGCAATTAGTTTACAGAGGAAGGCATCAGAATTTGTCCGCGTGTTCACAAAGCAATAACTCAACGCACCTTGGTGGATATTTCTTGGATGCCAAGTAGCATTGAGTGTGTGTTAAGCATATATTATGCATCTTGTAATTAAGTTCAAGATCATGAGTTTAATTAGGTCACCAAAATCGAGCTTTATTATGACTTAATTAATATTCTGAAGCCCTATATATATACGATCTACATATTTGAAGAAGTGGGCAAATGATATTAATGGTGTAAAAAATCGCACCCTTGATGCCACTTATTCTCATACCAAACGTACAAAATATTGTGTTAGTCTGGGACTATTTTTAAATAGACTCTCTAATGCACAAGTTACCAAAACATGTAAGGGCCACAAAACTCGATTATAGAACTTATGAGCTTTGAGATGACATAAGTGTATAGCCCCATGGTGTTAAAAGATGGCCGACTCATATAAAAACTTGTGGCTCTTATAAATCACACGTACCAAATAAATTAACATATCAAAATTTGTACATGACCCCGCTTCAAATAAATTTTAATGGTAATCATAATTAATTAAAGGACATGACTATAATCTCTAATCACCAAGCAAACCCTCAAAAGTTTTTGTGAATGTTTTTTTTTCTAATTAATACATTTTCATTAACAAATCACATTATTCTGATTAAAATTAAGTATACAAATGTTATTCACATACTATTACCTAAAATAATATATATTATCATACAAAACAATACAAAATCTTTTGCCAAAACAATATGCCAATACTACTTTTATAAATATAAAGTGCCAAGGACAATGCCTTAATTATTTCTCAAGAAATAACATTTTCTATACAAAAGAATTGGGCCAGTGAAAGCAACATAGTTGTCGCCAACCCAAATGGACAAAAAGAGTCAAAGTTTTAGGCCACTGCGGCGACGATGACGATTATAAGGGACAATTTAGGACGTAATCATTGTGGCCGAAACACTTTAACGTATGAAAATATTATAGCCTAGCTAGGTCCGGATAATATGTCATGCAAAGTGACAAGATATTAGACTTTTATACTCCAAATGCAATGCATAATTACAAGTAGGTACACCAAGTCAGTGCTCACACTATTAGTCACCATGTCCTTGATCCTTAATGCAAAGCGATAAGTTCATATAATCACTTTGCATAAGATTTTATATAATATTTTGAGGCTTGATTAGAGAATTTAGTAATTTTTTTAAACTTGAGTAATATGTCAGTATCGTATTAATCTGAACACGGATCCTTATATTTTGAAAACTCAATCGTGTAATTGGGTCTTACTATATTAGTCTTGTTTGAAAAATTAAACTTCAATATTTGTCAAAGAAATTAGGCTATTAGGTATAATTAAATAGTATTTTTACATTTGATTAGTGATTATATATAGTATATTATGTATACAAATAGAACCCCTCATAGAAGAGAAATTAATAATGAATTCTCTTATATTACAAAATGAATTATCATTATAATACTATCTAGTTAAATTGATCAGCCCTAGTGATTTGCTGGCCTAGACAAACCAACATGTAATTGAAAAGTAAAGGAAGTAATGTAACGGTTATCTTGAATACACGTTAAGGTATATATAATTTTATGATTAATTAAAAAAATATTTATTGTGAAAAATAAGTTACATTATATAGTTACATCCAAGGTCTACTTGATGTGAAATCCAGATACAAGAGCGTGAGCCATCTCCATGGCGTGGAACAAAAGCCAGTGGGCTGAAATGGGAACACTCAAAGCCACTATTGCCGCCATCCCAATGGCCAAACACGGCCTCGTATTCATCAGCATCAATTGCAGCCACCCCAAGGCTTCACAAACATCTTCACTGTAGCGCTGTGATCCATATATAGTATTCCTTCTCCCACTCCGTCCACCCCGGTGGTCTCCGCCTGCTCCACCTCCTTAATCCGCATCCGCAGGACTATCATGTTCTGGTCCACCACGCTTCCCCCGCGATGCCCGGCCGTCTCTTCCACCCCCCATCTCTGATCTTCTTGCGCTGACCACAGCCTTTTTCCAGGCGGAAAACTCCTCCAGCTAGCGGGCGGCGCAGCTGGAAACCGACGCCGAGCGAGGGACCTTGAGGAAGCGAGGGGGGTTGCCGGAAATCCTTCCATGGCTGAACACTGTGATTCCTTTTCTGTGAGATGAGGGTTCTGTGAGAGATGCATGCGTGTAACTGTAAGCATTCGCGGCTGATGCGCGTGCGCGTGCCCGTGCATATTCTTCGCCGAGAAGGCAGGATTTGACACGTGCTGAGTGGCCTACTCTCTCCCTCTTAATAATATTTTTATATTTCAGATAAAAAATTTATTAGGTCAAACTGAACCTAACGTCAAATTGAGGTTAGCAAAATCTGGAGTCATTAGTAAACCATAATCAGAGAATTATATGGACGATTAGTACGAGGGAAAGGCCAACTTCCAATTCCATTTGATTTAGATCACTTTATAATTAATTTAAATCATAATAGTTTTTGAGAAAAGCTATTAAAAAATTAAGCTTATAAATTATAATGTAATTCTTGTCTTATAAACTCTTTTAAGTTAGCTAAATAATAAAAAATGTCAAATATTCTCTAAATATATATTATCTTGAAAAAACACCCTCTAATATATTACAGGATAAATAAAAGTATTAACTATAAAAGAGTATAGATACAAAATAGGAGGCCTCCTGAAATTGATCAATGCTTATTATAATGTACTTGAAAAAATACACCCAAACCCAATACAAACTCAAAAGAAAGAAGTCCAAAAAAGGTGGTAGGGGAGATCTCTTCCACTGAGCAATCGATAGCAGACCCACTTGGGAGGTTTTCCCAAATACCTTAGGCGACCCTCTAGATTATGGCCTCGCAACATATAGGACAACTCACCTTTGAAATCATCGTTTAGAAATTAATCTAGAACAAAATTATCCCAAAAGATGAGAGTGTTCTTCTGTCCATTAGTATTTTTTATAAATAAAAAGTGAGTATTCCAATCAAAATATGCTAAGACTACACTTTTACTGCTAAAACATCACACTCTTTCAATAAAACTAACATAATTAAGTATCAGAGAATCCGCATATATAATTAGAGACATATCACACTATTAATTATCTTCTATACAAGTTTTTTGGAGACTGAAGTCTGACAAAAACTTTCCACAAGTATAAATTTATTGTTCTATCTCGATAACAATAATTATATTTTATATTATACTAATATAAATATTTAATAAATTATTACACATTAATTAAAAATGTCTAAATACCATTTCCGTGACCAAAAGAGGTTCCCTGAGACAATATTAATTGGTCAATATTCTTCCTTAATCAGTTCTTCACGAGTAGATGTAATATTAATTACAGTAACATTCCGGAAGGAAGGGTCGTCTGTGTCAATTGCTCTCTTACTATACATATATTAATATTGATTATTTGCAAGTTGATGGCTGCTGTGCTTTAATTAATCTATAATAATTAATCAAATCTCTGGATATAAATGATTCTCTGAATGTGTCATATATATATATCCAAGAGTAGTATACTAAATATGAATTTTTATATTAAATATATTATTTTTTTGAAATAACACTAAGACCAAGAGATTCCAACCGACCACTTCCTTGTTTTTTCTTTTCTAGGTTTTTCAGAACCGACTACTTGACGGGTCAAAGGCGCGCACTCACACACACACACACAAATATGTATATATATACGCCTCTCTCTATTTATGGCTATCCTCACCTCACAGAGCATTAACCATTAACTTTAAGGAATCACAATCAATCATCAGCCATGGAAGGATTTCCAGCAACACCCCTCCCTTCCTCAAGGTCCCCCCTCGGGCGGCGGTTTCCTTCGGAGCCGCCAGCTCGCCGGAGGAGTTTCCCGCCAGGAAAAAGGGTTGTGGTCAGCGCGAGAAGATCAGAAATGGAAGGTGGAAGAGACGGGCATCGCGGGGGAAGTGTGGTGGACCAGAACATGATCGTCCTGCGGATGCGGATTAAGGAGATGGAGTGGGCGGAGAGGAGCCATGCGCCGCCGGGGTGGACGGAGTGGGAGAAGGAATACTATGGATCACAGCGTTACAGTGAAGATGTTTGTGAAGCCATGGGGTGGCTGCAATTGATGCTGATGAATACGAGGCCGTGTTTGGCCATTGGGATGGCAGCAATGGTAGCTTTGAGTGTCCCCATTTCAGCCTACTGGCTTCTGTTCCACGCCATGGAGATGGCTAACGCTCTTGTTCCTGGATTTCACATCAATTAGATCGTGCATGCAACTATATATATATATACACATGAATGAGATCTATACATGAATATATTTCTATATATTGGCTAGCTCCACACAAACATCTAGTGAGTTAGGTTTGATTTGTTGAAATTGGATTGAATTCATAAAGTCTCTAGCTACTCAATCAAAAACTCAAGTGAGTTTTGGATTCTCAAGTTATCTTCTCTCTCTCTCTCTCTCTCTCTCTCTCTCTATATATATATAATCAGGTTCGTTTGTTCAATCCATATGTTTTTGTTGATTTGTTGAGTTTGGTCTTTACAAGGAGACTACCTGCGAAGAAGAGTCAATATTTAGGATTTTCTTTGTCGTTCTTGATTCTATTTGGGTTCATGAATCATGATGATGGTTATTAGTGCAACAATAAAGGTGCTTTTGTCCTTTTAATACTTTGTGTTACATAATTTTAAAGGTACTAACATCACTATTTTTTTGTATAACCATCGTAATGATGCACGAAAATAGTTCAAAAACATTATTTTGGTGCTTCTGAATTGTTTTCCGTTTTGAAAACAACGATTAAAGACGGCTCAAAATATTTTTTAAACTATTTTTGTAATTTGCGGAACATTTTATAGGCGTTTTACCAATTACAAAAAATTATCAAAAACTTGTTTTTAGGACAAAACTACTAAGTCAAGCGAAATTGGAACAATAGTAGATTTCTTGACAGTGAGATCAAGCAGCTCTTTCCAACCGCGGACATTCTTGGTAAACTTAGCATCATAGTTACCTTGCGGATTCACTTCATCCCTCCTTACTTTCCTCTTCTTCTCCGAAGGTTGTGCGAAGAACCTCCTCGCCGCGCGCCACCTCCAACTTTCGGCGCATCTTCGGCTGCACCCCATGAAGCAACTTAATCTTTGCGTCTCTCTCCAGTGCACTGTACTGTGCATGCGTCCTCTTCCCAAAATTTTCCAGCGCCCCCCGTCTTCCGTCTTCTTCGGCTTAGTTTGGCTTGGCGTTTGTTTGATAGCTGAAAAGTTGGGTAGTGTTTAAGTTGTGTAATAGCATTTAAATTAAGTAGCGTTTAAGCCAATAATATGTTTGGATAAATATGCTTTTAAGCTATTAGTGTAAAATTATGTGTTTGGTTTTTAAAAGCTGATAAGCTACTAGAATTTGACAAAAAGACTAAAATAGATATGATATTAAATAATGTAGATAAAATTTAAAAAATATAATTTTTAAAAAAAAAATTAAATTGATGTATAGCTAAAATACTTACAGTTAATAAATTATAAAACATAATTAAAAATATATAATTTTTAAATTTTATGTATAAATTTGGATTTAATTCATAAAAATCTAAATATATATTATATTAGATTCTTCAAAAATATATTTTATTAAAATTAATATATATTATATGTTATGTATAAAATTATTACTATATATAATATATGTTATATACGAACTATAATATATATATAGTATTATATGTTATATATATATATGTACACAGTGAAAAACTGAAGAAGGAGGTCGTCAACAGAGAAGGAGATGGGTGACGGCGTAGGAGGGGACGGCGACGGCGCAGGAGACGGCCGCGAGAGGAGGTGAAGTAGGTGGTAGAGATGCGACGGCGTTGGGTGGCATGCGGTGGCAGATCTGGAAGCAGAGGTGGCGATGGCGGTAGCGGGACTGAGGCGGCCGAACTGGGCTTGCGATGGCGGTGAAGAAGCCGACTTGCGGCGGCCGAGCTTGGCGACGACGATGGCAACGAAGGAGCTGGAGGCGACGGTGGGGGCGATGGTGAGGCGGATGGCGACGGGCGACAGTGGCAGTGGAAAATTGGTTGCAGAGGTTGAAGATGAAGGATATTGGTTGGAAATAGATGTTTTGGTTGAGGATAAATAGGTAATTTCCATGGTCAACGTAGCGTTTTCTCCCACAGCGATTTGCAAAAGCTGAGGGGGAGGAACTTTTGAAAACGCTATTCAAAGAGCGTTTAAGCTGTTGAGCATTTAAGCTATTTGAGTTTGCCAAACATTTAATAAAAGAAGTTTGACAGTGAAAAAGCTATACTAATAGCTTAAACGTGATCAAACCGCTTAGCCAAACGGACCCTTCATCTTGCAGTTTTGTCCGTCCATGAAATCCAGCGCAATACATATGATATATATTTTTTTGAAAAACACGGCGGCCAAGAGGAGACTTTTCTCCCTTCCTTTGATTTAATCAAGCCCCCAGACGCAATCATGCGCCTCTACAACAGCCCATCCCTCACATGTCTCTTTCTCAATCCAATCGACTTTTCCAATTAGCCTACGCGGGAGAACCATCTCCTCCAATTCCAATTGCTTCCTTTATTAAATTCAACTATTTTTTATATTAAAAATTGTATTTTTATTTTTTAAATTTATACTTTACTCAGATTTTTATTTATTATTATTTTTTAAATATTTAAGTTACGTTCTCTTTACTTTTTAATTTTTAATTTTGAGTTTTGAATTTATTTTTAATTTTCTGTTTTGATAGTCAATTTTTAAAAAATTAAAAACGCGTTTTCTTTGTCATTTTAAAAAATTATTTCTCAAAACAAAAAATTAGAAAATACGTTCTTTTAAAATTTTGAAAATAATTTTTTAATGATATTTTATTCAATAAATTTGATTATTTAGTAAATTAAAAATATTTAATGTTTATAAATTATTAAAAATATATATACATTTTAAAGTTAATAAATTTTATAATTTTTTTTATTATAATAATAAAATATGAATAAATAAATAAATAAATATGTTTTGAATTTAGAATTTGTTTTGAATGAAAATACTCAAAACAATTTTTTGTTAATTTTAGTTTTCTTTACAATTTTTTTTTATTTTCAAAAATGTATTTTTAAAAACAGTAAAGAAAATGCGTTTTCATTTTTTTAGAAAATTGAAAACTAAGAATGACTTTAAAACAGTAGAGAGAACGCAACCTTATTTTTTCATTTTCGTTTCATATTAAAAATATTTTTTTATTTTCATTTTCATCTTCGTGCAACCTAATAGTGATTGTCTTTAGATCATATATTATATTTTATTTTAGACAAAGTGAAATGATAATATATTATTTTTAATATTAAACAATTGTATTAATTATAATCATATTTTAAAATATTTTACTAACTAATAAGAATATTCCAGTGGTGAAAATAATATATAATTATCATACTTTACTTAAAATAAAATACAGTAAATATATTTTAAAAAGTATACTAAGTGCGCATAATATATCAAACAATGTTAGTCATTACTCTAATCACAATAATTATAGTATAGTAAATGTATTCTTTTTAAACAAAACATATTTATCACCCATTAATTTTAATTACTAAATACCCTTATTGAATGATAATAAATTCATTATTATAATATTTTATCAACTAATAAAATAATAAATACAATTTACTTAAAAATAAAATATATTTTATTATATGTTATCTATTATACGAAAGACTGCCCTTAATAATAATATTATAATAATTCTATAAAGACAGATGCTTTGAGGGTGGTCATGAAGTGAAGCCGCCACCAATTATTACAATTTCTCACTGTGAATTTACACTACTCTTATTTACTTTTCATTTTTTTCAAGAGAGAATAATAACGTTTCCAAAGTGCTATGTAAACATTTAAAAATAAAATTTAGTATGACTCTTTTATATTAATACATTATAATATATCTAATAAATATTACTTATTAAGTGTCTAAATAACAATTTCCATAACCCTTATGTATCATTTGAATCCTACTCCACCCTTAGGGTGTGTTATAGTAAACCTTTATATAAATATATACAACAATCATATTTAGATTTAGATTTAAATTTTTTTCATTTCATTTTATTCATATACTTGAATAAAGTATGACTTCTACTCATAAGTCATAATTAGTCTATTTGTATATCTTGATAAATTTTAAATTTAAATATTTTTGAACATGATTATTTTAACGTAACACGAAATACACGATTAAGATGTCGAAATATAAATGTGTTGAAATTGATTACATAAGTTGAAAAGAATGATTATTAATTGTGCATGATTGATTCATTCACTTTTCACTTGTGCATTGTACAAGGCATTAAAGTCAAATAAGCTTGTCAATTAGCATAGGAAATTGTCTGCACCTGGGCTATTTCCATGTTAGAATGTTGCTATGGCTTTTTAAGAAAATAAAGAAATATATATATAAATGATGTTCTTATTCAATTTTGACATAAAGAATGGGGCCGCAATAATGTATGTGCCCTTTCAATAAAGGGTAAATAGCAAAACGAAACCTAATTTTTTTTGGCAAAATTATAAATTTATTTAAATATTTTAATTTTTATAATTATATTTTAATTAAATATAATTTTATCCAATACTTAAAATTAATTTGAGAATCATGTGTTATTATTAATGCGGTACATTATCTGTCCCACTCATATTTTTTTTTATGACAGGTGACTTGTCATGTCAACGTATATTTTTTAAATTAATTTTAGGTGTTAGATAAAATTATACTTAATTAAATTTATTAAAATATAATTATTAAAATTAAAACATTTACATAAATTTGTAAATTCACAAAAAGATTTGATTTTTTTTATCTATTTACCCAACAATAAATATATAATATTAATTTAAAAATGACAGGATAGTGATCAAAAGATTATTTTTACCTGCAAAGTAAATATATGTGTAAAAGTGATCTTTGTGGACCGACTTTTAGAATAAATATTATCTTTATATATATAAAAGTAGGACAGTATGTAAAAAAAAAAAAAAAAATCTCAAAACTTCCATTAATAATAATTAAATTATTATTATTAAAAGTAACAATAATTAATAATTATTATAAAATTAATAATAAATTTTCTAATATATGAGTTTTTAATATTAATCATGGGTTTTTCAATACATTATTATGTGTAATATTAACTAAATATTTAGTTAATGTTATATATAATAAAGTAGGATAGTCTACAAAAGAATTTGTTCCCTCCCCAAAACTTGCATTAATAATAATCAAATTATTATTATTATTTAAAGTAACAGTAATTAATAATTATTGTAAAATTAATAATAAATTTTTCAATACATGAGTTTTTCAATACTAATCATGGTTTTTCAATGCATTATTATGTGTATATTAAATATTTAGTTAATATACACATAATAAAGTAGGATAATCTGTAAAATAATTTCTCCCAAAAAGTTACATTAATAATAATTAAATTATTATTACTAAAAGTAACAATAATTAATAATTCCTGTAAAATTAATAATAAATTTTCTAATACATGAGTTTTTCAATGCTAATCATGGGTTTTCCAATACATTATTATGTGTATATTAAATATTTAGTTAATATATACACATAATAGAGTATGATAGTTTGCAAAAGAATTTTTTTCTCCCAAAACTTACATAAATAATAATTAAATTATTATTATTAAAAACAACAATAATTAATAATTACTATAAAATTAATAATGAATTTTCTAATACATGAATTTTTTAATACTAATTATGAGTTTTTTAATGCATTATTATGTGTATATTAAATATTTAGTTCATAAATAGTTTGTTATGGACACAATTAAGTAGTTTAATATACAAATGTATGTACGTAATTTTTTGTAACGACCCGTTAGTGGGTCTAGGTGTTATGGGTATTTTAGTTTGCACATTAGAGTTGTTGCCTTTATTAATTAATTGTTAAAAATATTAT
Source organism: Diospyros lotus (assembly GCF_014633365.1). Classification (NCBI taxonomy): domain Eukaryota; kingdom Viridiplantae; phylum Streptophyta; class Magnoliopsida; order Ericales; family Ebenaceae; genus Diospyros; species Diospyros lotus. The sequence continues at coordinate 2,289,278 of NC_068346.1, read as the reverse complement.
ATGAGTTGTTAATGGGGGTAAATTAATGAAAATAATATTTGGTGTGAAAAAGTCTCAAAGTTGTGGGCTAAATGGGTTTGGGCCTTATTTGAATTAGACCATTGATAAATAATTAAATCTTAAGTGTAAATGAATTGGGTTGAACCCAAATCTCAAGAAAAGTCCATTAGGCCTTAGTTGGATTGGGTTATATATATATTTTGACTTGGGCTTGGGCTATATATATATTTTGACTTGGGCTTGGGCTATGGGCATAGAGAATGGTATCTTAATTAAAAAGAAAAAAAAGATTAAGAAAATGGTAAAATGACCAAAATGGGTAAGAGATATTTGAATTGTGTGTGTTAGTATAAAGGGCAAATTAGAGAAAATTAAAAGGGAGATGGATTGAAAGGAGTTGGGAGACAAGTCTCCCACATTTTTTCCCTCCTTTTCTTTCTTCTTACTTTCTTGTTCCCTTCTTCTTCTCCCTCTCCCGATTGTCTCTTCTTCCTCCATTGTTCTTCTTCATTGAAGCTTTAAGTGGAGACCATGGAATTTTCAATTTCAAGGGATGTCTTCATCTCTTTGGATTTGCAACCATCTAAGGTAAGTTCCCTTCCTTCTTGTTTCATACGCAAGATCTTCTTCTTCTTCTTCTTCTCCTTATGATTGTGTAAGTTCTTCTTCTCTTGTTTATCTTTAATGCAAGTTCTTCAACCTTGTTTCCATCTTAGAAGGCTTGTTTCCTTCATTTTTAAGTTGTTGCTCTTAAATTCTTTTTCTCAAATTCACTGACCATGTTATGTTCTTTGGTCTATAACTCCTTGTGTTTATATCCAAATTGAGATCCGTTTGTTGGGTTGTAAACTAGACATCTTAAGCTTCATTTTAGATACAAGAATCGAAATTTTTGACTAAGATTTGATCATGTTATAGCCTTGTAAATCCCTGCTAAGATCTGGAAATTTTACTGCTTTCGAGTAAACTGACCTTGTTGTACTCTTTAGGGTATAACTCTCTGTGGTTATATCCGATTCAAGATCCGTTTGTTTCTGTATAAACTAGACTTGATAATCTTTATTTGGTAAATTTTTTAGAATTTTTGGCTGCGTTTTGAGCCTACAGTATCCTTGTAAATTCTTGCCCAGAATCTGGAAATTTTCTGCTCTATTTTTGAAGAATCTGTTCTTGCTTCGGTTTTGGGGGTATAATGCTCTGTGGTTATATCCAAATTGTGATCCATTTATTTTTATATAAAATAGACATCATGGGATTCGATTCGGTATAAGATTTGAAATTTTTGGTTATGATTTGTACCCATAACAACCTTGTTGAATTCTATGTAGAATTCTGTAAATTACTGATACAAATTCTGCCTTGTTTCGGTTTTTGTGGAATATCTCCTTGTGGTTATTTCCGATTTCAAATCCAGTTGATGTTCCAGAAACTAGACTCATTAGGATTTGATTTGGTATATCGTTTGTGGTATTTGACCAAATATTGAGCCCGGATTGGATTTTTGAAAATATGCTTGAAATCTGAAAATTTCTAAAATATGTTGTTATTCAACTCCTCCTATGTAGTCTATCCTCCCTACGTTTAAAATTATGATTTTTGTATAGTTCTTCCATTTTTTTTTGAATTATTCTTGATAACCCTCATTTTTGGATAAAAGGGTTTTATTCTCCTTATTTCGATAAATCTTGGAATATTAATTCGTTTTCTTGATGAACATTGCTAAAATCTAAATAGGGTTTTTGTGTCACCCTACATTTCTTAAGGAATGACATTTATTCATTAGGGTCTAATGTCATGCAAGATTTGGTGTTTCTTGCATGTATAAATTTTGATTCCTTGAGATTATTTTTGGGGTAAAAATATACCGTAAATATTGGTTGGACATTTCTATAAGTATGAGTAAATAAATGTATTAAAATTTACCATGTGATCATAAGATGGTGCACACTTTAATTTATCTAATTGTGCATGTTAAGCATGATTTGAGATTTTTCTTAATCATTGAGGATTGACATGAAATTGGGATATGCATATGTGATGCATGATTATACTGATTTGCGCACCTATTATTTTGCGCGACGGCGAAGTCCGTGGGTGAGAAAGGATATCCTATGAGCGCTTGACGCGGGTGAGGTGGCCATCAACCCAGAAGGCATGGCTCAAATTATTATCATTTGTTGATGTATTTTCATGATGCATATATATTCATGAATGGATATATATATATATATAGGCCGTCAGAGCCTTGAGAATTATGCGGAAAAATTCCCTACTATTGGTGCATATGCATGAGCATGGGAACGAGTGCATAATATATGTAATAATCACGGCATGGGAAATTAATGTAAACAGAGAACTTATGAGTCGCGTTATACTAATATCTTCTCATAGAGTTATTTATTCTATCTTGATTATCCCTGCCTTTGATTCTATATCTCCATGCTTTATAAATACACTTGCTGAGCCTTGTGGCTCACCTTGTTTACTCTCATGTCATTCCAGGTATAAGTAAAGCAGTGGTTGAGGGCGAGCCCAGTAGGGCTAAAGCCCAGGGTTAGAAGTGTACAGAGACCTTCCAAATTAGATGGTCTATGTTAGCATTTGTGATGAGGGCAAATGTGAGGAAATTTTATGTTGTAAAATTTGTTAGTGCCCTTGTATTTCATTTTGTTTAGACTATGGTCTAAGATGTTGTAAACCTTTATGTTAGCTTCCGCTGAGTTTATCTAAGGATAGTATTATGGTGTTGTATGTTATTGTTCTATATCACACTTGTGATGACCTCCTTTCGGATATCCTATGCTAGCGGGACTATCCGGTAGTGGGCCACTACATTTTTAATCTCAAGAATGAATATACATCAAGAAATTACACAAGTTGCAAGTAAAAGATCACTTCCATATTGATTTTTCAATGCATTATTATGTGTATATAAATATTTAGTTATTAAATAGTTTGCCAAGTATTTTTTTTTTCTCCAATAGTCTGCCAAAGTATTTTTTTACCTCCAAAACTTGCATGAAATTAAATATAGTAATAATTAATAATTAAAGTAAAAAATTAAGTATGGGTTTTCAATACTATTTATAATATTCATTTATAACTTAATTTTAAACTCAATTAATCTTCTCATCAATTAATTTCTTAATTAATTAAAAATAAGTATTATTTTTTATAAATATTATTAATTAAAAATATTTATAATATTATTTTTTATTAATTCCTCAATCAATCAAAAATAAATATTATTTTCGAGAAATATGAATAGATAATTTAAACTATTAACTAAGTCATAAAAAATCGTTCATTTGTATAAAATAAAAATAATTTACATGTAGTAATTATTATTCCAAAGCAATTAGAGATCTTTTATAAAGAATTAATATATATAATAATAATAATAATACAGAAAAATAAAGTACTTTAAACCGTTTTACTACTAATTAAATAAATATTATTTATAAAGAATTTGAAAAATCCATGCTTCCTCACAATTAGGAGTTTTAATTTATATTTATATTTATAATTTATAAATAAATATATAATATAATAAATTATTTTACTTTAATAATTAATCAATCACTACCTTTAATTTAATGCAAAACTAATACATGGGTTTTTTAATATTAATTAAGATTTAAGATATTGTATTTTTTAAAACTAAAGCATGAATTTTTCAACACTAATTAAGATTTAATATATCATATTTTCAAAACTATAGAATAAAATTAATGCATTGTGAAAAAAAAAGGTCAAAATCTATATTTTCAATGTTTTGTTATCATTGTAGAAATTAATTTTCAATAGCAGAAATTAAAAATTTCAAGAGAATTTTTAATTAACATTGAAAAACCCATGCATTGGAAAAATCTGTGCTTCTTTACGCTTAGGAGTTTTAATTTATATTTATAATTTATAAATAAATATATAATATAATAAATAATTTTACTTTAATAATTAATTAATCAATATCTTTAATTTAATATAAATATTTAATGATTTATTGTTCCAATATAATAGTTTTTGTGTATAAATAGAAAGTTTATGTCAAGATTTTTTATTTTATATAACGTTCTAGAATTTAATAAAAGTATTTTTAAAACAAGAGAGAAACATTGTGAAGCAAGAAAAAAAAATTGAAAAAAATTTATCATGATGCCTTTTGACAATTCATATAAGATGATTTCATCTATGTTATCTCTCACTTTAATTCCACTATCACTTTAATTCTATCATACCCAAAATTACCTTTTATGTTCCAATGTATTTTTGCTTTGATAAAAATATGATTAATGATTTGTTCTTCTAATAAAAGTGAACAACAAATATTCTTAATATTTTTTTATTATAATATTTATATATTGTAAATTATATAACATATTAATAAAAGTGAACTTATGAGATGAAAATGACATAACGTGAACTTATTATAATTTTAATATTTATATATTCATAGTTTTATAATATATTAACAAATTAGTATTACCATATAATCATAAATACAATAATTGTTTTGTTATACATTGAACTTATATAAATATTACCCTATTTAGTTTAAATTATCATACTTTATTAAATATTAAGAAACTACCCTCAACAAAATATTTAAGAAACCAAATTAAGATTAAAATATTTATTTCAATCATTTTCGTACTTAACATGATGCTTAATTGTTAAAAAAATGTAACAACCTACTTAATGTATTAATTCTTCTTTATCACATTGAATCATAGTATATTGAATTAAGATGTTTTCCATTAGGACATTGAATAACGGATAATTAATTAAACTTAAATTTTGGTGAGAGACTAAGTATAGAAAAAAAATTATAGTGATTAATTTTGTTAGTCATTTAAAATTTTGAGTTTCATTTTTAATTTATAAATTTATTGTGATTACACCTCCCATGCATTACATGGGTGAACACTAGTTATTTATAATAGGTAGAATTCAAATTTTTATTTTTAAATTTTACATAGAAAATCTATCACTTTCTTAAAATTTAAATTTGATCAATTAAATACTTAACCTTTATAATTTATATTTATTCATTATCTAATTATTTAATTAATATTAAGTGTGTAATAAACATGTCATTAAATATATGAAAATAAAGTAACAAAATACCACATCTAACGACCACCCGTTTATAAACTCATCAATAGATAGGTTGTGAGTTACCACTTAGAGTAAAAAAGATGAAGAATGGTGGGTAGGTTACGTGTCATCAGTCGAAGCAAAGAGCAAGGAGAATGGTAGGTCGATTGTGACTCATAAGTTGCCAATCGGAGCAGAGAGAACGGGGAATGATATATTGGTCGTTGGTCACCAATCAAAGAAAAAGAATGGTAAGTTGATTGAGACTCGCCAATCGTTAGTCGGAGTAAAAATGAAGGGTCGGGAATGGTCGAAATGGCAATGGTTGATGGGAGACTCAATTCTTCCATTCCGATCGATGGGAGATGAGAGCAAAGACAACAGTCAAAGACGAAAGGAATGGCAAAATGAAACATCAGTTCAATCGGTTCTTTTATTATTATTTTTTTCTTTTTTTCTTATTTCTAACTCACCTTACATATAACTCATACATTATTTTAAATCTGTTTAGGTAATCGATAAATATAAATTATAAAAGTTAAATATTTAATATATCAGATTTAAAATTCATGAAAAAATTATGGGCTTGACCTTATTGTATTATAATGAGATTTTGTTACTGATTGTTTTTATATGGTATTTGTTAAGATAAGTTAAGGTATATTTAATTAATTTTATTTTTATTAATTTGTAATAAATGTATTGTATTTTAAAATATTTATTAATTAAAAAAATAAAATATATTAAATGCAGCAAAACATCCCCTGCATATTATATTATATGTATATAATGCGCTGGAAGTTCATTAGAATAAAGATTAATTAGCTGTAGATATTGGACACTCAGTAATGCTTTTTATAGATGGTATTTTCTCCGCCAAACTCATATTTTTTCTCCAAACTTTATATTTCTATCACCTTCTTGAATTTTAAATATAACTTATTAAATATTTAATTTTTATAATTTATATTTATTAATTATCTAATTATCTAATCAACTTGAGCGTGTAATGTTAGAACGGGAGATGCTATGGCACACACCAAGAGGGGGTGAATTGGTATAATTAAAAACTTGGTAGAAACTTGAAAACTTTTTGACCCAATTGAGGTTTTAGTGACTTAAAACATAGAACATATGAGATGATAAATGTAAAGCAAGAAGAATAAAAGACACAAAGGATTTATAGTGGTTCGGCTTAAACCAAGCCTAATCTACTACCTTAGCTCCCACTAAGGATTTTAAACCAATTCACTAAAACCTCTTACTTACACAAGTAGACCCTCTAGCTACACAAGTTAGGAAATACAACCTCCCAATTTAATGGGCCCTCTAGCTATTGATAGGAAAAATACAAACAATCGAATAGAGAATCTAAGAGTACAACTCTTAGTTACAATGATCTCTCAAAAATGATACAAGGCTTGAAGTAAATAATTACAAGTGAAGATCGAAGTCTTGAAGAGAGAAAATTAAAGCACAGACGATTTTAAATACAAATGAGAATAACAGTAAGCTCAAATAATTTCATTCCCGTCCATTAGCCTTCTCTTAATCATCTATGACATGTATATATAAGTGTCCCACAAAGTTGAAGAGAAATATAGCCGTTTGGAGCCGTTGGGATTTGAAAAAATAGCCGTTGGAGCTTTATGCAAAAAGAAATAGTCAACAGAAGAAATGCATAGTTGACTATTTTTACAAGTAAAGCAAGAAATAGTCGACAGACAAAACGAATAGTCGACTATCTTATAACACAAAATTTACAATAGTCGACAGACACATTTGTATAATCGACAGATGCAGAAATATGAAGAAATTTTTTAATTTTATGAACAACAATAGTCGACAGACCAAAAGTCATAGTCGACTATCCTTACTCGATAGTCGACAGATGCCTTGAATAGTCGACAGAACAACCAAAATAGTCGACTATTTTGAGGCATAGTCAACAGAATAAAAAACATAGTCGACTATCTTTTTGAAAAGATTGAAAATTTATCAAATCCTCATTTGATTCTTTTGAATCCTCATTTTGATTATTTTGAAAGCAAGTTGAGATCATCAAAAGTATATTTTGAAACAAATCACTCTCAACAAGCAAGTTTTTTAAATCACTCTCAACCATACTCAATATTTCTTCTATAAGTTTTCATATCTTGCTTCAAAACTTATATACTAAAAATTCATTTTCTCATTCATATAATCCACATAGTAGAAATTGATTTTCATATAGTCATTTATCAAAACCATTCATTACCAAGAGATATTAGATATCAAAATACTAGGAGATAGTTTTCTAAAATGAACACTTTCTAAAATGAACACACTTTCAAAAACATGTTCTAGTTGGTCTTTTGCCTTAGAATTATTTTGACCAACGATTTCAAGGAGATTCTTTTTAGATCTTAAAACTTGTTTATGCTAATCTCCAAATAATATAAAAGATCATAGATCATTTTAACAAAGCACTTTGAAATTGATTTTTGTTTCCAAACCATATGCTTTGATTGAGAAAAAAATACATTTGAAATTTTTTATCATCAAAACTAAACACAAGAGTAAAATATCAATCTCCCCCTTTTTGATGATGACAAAACTTAAAATCAATTTCAACATATATCTCCCCCCCTTTTTGTCATAAATCCAAAAGGTAAGTCTTTTGAAAAAATGGACTCTTCCTGGAATCAAAAGATAATCTCTCTCCCCCTTCTAAACTCTCCCCCAATGATTGTTTGAAAAACTTCATATTTAAATAAAAATATTTCAAACGATTTCACAAATCTTAAAATAAATAATCTCCCCCTTAAACCAAAATCTTTTCAATAGAAATGAATCATAATCAAGTAAAGATAGTTTTAAGAACTAGAGATAGCTCCCCCTTAAGATGACATTATTAATATCATAGAAGATTTTTTAGCACATGCCATATACAGAAGCCTTATTCATGAGATGCCAAAAATTGAAAAAATTTCATACCATATTGCATACTCATGATCATATTAGAGCCAATCTATACCTTTTCAAGTAATCACTCATATTTAAACAATCAAAGCACTAGATCAAATGCATAGCCATTCATCATATAAGAGGCACATACATTAAATGATCAATATAGGAGTGAAATAGATCATTTCAAGCAAATAGAAAGACTCTTTTTGAAAAAGACTCCCCTTTAAACTTATACGGGAAATTTTAAGATATAGAGACATTTTTCATATAAAAATAGAATAGCAATTTGTCTCAATTCGAATGATTTTTGCAAGAGTAAAATATGACAATGATTATAAATTTGAGGAATGAACCACATGCACTCATATATATATGTTCAAAGAATAAGTGGTCATCCAAAAACATAAATCTAAACAAGTTATGGCAAATTTAATGCAAGACATATTAAAGGATAAGCTTTAAGAACATGCATTTGTCTTTTGATAATTTTAGCCATACTTGTAATCACATAGGATCATTACATATAGATAACTTCAAAAAGCAAGATGATCCTTTAGCAAATAAAGCATGATTTCATACTCAAGTTGTAACACCCCGTCTCGCCAAGCGTGTCACTATAAGGGTATTCTCGGGATTTCTTTTTTTTTTCCTCTTCAAGTTCAACACGCGCGGTATTTCAAGAACAATCTTCACATGCAGAAACAAAACCCCGCGAACCCCAGTCTTGCCCGTTTAACTATCAAGATCAATAATCTTAAACTAAACGAGTCTTAATACAACGCAGCGGATACACTAATACCAAAACACCATAATTCTTACATTGTGTTTCCATAGCAAAATATGTAATACAGATCAAATGATAAAATTGTTATTATACAACTGTTCATTTACAACCTGAAATGCATATTAAATCCTCCAAACGCTACAACGACTTAACAAACTAAGCACCATTGGGCCTCAACCGGCCACATCCTTGCCCTCGCAGCAGTTCCTGGCTGGAACATTAAACGTTCCAGGGGCATAGCCCAAGTTAGATGATAAAACATCTAAGTGACGGTATAGAAACAGATTATACAATGCATGAGAGACACACGAGCATGGCACATTCAGACAAGCGGCAACATGCAAAACATGTCTAACTCGAGATATCACCTTGACATACTTAATCCCTCGAATGTCCCACTGTGGCACACGTTCACCTGGTCCAACGTTAATCCCTCGGGTGCACCGTCGTGACACCCGTTCACCTGGTTTAACATTATTCCCTCGAGTGCCCCCAGTATGACACCCGTTCACCTGGATTAACATTGTCCCAATCTCAAGCAGACCCCATCCCGCCCCATACGGACCCAACGATGCAATTAAACTTGACCCCAAATGATATGAAAATTTACACGCCATGCACCAACATTTTAAAATAAAACAGTTAATGCAATGAAGCAAATATCGACACAATGATCATAAGTAAAAGCCTTGTACAACAATTTATGTCTAGGAGGGTATAATCGCTCACTAGAACTCACCACAAGCACCTAAAACACTTCTAAGACAAGGAAAAGTTGGAATCAAACCACTCACCTCGAACGTATTCGGATCGCCTCGATCCTCGTGCACGGCCTCGATTTACGTGCCAAACCCCAAATACTTGAACTTGTGCTCAACCTCCAGCCAAGATACTTCCTAAATATCATATTTAATTGAGGAAGCATTAAAATCCATTTTCCTCAATTTTTCCTTAATTTTCTCTATTTTCTCCCAATTTACTCCTTGATAATTCCAAAATAATTATTTCCTCAAACATTTTCCAAAATGTTTCAACATGATAAATCCTCAAATAAATTAACAAAAATACTGGAATTAAAATTACTGAATTACCCTTTGGCACGCGCTCTCACGCGCCTAGCGCGTGGCTGCGCGTGAAGGCTGGCGCGTGCAGCCACGCGCCACCATCTTCTCCAATTTTCCGGCCGCCGTCGACGTCTCCGATGCCCAAACAAAAGATACCCCCTTGAAGCCCTTGGAGAATCGATCCTAATGGCATGATTTTCGTGCCAAAACGTCACCGGAAAACGCCCCAAACGGGCAGTTACAGGCGGCCAGTGGCGGTCCGCCACCCGTTCTCGGCCAAGCCTCGTTTGGCCTCTAAGCTGATCCAAAATGCTTCAAAACACTCCCATTTTCTTCTCCTTGACACAAGGATCAGAAACCCCTTAATCAATCTCCCAAAATCATTCGAAAACAAGGTCGATTTCACGCCCCAAAATCCGAAACCCTCGGCCCCTTTTATACCCAAAAACCGATCGAATTCCGGCCAATCAACGGCCTCAACTTGGACCCCAAGCATCCCATCGCCGTATAAGACCTCCCCCGAACCTCCCTCGGCCGTCCAATCTCCAGATTTGGCCTCCATGTGCGTGGATTTGCGGCGGCCACCTTCCTTCGCGTTCACACCATCATTTTCCATTTATTACACTTTGGCCCCCAATTTCTTTAAACGACACTTCTGCCCTTTTCACAACACCCCTGATAAATCCAAATATACCACTAAGTCCCTCAAGCTTAGCACATCTCGTTTGACCCTCGAAATTCCTGAAAAATTACCGTTTTGACCTCCCTCTGGCAGATTTAGAAAACTGCACTTAGCCCCGGCTGGTTAAATTGACCCTAAATCCATTTAATTTAACCTGAAATCGCTTAAGGGTTGTTTTATACTTAAAATATTAGTCCTTGACACGTTCCGTTGACCTTTTCAGATATCTCTAACGTCGATTCGATTTTCTCAGCCCAGTCGACAGCTGTACCGAAAACTGTTCTTGATCCAATTTCTTTCATCACTAAAAATCATAATTCGAATCACTTGTCGATATTGTATAATTTTCTTTGGCTATCTAAGGTCCGGGTTACTCCCTCCGACTGATTTAATTATCTAAAACTGCGTTAGTGTATCATATAGCCTTATTCTTTCGATAATTCCCGTTATACCCTTCATTAAAAATCATTTATACTCTTAATAATTTCTCGGGTATTACACAAGTATTCATTTGTCACACAAAGATAATCAAGCTATTTCATACAAGAAAAATAACATTATAAATGATTCAAGACATGAATACTATATGCCGTTAATAAACTTTTTAAAGCATCTAAGAGCTTGATGGCATAATCATTTGATTTAACCAATGATAGATATGAGAGACATGAAGGATCTAAACTTCTTTATACAAAAGCACTTGAACTCAACGATTGACTGGGATTTATCTAGATTTTGATTATCAATGATACCAATTGATATTTTCTTTTTGAGCAAGATCCCTTATGAATAGATGATTAATTTTCATATGTTGAGTCATGAAATCTAGAATTTTTGATAGGGCTATAGCATTTGTATTGGCACATTTGATTTGGAATATTGTGGGGATTTATGCCATAGTTTGAGGTTCCATCCATAGGATTTGAGCAACTACATATTCACCTTTAGTGAACAAGAATGGAATGGAATTTGAGTTTCTTCTAAACAGACACACTAGGAAATATCTTATAACTTGACATGGATCACTAGTGTTCTTTTTAGCCATTTTGCCTCCAAGATGGGATTTCTTAGGATTGGATTGAAATCTAGCATATAGGCAAACACTAAACACAATGTTCATCCTATTAGCTATAGAATATAGCAATGGTCCAATCATATTTCTATATAGCTCATTTTCCACCATTTGGCATTTCCCATATTTGTTTAGGCTTGATGTACTATTCTTTTGAGATGCAACTTTTCAAAAATATTAAATTTCTTAAGAATATGTAATTTTTTGCTTAGACATAAGGATCCCTTAATCTTCTTTATACTATACTTATCTCAAGTTCCCTTTGCATTAGATTGGCAACTTTGATTCCATAGGGATTTATTTGAGGATTTAAAAAAAAATGTTATCTACATAGATTATTTGTAGATTCATAAAATGTCCTTGTTATGAGACTTAGAATAATGTTATATCTATTTGACCTCTTTTAGATTCTTCCTCTAGAATAAACTTGTTAGGACTTTCATGTCATGACTTAGGGGCTTGTTTTCAACAATATAGTGGCTTGGAGAGTTTGAGCACATGATTCTCATATTAAGGATTCTTAAGATTGGGAGTTTGTTCCACATACACTTCCTCATTTATAACTATTTGAAGAGGCACTCTTGACATTCTTTTGATGGGCTTAAAGGATTTGTGGCATGCTAATGCCAACAACATTCTTATGGTTTCTAGACTTGCTATGGAAGCCTAGGTTTCATCATGATCTTTTCTTTCTTATTGAATACGCCCTTAAGATACTAATCTAGCTCTATTCATCTTTTATCCATTTTGATCTTAAACACCCATTTGGTTCATTTGGTTGGGAGATCTTTAGGATTTGGAGCTAATTTCCACAAGAAAGGGTGAATTTGGAAAAATAAAGGATTTCCCCCTTTTTTTTAAACAGTTTTTCAAAATGAGAGAATGTCATTGATGAAGGCAACGGCTTTGTTAAACCTCGAGACCTTAAAATGGCACGATGAGGTATCAACCGTGTAAAGACAATCCCTTTATGCAAATGATAATCCTAGATTTGAAATGTAGAGATAGGTTTCAAAATATAGACAAGGAGGTTGCAAATTCTCACTCATTTCTAATGGATGCTCTTGTCCTAAAACCTTTTGAAAGGATCTCCAATACTATCTTTATTCTCTACATAGGGTTTTCTTTAGGATGGGATCTATGAATCTCTTTTTATCTAATGAGAATTTTTCATATTGAGATCATTCTTCTATAGGTTTAGGAGCTTCAACACGAATATCATCAATTATAACTTATATGGGTTTTCTTTTAAGATGAGCCTTGATGAATCCCTATTTAGCATGAGGTGTTAATGGCTTAGATCAAAGGATTTACATACATAACATAATTCTAGCCATTTCTTATAAAGATCTATTTCTCTTTTCAACTACCTCATTTTGTAAAGATGATCTAGCACTAGAAGCATTATGATTAATATTATTTTCCTCACAATAGTGCTTGATTTGATCATTCTAAAATATCCCATGTTCACTTTCTAATTTTTGAAATACACATACTTTTATCTTTTGAAAATATTTCAAATGGGCTAAATGTTTCACTCTTAGATATAAGAAATATTATTAAGTGAACCTAGAGTAATCATTCATAATAACTAGCACATATTATTTTTCACCTAAGTTTAGAGTTCTCATAAGACTACAAATATCTAAATGAAGTAAACTTAGAGGCCTAAGGGTTGAACCCTCATTTTTAAGCATAAACTTATTTATTTGCCTTTCATTCATGCACCACAAATGTGGTTTCTTTCATATTTGTTCTTAGGCAATCTCTCAACAAAATCACGTTGGATAGATAGTCAACAACATTCATGCTCACATGACCTAGTCTTTTATGACATAGCCAAGTTTTGAAGGCTTAAATGATATACTTATTTGTTAGCCTTTCATGGATGCCTCAAATATTTTTCATATTTAGCTTTAGGCAGTTTTTCAACAAGATCATGTTTGGATAGATTATAGAAGCATATTCATATTTGCATGACTTAGTTCATTATGCCATAGATAAATAGATAGGAAATGAATGATACTAAGCATTTCTCTTATACTAGATGAGAATAAGTCTATGCACAATTTCTATCCTGTTTTCTATGATCTTCATTTCATTTGCTTTGTGACAAGATACATCACATGATTAGGCATTCAAGCATATTTAATATCTTTTGTCACACGATTGACATATGCTAATTAGGTTGAGCTTAAGACCATTTATCAAGACAATATTTTCTAGCACAAAATTTAGGGAAACAAATTTTATTCTCCCCCTTAGTCACTGCCTATATCATAACACTATAAATATCCCTTAATTTTGAGAAACCAATATATTTGACAATATGAATAGAAAATTTTCAACAAAATCATAATGGCACACTTATAATTCAAAATCATCAAAATTATTAAACATAGAGAATTTAGGGATAGAAATGTACCACCAAGATTTTAATTAATAAAATCTTACTCTTGGATGACAATACATCTTTTGGGGTTGAATCTTTTTTCATCCCCTTTTCCTTCATGCTTGACTCATCCACAAGAATTTCTCTTTAAAGTTCATTTGGATGTCAAGCAACCTGCACAAATAACTATCCACAAGCCTTTGGTGCCCAAACCACCTTGGGATCACCACTGTTAGCATAAAAAGTTCCCTTTGGAACCCATACTTGTTTAAGAACCTTGGGATAGTTCCTTATAAAATCTTTGTTTAAAACATGATACCAATAGTTAGGATGTGAAGCAAAGGACTTACGTTTCCTCTTTATGAAAATTATTTGCTTCTTATCCTTATGCACATTCCTCTTAAAATGAGAGTTTTTAGGTATCAAAACATGCTTGGATTCTTGAGGATTTGCATGAGAAACATTTAAAGGCTTAGGAATCCATTTCATTTTAGGTCCAGAATATGATTTCCTTTTTAAAGGACAGTTGTATGCAATGTGACCTAATTTACCATAATAAAAGCATTTAATTTCATGATAGGTGTGTAAATGTGAGCTCTTGGCTTTTGCTCTTGGACTATGAAAAAATTCAACACCTTTGTTATGATCACAAAAATTTGAAATCTCTTCTTTTAAAATGGATTTCTCATTTAATGCACTGTTCGAGGATTTCAATTCAAATTCTTCCAAAGCATTTTCCTTTGAAAATTCTTTATTGGAAGCAAGAAAATATTCATTATTTGATCTCAATGCTTCCAATTCATTTGATAGTAGATTTAATTTCTTTTGAACAGATTTATTTTTCAAACAAAACTTTTCAAAATTTTCATATAAATCATTAAAAGCATTCAATAACTCTTCATTTGAAAAAGTATCATGATCATCATTTTTAGCATTCAAAGAACTAGACTCATGATCATTTTCAATATCATTACTATCATCAAAATCATAAGTAGAAGTAGAGGTTACCTCCTCTTCTTCTTGAGCTATGAAGCACGGGATGGGTTTTGAATTTTCTTCCTTCTCTATTTGTTGATGATTCAATGAATTTTCACCCTGCACTCTTTCATCAACATGCTCACAAGATTTGTCAGAGAGATATAATGAATCAAGAGTACTCAATATCTCTTTAGCACTAGAGCACTTAGAAACTTTACCATAAATATCATCACTTAGGGCATGTTGTAAAATATGCATAGCTCTAATATTTAAAGAAAAAATCATTTTATCACGATCATCCCATTCCATCTTTGGTTTTGAAACAAAACCATTTTCCACAATATGCCACAAATAACAGTCGATGGATGTCATGAAAATACAAATTTTTTTTCTCCAAAAATCATAATAAGAGCCATCAAAATATGGTGCCACATTAGTAGGATAACCTTCCTTAAGAGTCATGGATCTCTCCTTAGGTTGTTAGACCTTGAAAAATGAGTAAAGCTCTGATACCAATTGTTAGAACGGGAGATGCTATGGCACACACCAAGAGGGGGGTGAATTGGTATAATTAAAAGCTTGGTAGAAACTTGAAAACTTTTTGACCCAATTGAGGTTTTAGTGACTTAAAACATAGAACATATGAGATGATAAATGTAAAGCAAGAAGAATAAAAGACACAAAGGATTTATAGTGGTTCGGCTTAAACCAAGCCTAATCCTCTACCTTAACTCCCACTAAGGATTTTAAATCAATTCACTAAAACCTCCTACTTACACAAGTAGGCACTCTAGCTACACAAGCTAGGAAATACAACCTCCCAATTTAATGGGCCCTCTAGCTACTGTTAGGAAAAATACAACCTCCCAATTTAATGGGCCCTCTAGCTATTGCTAGGAAAAATACAAACAATCGAATAGAGAATCTAAGAGTACAACTCTTAGTTACAATGATCTCTCAAAAATGATACAAGGTTTGAAGTAAATAATTACAAGTGAAGATCGAAGCCTTGAAGAGAGAAAATTAAAGCACAGACGATTTTAAATACAAATGAGAATAACAGTAAGCTCAAATAATTTAAAAGTAATAGACATGATATTAAACACATGAACAATAATCAAATATCTAACCAAAAAAAACATATATACACACACTTATATAGACAGATTATGAATCATTGATCAGACCAAAAAGGATGGGAAATGGTGGGTGAATCATAGGTCACCAATTAGAGAAGGGGAATGGTGAGACAGTTTGTAACGACCCATTCCGGGTATCAGTGAAGTGTATGAACTCGAATTAATTAATTTATTTGGATAATAATTTTAGAGAATTGTGAGGAATTATGCATAGTATTTTTAGGTGTTGTGCAAAGGAAATGAAAATGTGTAAAAGTCAAAGGCTTGACTTAAGAGGAAGTGGGATCCACAATTATTTGCAAGGTATGCGTGTGATGATTATTTGAAAAGTTTGTGGCGTCTAAATCAAACAAAGGTATTATTTACAGATAAGCATTTTCCATTTAAGTTATTGTGTGTAAGGGTAGTTTTGTAATTATGGAGATATGAGAGATATATATATATATATATAAGTGAGGAGGGCTTGTTTTGCATTGATTAAAAAGCAAATTGGAGAAGGAAGAAAGAGAGCCGAACGGGAGAGAAGGAGAGAAGAGCCAAGGTGAGTTAGGATTCTCTCTTTTCCTATTTCTTCTTGATTTTGTGCTTCCAAAAGAGATTGATCAAGTTGAGTTTGTTTCCCTTTCTTCTTTCTTTGTTTATTTTTCTTAGTTTTTGGGTGTAGAGTGAAGTGTTGCTTTTGTTGTGGTTGCTCTTCAAGTGGAATCCTAAAGGAAAAGCTTCTAAAGGCAAGTTCTAAACTATTTTTCTTCCCTTTGATTCCTTTAGCTTTGGTATTTTTCAAGAAAAGCTTGATTTGGAAAGCTATGTAAAAATTGTTGTAAATCTCTCAAACCCTTTGTTTGATTTTGTTGGTTTCATTTGAGTCTTGAAATAGAGGTTGTAGCACCCTTTGGGATGAGGGATTATGGTGGAATTGGAGTTTATTGGAGTGTTGGAAGGTTTGGAAGGGGTTTGAAGGGTTTTGGGGGTGTTTTGTTCGTCATTTTTGGGTTCTGAAGGTTCGAAAGTCGACTCTAGGGTGTTAGAAGTCGACTTTTCATGAAGGGTTCTCAGCTAGGTCGACTCTGGGCATGTGACAGTCAACTTTGCCTCAAGAGTCGACTCCCGGGTGTCGAAAGTCGACTGTCGCGGTAGACTACATTGCGTATCCTATACTATTTTAGTCATAACGTTTTGTGTAGATATTCGATTGACAAACCGTTTGAAGTTTCATAAACTAGACTCGATAAGCATCGATTTGGTATATAATTTGTGGGTATTTGGACAAAAATTGGATGAGTTGGAGCCCGATGAACTAGACGTTAGAAATTGAAATCTTCAATTCCAGTCCAATAATGCTTTGCTGTTTGAAGCATAACTATTTGTGGTATTGTCCAATTTGAAATCCATTTTTGTACAACAAACTAGTCTTATTAATCTTTGTTTTGGAATGTATCTTGGATCATTTGAATATGTTTTGAGGCCATAGCAACCGAGCCAATCTTGGCATGGAATATGGAGTTCTTCCGTTTGAGCGATTTGCTTTACCTCAATGTTCGGGAGATAAATAGTTTATTTTGGGGCATCATTGGAGTATGATGAGATTCACTGATAGACTAGATTATAATTCTTTTAGATGTAATTCTTTATGAGAATAGAAAAGGTTCCTTGAACATTGTTGATGCATTTTGTATTTGCTAGCCAAGTAGGGCTATTTCTCCCTACATTTCTTTGTGGAATGATGCTGAGCCTTATCGGGGTAGGTTCCAGATGGTTGCTATTTGGGGTGGTGTTATATTTTGATTTATTTATTATTACACATTGCATAGTGATGCATTGGGACATTGGGATATGGGTTTACATACATCTGGGATCATGTTTTGTGTTCAGTGGTGGCGTGAGCATTGGCATGACATGGTTGGCTTATGAGTACCGACCTGTGTATTGTATGTGAGCATGGACACATGGAGCATGTGTATATGTGAGTTCTTATGTGGCATAGCATGGCCTGATTCTTGGCTTATGAGGGCCTTGACATCACGTTTATGCTGCATAAGCCGTGCATTTCTTTATTTGTTGCATTGCATGTTGAGGATATGGGACTTTGGGGAATGATCTGGTGTATACCTCGGGAATCTTTGGATGTGGAAGTTGTTTGGGTCTGGTGGGGAATGATCTGGTGTATACTCCACGGGTGTATTTTTAGACTTCAGGGAAGGATCTGGTGTATACCTCGGAAGTCTATAGTAGCTTATATTGGGTTACAACGAGTTTGTATGCGGGATTTGGGGGCCAATGTGTGTCTTATCTTATGTGGACCCCAAGGATTATGTGTGTGCATTGATACATTTACGTTATGATTTAGCATCGTGGTACATGGCATGGGTTTGATATGCGATACATATCATGGGTGGGTATATTTATGGGCGAGTCAGCTATCAGCCATGTTATCTTTTTTTTTAATATATATACACTTGCTGAGTCTTGTGATTCACTCTTGCTTTACATCATTTCAGGTAAGCGTGGAAAAGTAGTTGAGAGTGGGACCAAGCTTAGTTCTTCCTATGTTAGATGTTGTGTACAGATGCACCATAACTGGAAGATTCTTGAACGTTTTGTCTTGTTTTGAGTCCAGGAAGGATATTGTCTTACTATGCTAGACATTGTGTTTTTGTGTGTGCGGGCATGTGAACTCTAATGTTGTCATCAAAGAATGTATACTATAAGATTTTTGCTTCCGTTGTGTATATTAGTGAAAATCTCATTTGAGATGTTTTGTTGAAGTTTGCATCTGTACCCTTTCCGTGAGGGCTTCCTCTTGAAACTCCTTTTTTTTTACGGGATTTTCGAGAACGGGTTCTTATAATACAATTACAATTAGTGGGTCGCTAATTAAAATAAAGAGAAATGATCGAGATCGATCAAGACGATAATGGTTAACGGGAGACTTAGTTTTTCCGTTTGGGTCGACAGAAGACAAGAGTAAAGATAACGGCCAAAGTTAGAAATGAGGGTAAAATGAAGGATCAGTTAAGTTGATTCTTCTTTTATTTTTTTTAATTTTTTTTTAACTCACCTAATGTGTAACTCATGCATTATTTAAATTAAATTAATTAATCAATAACTGTAAATTATAAATGTTAGGTATTCAATGGATTAGATTTAAAGTTTAAAGGGTGATAGACTTTTTTAAAAGTTTAAAGAGAAAAATATGAGTTTGGTCATATTTTAACACTATATTTTGATATTCATAGCATTACAAATATTTTTAATAAATTAATATTATTTTTATAAATTATTAATTACTTCTCAAAATTTATAAATGTTTGTAATTTTTAAAAAATAATGATTTTTAAAAAAAATGATTATAATTTTGTGAGTATCAAAATACAATGTATAAATAGTATTACTAGAATTTAGTGATGTATTCTTCCACCAACGAGGGCGGAGCGTCAATTATTGACAACCTTTATTTTTATTTTTTTTATTTTATATATCTGTCACATTATAATTTTTGGACAAATTTTTTTAACAAAAGATTAAATTAAAACAAAATTAAAGATTTAATAGTTATCATAAAATAAAATAAAATGTAAAAATTAATTTATTATAAAATAAAAAATTCAAAGATAGATAATATTATTTACTCT
Organism: Diospyros lotus; assembly: GCF_014633365.1. Classification (NCBI taxonomy): domain Eukaryota; kingdom Viridiplantae; phylum Streptophyta; class Magnoliopsida; order Ericales; family Ebenaceae; genus Diospyros; species Diospyros lotus. Next base: position 2,269,489 of record NC_068346.1, on the reverse strand, counting down.
TATTCTCCTTTTTATTTTTGGCTTCGTAATGATGTTTTTGCTTCCTTTTGTTTGCTTCAATAGTTTCAATCCAAAATATGGTTCATGCTTTGACCCATTTCAAAAATTATGGCTATATAGCTCCCAAAATTGATTATGTACAAGATTATTGTTACCCAGTCATCCCTCCCCCTAGTGGCTAAGAACTTGCCCAAATTTTTATTTTTATCTTTATATTTTTACAATTTTTTTTATGTAATTATTCAAAATTTTTGGTTATTTTAACCATTAAACTTATATTTTTAAATTAATTTAATTTTTATATTTTAATTTTTTTTAACAATTCAATCTTTTTATTATTTCAATTATACTCTTAGTGTTAAATTTTTGAATTAATTTAATTTCTATACTTTGATATTGTAACGTGAAGTTTGTCATCTCATTTTATTTTTTTTACATATAAAAGTATATGGGTTAAATTGACTCAAAAATACAGATTTAAAGGTATAATTAAAATAATAAAAAATTTAAATAATTATATAAAAATATATATAAATACATAACAAAAATGTGAATTTAACCGCCAACAACTTTCACCCTTGATTACATTTCATATTTATTTTCTCCCCCTTTCACTTTCTCTCCCCTCTCTATTATTTAATTAGATAAACTATATTTTAACTAAAAAAATATATTTTCGTTAACTATATATATGTACAATTTTTATTTATAAAAAAAATATTTAAAATTTTTTATTATAAGCTAAAAATATTTAAAGTAAAATGTCAAATAAATCACTATATTTTAGCCGGGACTAATTTAATTATTATAATTTTTTAAAAAAAATTTAAAAAATTATTATTGTTGTGTTTAAAAAACTAAGTCCATGTCCAAAGATAGGCCCAACTCTAAAGAAAGACACCCAAAACTCTACCAAAAGAATAAACCCACAAAAACAAACCATAGGACAAGAAGTCATTGAATGACCAAGACTAAGGAACACCAATCCAAGTGACAAAGAGACCTAAATGAGAGATTTGCAAGAGACTTAATGAAAGACTATGTTGGAATCTGAGCGGATACTTGTGTACGTACAAGTTAAACTTGATTAGATGGATCATGAATTGCTTAGTAGCAATGTGCTCACGAGATAACTAGAGAGAGCTCAATGTGAGGTTTGAATAGCTCACAATAACTTAAGCTAACTCACTCCAGCTCAACTCCAACTCACCTAGCTTACTCTAGCTCAAGTCAACTCAAGGTAGTTGGACCCAGCTCAAGGGAGTGACACTAGTTGAGTGACGTGTCATCAAGCGAGGTGACAGTGACATGTCATCGGGTGATGACGTGGCAGTGACATGTCATCGTGTGATGACATGGCAGTTTACATGGACTACTAGCCAATTGACATGTGACTTAACCACGTGCTGACACATGGCAACACATAAACCTCTCTCTTCTCTCTCTTATGGATGAAAGGCCACCATGATGGGTGGTTACACCAAGTTGGTTATAGGTGGTTATGGGTGGTTACTTGGAAGGTTCCATGAGAATTATATGAAAAAGCCTGATCATACAATAGGAAGGCATCTACGAGAGATGTCCAAAATAATCACTGGATTAAAGGTTGTGGGACATACTCTAACTGATGAACAACAAGTGCAAGCTGTCATTCGTTCACTTCCTGATAGCGAGTGGAAATTGATAAAGATCAATTTGCGACACAACATTGAAATTAAGACCTCTGAAGATATTGCCCATCATTTACTTTTAGAAGCAGAAGTGATGGATATTACAAATCCTAAAGCTTTTGTGGCCGAAGGTAATACTTCTAAAACGAAGAAATGGACCAAAGGTTTCAAGAAAGGGAAAAGAATGAATGGAAAATTGTGTGTCAAGAAGGTCAAAGACAAGAAGGGAAAAGATCCCAAGAAAATCAAGTGCTTTAACTGTGGCCAAAATGGTCATTTTGCACGTGATTGCACTATACCAAAGGTACACTCTACTCCTTTTACGTTTGATGCATTAGTTGCATCATGTACTTTCATGGTTGATTCTAACTCAGGATAGGTTCTGGATTCAGGAGCAACCAGCCACATTGTAAAAGATCATGAGTTGTTCACGTATTTCAGGAAAATTCTACCAAATACCAAGTGGCTATATGTTGGAAATAATGCACGACTTGAAGTACAAGGAATTGGGATTTGTGAAATTTCGATAAAGGATGGCCATTGTCTCCATCTAGTAGATGTACTTTATATACCACATATTAGAAGAAACTTGATTTCTGTATCTTGTCTTTTGTATTTTGGTTATGAATTAATATTTCGTGGAAATAAAGTGGATTTATTTTTCAATAAAAAGTTTGTTTGTTCTGGTTTCTTACATGATGGTTTCTTTGTTTTGAAGAATGACCATAGCTTGCTATAGATCCAAGGTATGATAATCAGTTATAATTGTAGATTAATACTGAGGATAATCAGCCTATTGACTCAAGCCGTAGATCCAAGGTATGATAATCAGTGGCAATTGTAGATCAATACCAAGGATAATTAGCCTATTGATTCAAGGGTCAATCATAACTTGCTATAGATCCAATGTATGATAATCAATCGCAATTGTAGATCAATATCGAGGATAATTAGCCTATACGCTCAAGTCGAGTCTTACCGATACAAAGATCAGCCTAGCTCGTTCTTGAGTCAATTTTCTTTAAGCATGGATTTTCATCTTAAAAGTAACCAAATATATGATACATCATAACAGAATAACATGTATCATAAAACTGAAACAATTAAGTAAGAATATGAATTCACAATATTGCTTTAGTCATGGCCAAATAAGATGACATAAAAGAATTGTGAAAGAGAGATCAAAAGGCACAAAACCTGGCTCTAATACCATTGAAAGATTTCTTATAAAAAAATAACGGAATATAAATCTTACTTTGAAAACTCCAAGATAGATAACTCTACCTTTTAACTACTACAATCGATTTGTAACACAACTCTACACCAAAGGTAGTTTGATTACTAACTTAAAGAAGCAACAACTAAAATACTTTCACAACTCAATATGCCTTCTTTGCTAGTCTCTAATTCTTCTCTCTAGAAGAATACTTGTATAATCCTTCAATTCTCAAAACACTCTCAAAATCATCATATGGATAAAATGGGTGGTGCTCTATTTATATTTGAGTGCCACCATTTCCCTAAGGACTTATCTTAAGAGAAAGGGTGCAGTTCTTGTAGTAAATCATTTAAGTGGCTTGTGATACCGTGGCACATGTCTCATACCATGTGTGTACATTTAATATAGTGATCACCGAGAAGTAACTAAGAGTGATCCCTATCTCTTATGTTGTGTGAGCTTCTCATGTTTGTATGCCTTCGGTGACTATTGACTAATATTTTGTGATTATGAGTTATTTATGTTGCTTTGATGGGTAACCTATGACCATGAGAATATATGGTCTGTCGGTTTCTTTGTTGGGCAATTAAATCTCATAGTTGTAAGATAGTGAATTCAAAAGGAAAGACTGTGTTTGAATACGCTATTGCTTGTATGTGGAATCGATTCGGATCATATGTTTCTCAGCGAAACAAGCCTCCACTGCATAACGGTTTAAAGCATGAGTACTCATTATTTGGTACGGTTCATGAGTTTGAATTAGTTTTAACTCACAAAAAGGATTGAAAGTAGACAAACATGCGTAACAACAAGTCTTAGGTATCAGGCGAATTTAATGGTTATAACCATTAATGCTAATGACAGTGGGAGTCATTTTGATGACTATCTATTTAGGTAGGTAGGTCATATCGATTTGAGAAAATCTGCTATGTCTAACTTAACAATTGCATAGTAAGAAAAACTCAACTTTCGCCAAAGGGTCACGGCCCATATGCCTTGTATGAGTCTGCATTTGCTTTATGTGTTCTTGATGTGTTAGTGAAGATTGGTTCAAGTTTACCATGTGCGAATGGGAGTTGTTGGAATTTGAGCGGATACTTGTGTACGCACAAGTTAAACTTGATCAGATGGATCATGAATTGCTTAGTAGCAATGTGCTCACGAGATAGCTAGAGAGAGTTCAATGTGAGGTTTGAATAGCTCACAGTAGCTTAAGCTAACTCACTCTAGCTCACCTAGCTTACTCTAGCTCAAGTCAACTCAAGGTAGTTGGACCCAACTTAAGGGAGTGACACTAGTTGAATGACGTGTCATCAAGCGAAATGACAATGACATGTCATCGGGTGATGACATGGTAGCTTATATGGACTACTAGCCAATTGACATGTGACTTAACCACGTGCTGACACATGGCAACACATAAACCTCTATCTTCTCTCTCTTATGGATGAAAGGCCACCATGATGGATGGTTACACCAAGTTGGTCATAGGTGGTTATGGGTAGTTACACCAAGGTAACCACGCATCCTTTCATACCAAATTGGTTATGGGTGGTTACTTGGAAGGTTCCATGCACCATTTTTCCTAAGACAAGTCATTTGGGAAAAGGTGGCACTCAAATATAAACAGAGCACCACCCCTTTCATCCATATGATGATTTTGAGAGTGTTTTGAGGATTGAAGAATTATACAAGTATTCTTCTAGAGAAAAGAATAAAAGACTAGCAAAGAAGGCATATTGGGTTGTGAAAGTATTTTGGTTGCTGCTTCTTTAAGTTGGTAATCAAACTACCCTTGGTGTAGAGTTGTGTTTTTATAACAAATCGATCGTAGCATTTAAAAGGTAGAGTTATCTATCTTGGAATTTTCAAAGTAAGATTTATATTTCACTATTTTTTTATAAGAAATCTTTCAGACTAAAGTAAGAGACTTGCAAAAGACTTGGCTAAGGGACTAATGTGGGCGAGAGGTAGATGAGGTTACCTGATAACTAGTATGACTGAGTGATTGAGACCAAGATCGAATAATCTCACTTAGGAGCCTCTATCGATACCATCAAGAGACCCTCTCGAAAATTTATGAGTCAATCGACAATTGTTATTCGAATGATTCCTATACTTTGATATCCTTGTCTACAAATTCGAAAGAGAGCCATGCCTACATGCCTATCATATATTGTGACTCTCCCTTCACTTGTCAATCTTTTCCTCATTATAAATAGGAGCCTCCTTTAGCAAAAGTACAATCAAAATTCTACTGATATGATAACTTTATTTGATTTGTAAACTTCAAGTACGAGGATGATTTAAGCATTGAGGGATTCGTGTGGAAGACTCACCCTCACCTCTAATTAGTTTCATTTTTTCTAGATCTTTTGGAGACTACACATGAGACACTTTCTTATTACAAATAAACTTATTATTGTATCTTGACAACAATAACTATATTTTAAGATTTAGGACCAAATTAATCTCAATGCATTAAAATGACATAGATAATAACTATGCATGGTGTTTCAAATTTGAATTTAGAATTAATACGAGCGTTTGCTGCTACGTAGGGTTATCTTAATTAAAAATAGAATTAGTACTATTAATAAAATTAAAACATTACTAAATAATATTAAATTTAAAAATACAATAACTTATTTAACTATATTCCCTTCCCCAACCTTAATAGCTACTGGAACGACGGAGCCGTATACAAAGGTTGAAAGGTACAACTCGATTCAGCACAAAACCAGCTGAAAGCCAAAACCCCACACCGATTGGAGAGAAACCAAGAACACGAAGTCGGAAAACTCTCCATTGCAGAAGCTTAATCGTTTCTGCAGAGACATCAACTCGCGTTGTTGCTGAATTCGCTCGAACCCTAGCTTCGCTTTGACCCTATCGCGTGTCTTTGCACTGCCATTACGATGGTTTCTTCCTCAATCCCTGCTCATTTGATTGATATGTGGCTTTATATGCGCATTTACACGTATCTGCTGCATTCGCGTTCTTTGTAATAATTATTAGTTTTAAATGGTTGAAGAAGGTACTGTTGCATGGAACAGTATATGGTTCAATTGAATTGGAAGCTTTGCGGATGGAATTGAAGTGTTTTAAAAGAGATTTGGATTTGAGCTGGGTGTGCTGTTAGGGTGTGGGGTTTGAGGTTTAGCGCACGAGCGCATTAGGGGTTTCTAGCAAATTTCTCCCAAAACCTTTTTGAGCTGCAATGGGGTACTACTGTTGGATAATCACAAGGTGCTTTCTGGAAATTGATGGAATCCCAAATTTTAGAGATGTAAATGTAATTTTCATGATTTACTATGATTTACGAACTTTTTAATGCTGAATTTCTGAAGTTATACATAGTTATAGATGTATATATGATTGCATATTTAGAGGCATGCATTATAGTTTTTGGAAACTTTTATATATAAATATCTCCTACTAGGAAAAAAAGGAGGAAATGTAGCATTGAGGAAGGCATAGCTCGTTTCTAACAATACATAGCAACAACCAGTGTTCTTACATGTTGTGCATTATGAAGTGCATCAAGGAAAACATCCACTGCTCTTGAAAAGATGCAAAATTTTGTGAACTGAAATGATGTTTGCCTAAAGGTGGTTCTTGGTGGAGACTTGAAATGATAGTGTCATCCGTTTCCAAAAGCATGATGCATAAATTGGAGTAAACTGGGTTGTAATTTGCCAGATGTAGGTAATTTTTTTTTTTTTGTGTGGAATTAGATGAATCACCATTTAAAGTGGTTGCACAAACCTAAAGGTACCGGAGTGCTAAATCCATGTTTTTATTTATTCCTTTATCCAATTTGCTTATCTAATTCTTTTTAGTTCTCTATTTCTGTATCTTTGTGTCACTAGCTTTACTTCTTGTACCAACTTGCAAGGATATCCTAGAGAGCCCTCAGGTCTTGGCCTGTAAAAAAATTGGAGCCGGTTCACTACCTTTACTTCATGTCTTGAGGGCACAAGGTAGCAATGATGGAGGATAAAGTTTGGGGATTGGGGAAGGAGCATATGTTGGAAGATGTAAAACACATCATTTGATAACTTCGGCTATTTAAAATAATTTAAATTCATTAGTTGGTATATAGTACTCCTCTGGATTGGTTATATAATAGAACAGTTGAAATTCTTTGAGTTGGAGGACATGGGTGTCAGAACCTTCAGTGTATTGGCTTAGAGTAGGGTTGAATGTAGCTGATTATTTCTTAGGAGAAGTAGTTAGCAGTAGTTATTTTGGTATTTTAGTTGTATTTTCTGTTTTATTTTGTAACAGAATTACCTACCTAGGAGAAGTAGCTATATAAAGCTACTAGAGCTGTAAAGAAATCATTATGTGAATTATCAAATTCGGTTTTCTGATTTTCTCACTCCAATTCTCTCTCCTGATCTTTCTCTCTCAGGATTCTCTCTCTCTCTCTCTCTTTCTCTCTCTCGCATCTTTTTGTTCTTCTCTCTTCCTTAATTCTCCTCTTAAATTCTCCCTAATTTCTGCTTTCTCCCTCACCACTTTCTGCCCTAATTCTCACCAGTGGCTGAGAATTCATACTGTCAGATTTAGGATCATAACAATGGGGGCATCAAGGGAAATACATAGAAAATCAATTTATGAAACATAAGCAATAGCCTAACCCCCTTAAGGTTGTATCATATCATAACGAGTTTTTTGTTAGGAAGCTACTTGTGTTGTTTCCCTTCTCAACTCCCTTATTCTTATTTTATTCTCAGTTTTATAACTCAATATAATGTTAATCAAAAAGTAAAGGCAAATTACTCATGCACAAGGTATTATTGATATATACTTATATAAAATATTTTAGTTTTATGATAATATGCATGTTTTTATCTTTTGAAAAGTTAGTACTGACATCTTATGAGATAAATTCAAAGAAAAATTTGAGGTTCTTAATAGGTATGCACAGAGTAACAGAAGGTTATATCTTTCCAAGAAAAAAAAATGAAAGACTGTTGATTCATTGATTGCATTCTCGTATGGATTTGTTGCACTACCTTGAACTTAAGGAGAGTGACTGAGCAAATATACCTTTTATGGGTAAAAGGGCTCTGTTTAGTTCCAGAACAATAAATTCTAACAATATCTGGATAACTTGCAAACTTAGTACCAAATTTCAGTGAAGGTTTTCTTTCCAAAAGAAACTCATCTTTAACATCCAATGCAATCCAAACAGTGATTAGATGTGGTTTACAAGAGTTGTACGATAGTCTGAATCTGGAATTAAACATTAAAGAAATATGTTTCCTTTTAGAAAAATTTTATTAGTATGGATTACTCCCCCCATTCATTGCCATTTTTTCTTTCATTCTGATAACTACACTCCTCGGGTCTTGTGCAACAAATCTTTGACAAGTTTGTGCCTTAAGGTACCAAGCGATGGAGATCCTGTGATGGGAAAGAGAAAGGGGGAAGAGTTGATTGCTCCTGAGGGCAATAAGAAAAAGAAGAAGAAGCAAATTTCCACACCCCGTCCCGCTTGCTCCTGGGTGCATTTTAGGTAATAATTGGTTTCTTTGTAGATGCATGTGCATAAGCATTCACCTCTTGAAATATTGAAATGATGTTCTTTGTGTTGAATGTTATAGCCGCGAGTTTATCAAAGAGTATAGTGCTTCCCATCCTGAATCTTCGGGCTTGAAAGCTGTAAGCCCTTAAACTTGTTTGAAAATTTTGTTTTCTTTGAAATGTTAATTTCTGAATTGATTTGTTATGAGTTTTAGGCCACAAAAGCAGCCTCTGATGCATGGAAGTCAATGAGTGTTGAGGAAAAAGCTAAATACACTAGGCGTGCCCGTGAAGTGTGGGATAACTACTTAAGCAGTGCACCTGCCCGTGTCCCGAAACCAAGAAGACAGGTAAAAGTATATTTTCAGCAATTGTTGTTTGATATTGTTTTACTGAAAACAGCCCTAATAACTTATTTGATGCAGGCCAAACTAATCACCAGGTGCTCTCCTGGCCGTTTATTCAATGTGATGCAACGTTTTACCCCGGATCAAAAAGCTGCGGTAGGAAGTATGGGATTTGGCAGCCTTCTCAGACTCAGATGCCGAACCCTGCGAAGGAGTTTGTGTCTTTGGCTCTTGGAGAGGTTCAATACTGTGCGAAGTAGCTTGAATATTTGCGGTGAGCGCATCCCTTTATCACCACATGATGTGGAACTTGTGCTGGGACTAGCAGCAAGTGGGAAAGATGTTGTGAACTCGGGCCCTGATGACCTAATTGCAGAATTACGTCAAAGTTACAATGCTTCGAATCGGGGGATCTCCCTCCGTCTCCTAGAAGACAGGTTGGCAGTTCCAGAAGCAGGGGATGATTTTAAGAGGTCATTTATTCTCTATGCATTGGGCACTCTTCTGTGCCCCACTGCAAGGCTGGATGTAAGCCCTTCTTTCCTCCATTTCTTGACAAATATGGATGTCATCCATCAGTATAACTGGGGTCAATTCTTACTTGATCGGCTAGTTCGAGAGGTGTCACGATTTAGGCAAGGGAAGCAACGTGCAGTTGGTGGCTGTCTTTTATTTCTACAGGTAAAGGAGAATGCAACCAAAATTTTCATTTTCTGAAATTTTAGTTCTGAAGAATTTTTTAACTGTACACTTTTGCTTATTTGCAGCTTTTCTACTATGAGAGAATCTCTGTTGGAGGACCTTGCGAATTTGTTCCTACTGTTATTCCATGCTTGTCCTCATGGGGTGAGGAAGAAATTACTGAGAGGGAGAAGCGAGAAAAGGAGCTTGGTGGTTATGGACGTGGTGAGGTATGTTAAAGATGATATGTGAGGTTATTTTCTTTATGAAATTTATAAAATTTAAGTTGAACTTTGGAGCAGCAGAAAGGGAGTGAAGATGCCTATATCTTGAGGTTATAGGGCCAGAAAACTTACTATCTACATCTGGGAGGGAGTGAAGATGCCTTTATCTGACACTCTGCATATCCCATAATGGTGGGAGTCTATCTGTTGGTTTTCTGCCTTTTATTTATCAACTTTTTTGTTGTTTTACAGGTGATCTACAAGGAGAGCAGCCATGGGATGGAGTTTGTGGCAGTGAAGTCTCAACTAGATGAAATGCCAGTGGGAAAAGTGGGCACCGCCATTGAACATGATCTTGTCTTTGCTATCGAGGGTAACCTGGTAATTATGTTATTTATTCCTGGATGAGGTTCTGTCAACTGTTTCAATTTGGAAATTATCTGTGTTTTCCCAACAATGGGTGATGTATATGCTCTCTCTAGTTTCTTAAATGCTTTTTTGGTTCTTTGGCTTATTTGATGGAAAGAATGAACAAATAGCTAGCTACTTGTCATATTTTATTAACACCAAAACATAACAACATTATTTTATTAGCACCAAAAAAAATACAAATATTTATTAGCACCCAAAAATAAAAATAATATATTTTTTTTACTAAGGGTATTTTTGTTATAGAGTTATTTTTTTTCCTTTCATTCTATTCTGTCTAGGTTCTAGTGTACCAAACATAATGATAGAATAGAATGGTCATTCCATTGGCGAACATACCAAACAGGACAATGGAACTGATAATTCCGTAGCATTCCTATTCCCATTCCCATTCCATTTTTCTTTACTTTTGTTCCAACAAACCAAATGGGCCCTTGTAGTTGTCTTATAAAATTTCCTTTTTAGTTTTATCAGTCTTATTATTACATAAAACATCAGTTGCAGTTTTCAGTTTTAACCATCATGCCTTAATTCTATGGATAACATCCTTATTAATTTTCCCATCTTTTTGGATGATTGATCGAAGATATCTGAAATGATTTTTTCTTGGTATGCCTTGATCTTTCAGTTTTACCATATCATTATCCACACTTAAATTCTTACTAAATTTACATTCCATGTATTCAGTTTTCAATCTACATAACTTAAATCTTTTAGATTTTAAAGCATTTCTCTATATCTTTAGCTTAGTATTCACGCTTTCTTTTATCTCATCTACCAACACAATGTCATCTTAAAATAACCACAATTACAAAATCTTAAACTAAATGGACTCTTGATCCCCATTACCAGCTACTATACAAATCTGATTATCTATCATGGAGACTTTGTTTTTGTTTTCTTTTTTTCATTACAATTATGAATGTAGTCTTGTTCCCATGAATGATGGTGACAAATATTGATTTATGATTTCACTTGTACCTCTTTATATTTGTTGATAAAGAATCTCCTTTCCTAAGTAAAGACAGTTGTTTTTCTACATAAAATTATGTTTCTCGTGTTTGTGTTCCTGCACTTCTTGTCCAGTATTATATATATATATATATATATTCTCATGGCTGTTTATGTTGTAGGCAAAAGATGATCAAGCAAATGGAGAAATTGGTATGGGGGAGGTAACGTGAATCCTTTTCTTTTCATTACATAATTCTAATTCTGTTTCTGGCTGTGTATCAATTTTTTTATTTCACTCATACCTCTCCATAGCGGGTTATAAAGAAGCTGCTTTATATTGGTCTTACCTTTGTGTAAGTAAAGATGGCTGCTTTTTCTTGTCAAAGAAAAAATAGCTTTTTTCTTTTCTTTTTTTTTTCCCTGTACAACCAACAACATTGACAAGATTTAATTATACTAGGTGGGGTCCACTACTTGAATGTTAGAAGTGCATTTTTTTTTTTTTTATATGATGCTTTTATTATATAAAGTTGCAAGTCTTCTTTTATTTATTTATTGGTCACTGAATTTGTAGGCAAACGAGCATCAGGTAGATGAGGAAATTGTTGCAATGGAGGTAATCATCTATGCATTTGTTTTCCTTGTGAAATTCTAGTTTCGCCTATCCTTTCATTATTTCCTTTTACCTATTGATAAAATATAAAAAGACTGACATAACATATGGCCATGATTGGCAAGCTAGAATTCATGTAGCCAGCCCCACATAATGGGATCAAGGCCTGATATGTTGTGTTTGATAAAATGTATAAGGTGGGATATCGAGCCTTTCCTTGAAGGCGTAGCACACTTTTGGTCCTTGGACATACACTATAATGAACAGATGAATGTATAATTGTTTAAATGATGAAATAAAGTGAACAGAAAAATGAAGAAAGAGAGGGAGGGGGGGGGGGGGGTTGAACCGAGTGCAACATAGAGCAATGAATGTACTGATAATGAGGGATAGTCTAGTTCGGGGAATGTGTTGAAGGTGAAGAATGAGGCCTAAGAAAAACACATTGTTCACATTTAATTCAGGAATGATAATTTTATTAGGAGCAATGTAGAGCTATGGCAGGAGTAGCTGGCCCCAGGGTAATCTGGCTGTGGTTTGTTGAGCTGAGAGCGTAACCAATGGAATAATTTTGATGCATTTTTACCCAAATTGGAAAATAAATTCACTAAAGCGGTATTTTGATTTGTTTAGTTAGTTTGAACGCTATAATATGTCTCTTCACATATGAAATATGGAAATTGGGGTATCTCTCTCTCTCTCTCTCTCTTTATATATATATATATATATATATTCTATTAATACAAGCAAACATCCCATTTTGGTGTTTGAAGCTATGTCAATAAAGTGATTTCTCAAAATACCCTTATAAATTTTGTTTAAAAAAACTAGAAAACACAAGAATAAGAAGAGTTATTTCTTGTTTCTTGACTTGAACTTATGACGTCCAAGTCTTCATTTAAAATTTGCCAAAAAAATATAAAAACTAAACTGTAACTGCCAAGTGCCACCCCCTTGAAGGTGAGCCTTCATTTGAAATCTTCAAATTTTTACTTGCACGTATATAGCAGGGGCCACATTGTCAGGTCTAATAATTGGCCTTAACCATCAGAGAGAAGTTTCCCAATAAATGAGATGGTAGACCTTGTACTGAAATATCTTAGAGACGCTGGTAATTAATCAGGTGTTGAACTATATACGCTCTTGACATATATTAGAGATACTGGTAGTACTCAGAACTTTACTAGAACGTTGATACAATTTTACAGGCAAATCTGCCAGCTGATCTTGATGAAGGAAATGCGGTCTGTGAGGATGTTGCGGAAGTTGTTGAACCAGTTGGAGCACTCTGCCGAAACCATGAGTCTGGTTGCACAGAAACAGTGGATTATATGGAGAAAAGTAACCATGAAGAAACATGTATATTTGCACCATGTGGATGTCCCCTTCAGGATTGCGGTTTTGTTGGTTCATCTGAGCAGTTGTCACTACACTTCAGTGGTAAACATTGGGATTCTGGAAGGCGTTTCCGGTACAACTGCCCTTTGCCCGTATCCATACACAAAGATGAACAGTTCCTTGTTCTTCAAGCAGAGGAAGATGGTCTCCTTTTTCTCCTCAACAAGGGGATTGAAAATATCGGGTGGACGCTGATGATAACTTGTATAGCTCCAAGCTCCTCAAAGGACCAGTTCTTCTATGATCTTGTTTTGGAAAGAGGCATCAGCTCTCTTAGACTGAAATCATGGACCCAAAATTTTCTGGGGAGAGTGGAAGTTATGCCTCCCATAGATTTTCTTCTGATTCCATTTGGTTATCTTAATTCATCAGGGCAGCTGAATATGGAGGTTTGTATATGGAATTCAACAGAACTTGCTGCTGATTAACCCTTCATTTTGAACATTATGGGAAGACTTATTTATTGTACATGCATAGACTGTTGAAGCGAATTTTGTTTGAATTTTCCTTTTTGGAGTAGCAGAATACAGTCTTGAGATCCCCAAGGACCCCAACACAAGAAAAAAGTATACTAAGCCAAGTATATAAAAAAAAAAAAAAAAAGTTCAGATACGTTGTATACTCTGAAATCACAGTTTTAACGCATCCATCAATCAGAGTAATAACACCTAGTTAATGCGATGCTGGATGCTGCTTTCTGCTTGTCATGGATGTGCTTTCCTTTGTTATTTTCTGTTTCATTGCAGATGCTTTGTGCTGCAGCAGGATTGTATAAGATACTGCACTACACATACACTCTAAATGGGTTCAGATGTGTTGGAAGACAAATATAAGATGTTTTTCAGCCCGTTAGGATTCCTTGATAAGATGAAAATGCTGGTGGGCTTTCAGGACAACAGAGCCACGTCATCCTGACAACTAAATTAAATTAGTACACATCTATTGCATCAAAATGATTGTTTTCTTGATTTCAAATTTGACTCACTATATTGCATGATAAAAAAAAAAAAGAAAACAAATCTGAATCACTCTATCGCAATTTATCTTTTGCTTGCTTGGAGCAATAGCAATAGAAAACTAGAGGATATGCAGAGAGTTATAAAGGAAATCGAACCAAATAAACCTTAAAAAAGGTAAAGACTGATAAAGAAAAAGAATAAAGAGGAAACTTACTTCTAAAACAATCCAAAGGACAAACACTACACCTTAGCGCTTCCGTGCTTTCCTTCGTCTCGATTCTCCTTTCTGCCATTTCTTTCTTGGGACCAGCTTGCTCTTTGGTTTCAACTTCAACTCTGGCGAGAACTTATAGTTTGGATCCCTCATTTTTGCTTGTATGTCCTTGAAGAACTCGATATTTAATCTCTTAGGCCCTCCCTGTCTAAGTTCTGCATACTCTGGCCCTGAAATAATGTTTTCAAATGCTCCTATCAAAATGTCCAAATCACTCATGACCTCCCAGACATTTGTATACCGCCCATCTGGCCCCTTCTTCAACTTCCTCAGGGCATTCTCAACTGCAATTTTTCTAGCTTGTTTCCCTGGGGACAATTCCTCTGGTTCCTGCTCCGCTTTCAGTAGCTCTGAAAGTGTCCGATATTTCGGGGCTTCCTCAAACTCGAACAATTTATCTATATATGCATCACTTTTCTCATTTGGGTAGGCTTCCGTTGGAATATCGTCATCATCATCATCTTCATCACCAGTCCACAAAGTCTTCTCCTCGTCACTTCCAGACCATACACTTCTCAACTCATCACTGTCATCACCATCGATGAGGTCAGAATGCTCCTTTGCCTGTTGTTTGACTCTCCTGATTTCTTCTTCAAGTCGATCACGGCCTTGTTCACTGTCACTTTCATCCTCACTTGCTGTCCACAGGGAGCTCTCTTCATCCATTTCTTTCTGCCAGGCTTTGCTGAATTCCTCGTCTCCTGGTCTTCTATTCCCAAAGAGATCATAATGTGGGCGTCCATTACGAGCATATGACCGTGATGCTGCAAAAGTATTTGGAGTAGACAAAAGCTTTTAGCCCAAAGAGGAGGAACATAGCAGAAAATAAAAAGGACTTGACCTAATATTGTATGGTCACAGCGGACTACAGAAGAGAAGAACATATTGAAAGTTTTTCAACGTATCAACTGTAAGACAAAACAACTAAATTGTGTTTATCTAGGCAAGGCATACTGTTACAGCTAGTAGAGGACAGCATTAAAGGTTGGTTTAGAAGGAGCTTTGTTCTATGCCCCCTCAGATTGGAGAGAACTTGTCAGAAAATAAAATGTAAACCCAAATTTCCCATAGCTACGTCAGCTTTAACTCGTTGTACTAGTACCCTCAGCAAAATCAAACATTTCAACCTTCCTGGGAATATTGTAGTGGCAACCATGCTAGGAAATACATGTAATTAATAAAAGGAATTCCGATTAGTTGGCTGAAACAAACAAATTGATTTCGAGAATAAAGCTGTGGTATAATCAGCATGGCAATCCTTAGGTCCAAACTTCTTTTGTATCAAAGTGAGCTACAAGAGGAATTACAACTAAGTACTGCGAGGCAGTTTTTAGGCTTATCATGAAGTAAGACCTTTGCAATATAAAGCTGAGGCGGACCAAGGAAAAGTAGCAACAAATCAACTGTTTTGCTGCATATTCACTACATTGAGAAAGAAGGCATGTTTGGAAATAGAAAAGCGTAACTTTAACAAATTCCAAGAATCCAGTTCTTATCTCTGTACCAATCTTCTCTGCTATAGAATAGGTGGATTTTGCTGGGACTCAGCAACTCTTAACTATGACGTACAATGCGTAATAAATACAAGTAAATGTGCTTGAACAATAATTTTAAGTGTCGGGATCACTGCATATGTTGTAAAACACATACTTTGAAATACAAAGTTGATCAAATTAACCAAAAAAGGAGGAGGAGGGGGGGGGGGGGGGGGGGGGTTGAAGAAGTAAAACAACACCGGATATAGCAATAAGACGTTCACGCAGAATCAATGCATGCATAATTGTTGTTGAATATCCCACTTTGAAAACTCCAATACCATCCTATTGTATCACTCAATGTCTCACGAGTCCTCTCTGAGGACTTTTAACGAACAGATGGTACACGCAGTCCCAACCAAACGAATGAGACGAACCGAGACGGCAGACCAGTCTTGGCAGTGTACAAGGAACCAATCGGTGAAAAACAAGAATGAATACATCACAAGGTCTGACGAACTGGGTCAAGTGAGTACCTTGAAAGACCGCGCACGAATTAACTGGATTTCTCGAACTGATCAACGCAGAACCATGAGGAGGCTGGAATCTGAAAGGTGATTTTGGAATCTGCAATTGGGTTTCTGTGATAGCGAAGAGAGATGGAAGGAGAAAACGGCGGGAACAAAGCCCTCTCGCCATTTTCAGGAGGTCGAAGCCGTTTGCCTCCTGCCGTTGCCGTTTGGCACAGCTCTTTTTCTTGTTTATTTTTTTTAAAGAAGTTGAAATTTATTATTGCTAATTTTTACTTATTTTAAGTTTTCTAAACCAACAATTAAAAAGTAAAAAACATAAAAACTAATTCATTTGAAATTTTTTGACAATTAACAAAATAGATTATGTATTTTTTTAATTTTTATACAAACTCGTTTTAAAAATATATTTTTTGTTTTATTTTTATAAGTATTGTTACATAACAACTTATTATTCTTGTGGTAACGAAACCCCATTTGGTAGAAGAGGCAGAGTTAATCTTATTTACTTGATTACAAGCATACATGATTTACAAAAAATATATATTTATATATTTAAATAATAATCTGCATCCACAGTTGATAGATTCAAAAGACAATAAAAATCACCTTTAATAGATATGACTAACTCTTAATGTTAGAAAAACTTAAGCTATGACAAGCTCCCTCGCCTAATCTTGTGGTGTTGTCATTGTGTGGCAACTTTTTGCCCTTTTCTAGAACACTTAATGTATCACTATCTCATGTGAGGCAAATATTTGCCTATTCTTTTCCTAGGTATTTGATGCATTAATATATATTTTCACTTAACCACAATTTTGTTTTTAATTTTTAACTTTTAGTTTTAAAGATGATTATTACACTTATGCTTAAGATTATTGCCTAGATTTACTGGATAATACACTTATGAACTAATATTAACTTTGGATAGAATTATTATGAATTTTATCAATTTGTGAGGGCTCATTAAATTTCTGTGGAAATGGCATTTCCAAATTAAAAATCACAACTCTTTGACAAACTGTCTCTGAATCTGCAAGAATGTTATTGAACTATATGGTCTGTGTTTTGATAAAATACTACATCCAACAGTAACGTCAGGTAACAAAAGAGTAACTCTGTGATTATAACAGTGTAACATGAACCTTTACCAGCGGGAATGGAGCCATTTTTGAGTTAGGAATTTGTATATTTTTTGTTTGAAAAGAGTGATCCGAGAGGCATTGTGAGTCCAAGCAAATGCTTAAAGGTTATTTGTATGATTCCGGCAGCAGCAGTCAGTTGTATCTCACGGCATTGTACTGTACTCGCGGGTGACGAATGTCTTCTTGGGACTGTATTAACCGTATCTCTAAACTGCTTGACTGGCAATCGTACCCAGCCCTTTTGTAGTCGTTCAGTGTCCGCTGCAGAAGCGCCTGTAAATATCGACAATGCGGCGAAAAATATCTCAAAAATCAGTTGTGAGTTGGGGTACAACGGAGGCAAACATCATCAGATTGGTTTGTAATGCATTGCATTGTCTTCAATGGTGAGTGAAACTAAGATCCCCTACCCCTTTAACTACAGTTATTCACAAGTGATCTGTCCACCGATTTAACTACCGTTACCAAGAAACCATAATATTATGGTCTAACCATATTAACATATGTGGAAATTGTAAAAGCTAACCATGTCTAAAAAAAAAAATCGTTTTTAGCCACTTTTAAGTTTTAACCTAGCTAATTTTGATCATGTCATATTTCCAGTTAAGTACAGTTCTTGAAAAAAAAAAAAAAATGACTAGAATGTAATTAGTTTGTTTGAGTGGCTATAGAGTGTAATTAATTAATTTGAGTGGTTGAAAATGATTTTTTTTTTTAGAAAAGTGGCTAAAAACGATTGTGTACATTTGTTTTGTGTTAGTTATCAAGCTTAACATATTATGGTTCTAAGCTGTTTCTGTACGTAAATTCTCAGTTGTCAATTATGAATAAATATTAGCTGCCCCAAATGGGAGATGCAAGAAGGGAATACCTGCAAGCTTGATACAGCAAGCTCTGCTGCTTTGTCAAGATTGTCAGGATATTTCTGAAACCAAGAAAATAAAAATTGTATTAGAAAAAACAGGCCAGGGGCCAAATTTCCTAAGAAAAATTATGGGGGCAAATAGTCAGGCTATTACATTGTTCCATCCAAGTAATAGTGCAGTCGTTAGATCTCCAGTTCCCTGAGAGAACACAGGCATGCATTGGTAAGAATGTAAACCAAAAAGTCATTTTGCTATAATATCAAAGTCACATCCATGACAATAGGAAAGAATTTTTTTAATGCTCAGTAATGTTACTGTACGTTATGAAAAGCAAAGTTAAAAATTGGAAGCTGGCTATTTTAAGAGGTTGTTATGAAATTATACACGTAAATAACCAAGAAATTAACACCAAAATCCTCATGGATCAACATTGGAATGGGCCTCCTAATAGGCACCAAGAGAAGCTCTGCTTTTCATTTATCTGCTTAATGACATAGAAAACAATTTATGTCCTACACCCGTAAGGAGTCAGCAGTAGAAGGTTCATAGCTGGAAATTGAACAAGACACAATGGTACTATCTTCTTAAGTTTCAATACTAAATTAAAAAGATGGTTTCATGCTTAGCAGGTGGGGTTTGATGTCAAATGCCAATGGAACCAGTTTGGGAAAGGGAAAGGTTGAATGTACACCACCAATATTCTCATGTCGTGCAAATTAATCAAACCAAGGGTTGTATCTTCTGCATGCCAAAAGCTAAAGGCATATACCATTTCAATTTTTTTTTGATAAATTATCTCGAAATTAAATACTCTAGCAGCATACAAACATTACAAGGAGGAAGAACTTCCAACATGAGGGTGATTGGTGGCGTAACTGCATCCTACAAATTAGAGGTTAAAGTGAAGATGGTGGATACAAGGCAGTGAAACTGTATCACAGAAACTCTCTAAATTTTGTGACAGCCAATAGTAAACTAGAAGTTATAAGTGGGCCAATTTTGCTGTGGACAAGCAATGCATTTGAAAGAAGAGTGAAGATATAGAAAAGATTGAATTCTATGGTTTGAAGGAACACTTGGGAGAGGATAGGTCAAATTCTGGAGTGTTCTTGTGGAACATCCAAAATTAACAGTGTCCAAGGAAATCTTGGCCAAAATATTTGTACTTAAAGTTAGAATTGACAGCAATTCGTCAGTGAAAGTAGGATAGGCAATACATGAATAAGGCAGCAGTTCCATCAGTGACATAGTCATTTTCGAGACAGTAATCCAGACTCTGTGTTGTGTACCTAAGCTTTGTTGCACCCCTTATCCCTAAAAGGCTTACCGCAACAAAATAAGTCCTAGTCTTGGTGGGTGAAGCAAAAGTTTATTAGACTAGTCCCACTAAGATGGAAGAAAAACTTCTGGTAGAGCTGGTTTTGCCTCAGCATTACCTAGTGAGAGAAAGCAAGGGAAAGCCAGGCAGACTTTTCTCTGCTATGGCAAGGTGATCAGAGGAAAAATGTTGATTAACTCCCTATTGACCTTCTGATAATACACTCAGGGAGCAACACTGGCATGCAGGGTGCCAAGAAAAATCATATTTTCAAAGCTGCCCTTGCTAATGGATTAATTCATGTTTGTTCCAGCCTTTAATTTCACTCTCTCAGACTGCTCCCAAAAGTAAATTCCAATTTCATAAAATGGCACTGCATTGTATCACAGGTTACAAAGCATCTTCACTTTTAAGTGTCTCCTATGATTGTTCAAATGATAGTTCCTCCACCAAGATGTTCCACGAGTAAGTTATTGAATAATTGTAAATAAAAAATATCCCCAAAATCCTGCCATTGACTACAATATTCACAGAGGGATCACAAGTTGCATAGCATATTCACTTTCAAGTTTCTCATTCTATGAATGCCCAAATAATAGTTCTTCCCCTGAGATGTTCCACAATTAATTTTATTATTGTATATATAAAAAAAGCCAAATAAATTATTTACAGAACCTCTTCACAGCATTGAATTTTTTAATTAAATAATATTTACCTAGTTTTAATTAGTTTATTTTGGCACAAATTCAAGCCTCAAAAAGAAATAGAACTCTTTAAGTAGAACTGGAGGTCAGTAAACCCCAATAAAATTGTTCAACAAACTCAATCCACGCTCTGTGCACTTCAGAGATGTTCAGTCATCAGATTCATGCATCAAGGCCACACATGCTGAAAAGGGAACCTTACCTTGAAGACCACTGACTTGAAATGATATTGGGACACTAACAGTTTGAAGAAAAGCTAAAATTTACTTAGTGTTTTGAAATGTTTATATCCCTCTTTAATTGTTGAAATTTATGCCATATTATTTGCACATGAATTCTGGCACTGTATAAAAAAACATATAAAAACCTCACAAGGATGCTGTTTTAAGTAAAAGAACACACCGTAAAATATGCAGGAATTTTGGGAATCACAATCTTGAACTGCTTAGGTGATTGACCCTGTCACATATATGGACCAAGTCAAAACTAGAATCTGTACCATAAGAAGTTAATTCAGCATTCTCAACCAGTATAATGGAATTAATGAAGAGAATGAATAATTTAAGAACAGAAGAAACATAGGGCAGAATATAAGCTTGACAATGGCCAGGTTCATGACAGAAGAAAATTCAATATGTCAATACTAGAGAAAATTCAGGAAAATCTCTCTCTCTCTCTCTCAATAGAACTTTCACCCTCATAAAAAAATTGTAAAATACATTGTAAAAAATCTAAAGCATCTGAAGAAAACACTTCTGTTTATTTGTGTGTGAGTGTGCACATGAGAGAGAGAGAGAGAGAGAGAGAGAGAGAGAGAGAGAAGAACTCATGGAAATTGCCCATGGTAGAAAGAGCTTTTTTCCCCCTATTCCCTCCTATAATGAGTAAACTTGCATGGTTTAGATCATGGTTCATTGTGCCTGATCAGAAGAAGAAAAGTTGATTGCCGTCTGGGTGAGGACAAGCATAAAGCCAGAAGTCAAATAATTGTCCCAAAAATTGATCAAAAGAAAATATGCCAGCCAACTCCAGGGTAAGGCACATGGAATGCCTTTTAAATTTGATTACCACTAACTACCGCCTCTTCCTTATCCGAAGGGTTAGTTCAATCGCAGTGTCAAGGTATATTCAATTATTGCTGGGAAAATTATTTTAAAAACAAATTAAATAACACATCCTATCATCAATGAGCAGCAATGACTCAGGATCAAACCTTGCCAAATTTGACATTTTACATACAGACTAGAACTTTGTAATCAATACAATACCCACCACTTCTTTCTTATGACTGCCAATGAGAAGAAGATTGCCATCAACACTTATACTTGTTAACACCACCTGAAATACAACCAAATTTTCTTGTCATGCACAATGAATAAGAGATGTAAGTACTACGGCAAGAAAATTTTGCATCAATATCCACACAAGATCTATATGAGATTCATACACAAGTCACTTGATTGTGTAAACTAAATTACTTTAGAATGCGTGAAAAGAAGTTTTCCACCCAATTTTCCATGCATAAAGAAATCTTTATCCACTAGTGAGCTAGAATCCAAGTAGCCAACCACACTTCATAGGAAAAAGGCTTAGTGGTGTAGATGTTGTAAAGAAATTTTTATCTGCTACATGAAATGTGCTTTCATCTTAAAGAGCACATAGAAGGGATAGGAAACTTTTTTCTGACACAAGGGAAAAAGTAAGGCAATGAGGGTTGTTTGAGATGCGTATTTCCTGATGAGCTAATGCCCTATAACAATGAACGGAGGCTTAAGGGTATGTTCCTAAAAAACAACAGGGTGGAGCTCCGTATCTTGGAAATCCATAGAGACTGAAACCTATATCCTTCTTAAGTGCATCAACTGCTCCCTGCATGTTTATGTTTACGCGGTTGTAAAGCATACATAACAAAAGGGGTATTTTCAGATGTAAACACATAAGGGTACCTTTTCTTCAACTTCTGATTTTCTCAATAGAATTCATAAGCAAATGTGAAGGACATTATAACCAATTAGGCATTTGGGCATACTAGGAGGGTTCTAGAATCACCAAAAAGACAAACTATAACCATATAAAAGACCCAATAAATTACTTGTCCCATGTTACAACCCACACACTGAACTAGACCTACAACCAGTGAAAGAAGAAGCTAATACCGCAACCTAAGATATTAAAAGGAGGTCACAAATACAACAATGGACAGTTTCCATTGAGGCAAAAGGCTACACCATTGGCCTCATTCATAACCTTTCTTTCTTTTCTTTTTTCTTTTCGTTTTTTATGTTTTCAAAGCCTATTATTCTTGGTTATCCCTTCAACAGAAGCAGCAACTCACAAACACACAGTATTATCACAGCCTTCAACAAATTCTACATTTTTTTTTTTTTTTTTTTTGGGGGGGGGGTGGGGGGGGTGTTGATCTAAAGGCTAATGATAGGATATTGCATTCTGAAAGAAATGAGAAGCATTTAAGAGGTAAGGAAATTGAATAGGTCCAAATACAAGCACAAACATATTAACAAACCTTTGGTGGTCCAGCAGCATGGAGAATGTTACAGGCTTCCCGGCCATCTTGTTCAGATACAATCCTGAGGCAGGTGAACTGATTTAGAAAGGACATCTGGCCAATTCAATTAAATGCAAAGACAAAACTCTTTAAGGTAGCTTCATGGTAGAACTCAATGAAATGAATCCAAATATAGGGTTGTGTATATGACACCAGCATGGGAACTACATTTCAAGGACATTTCCAAACATCACTGATGCCCTCATATTTGTCACAAGAAATCTCTTAATAAAAATTTGTTACTATGGAAATTTCAAATTAAGTATATGAAGTTTCAACATGTAAATGTCCAGTTTATACATGTACAGCTTGTTGACCAGTAACTTCAATGTCATAAGCTTATTGTCTTTAAATGCTAAAGAAACAGGAAAATGAAAATCCCATCAGATATCACCTTCCTATGTAAAAAAAGGTCAGTAAGATTTAAACAAGGGGAGAACAATTAAAAGAACAGAATAAGCTTGATAAAACATTCTGTAAATTCAGTATGATTTTATGAATACCTTAACCCAGTCAACAGTTCTGCTTCAAATTGGTTAGGAGTCAGCATTGAAGCAAGTGGGACAACCTAAAGAATCAAAGTGTACTAAGATAATATCAATTATAAATGACATAAGTGACATCTTTAGAAAAGAAAAACAAAAGGCAGAACAATAACAAAAGATGGGAAACAGTTGATGGTAAGATGTAGTTACAGCATGACTTTTCTCAGAAAAAGGAAAAAAAAATTCCAGAATAACAGCGGATAATTATCCATGGCAAGATTTAGATGTCATAATTAGGTTTAAAAAAGACTGAGAATTTTATAAGCCTCAAAAAGTGGCCTTAGATAATCCTTGCTGAGAAAAAAGAAAAGAAAAGAAAATCTGAATTAAAATATGTTAGAAACTCATTATCACTTTTGCAGTCATGTAAGGGGTTATATTACTCTAAGACAGGCACAAAACCGCATATATCTAACCCCCAATGTTTAAAAACCAAAAAAATGCATTACAGACCTCATGTTTTCGTCCAAATTGAAGTTTCCTGCGGTAAGGGTAAACAGAAAATTCATTCAAGGGGAAAGAGGGGTGCGGATAGTATCATGGAGCCAAGACCAAATAAACAACATAGGTCATTGTTGACTAAGGATGCCTAGTGGAGAGGCTACAAAACCCACCTCCTCTCTCCCAACTAAGAAAAAAAGGGATTTTCCCTATAAAGGAGGCATCCCCAGTGCACATGCTCCCCATTTTAGAAATAATTAATTGGGAAACACTAATGAAAAAGTACTAAACTAAGAAGCTGGGGCCATTGGCTGGTACAAAGGTAAAGCATGGCCATCAAGCATGAAATGAAACTTCAAACCTCCAAATGAAACCGGAGTCTAATTATGTGACTGACCTACCAACACTGGATTTCCATGATAGACACAATTTTGGGGCTATCATTATATTAATAGGCTCTAGTTTCCAGGACCAGCACAAGGCAATTGCAATCATTAAGCTAATAACCCAGTGTCATGACTGGATGCCAAAGAAACTACCTTCTCACGGTATAACACTGCCAATTCTGGAGCAACATAAAGCTTTCCTTCATCACCCAGTACTGGATCACAAACTACACAGACACAGGCATACACACATGAAGGAAATGATAACCACGCTGTATATAAATATAATAACCAAAAGAAGATAAGATTATAGAATAGATTCTACCACAAGAACACTGTCTTCATAAATCAAACATGAGAAAGCATATTGCTCAACACATCAGTAAATTTGCGCTCTTATCAAATCTATCCTATCAATATCGTAGATTGGATTTCTATTTCTATAAATATTGAGAAATAGAGATTTCTCACTGTGATGGAAGAACTGAGCATAAGGTGGTCATAAATTATAGAAAAGCAACCATTTCACAAGCAATAAATGAAATTGAGCATCATGATCATAAGCAGCACAACTGGCCAAAGCATGAGGCCTAATCCAAAGCACAGAAATCCATTCTGTTCCTTGCATTATTCAGCAACACAGGAATAACAAATTCACAACTCAACGACAAAAATATCTAGTGGAAGAGTAGAAGAAATCTGGAGTCATCAGCATGGTAAATCAATTCTTTTAAGAATTATTTATATCTATCTTTCCAAATGAAGCTGAATATGCTGACAAGTTCCATAATTGGTCAAAGAAATTCACCAATTTCAAAATATTTCACACCTTTTTATGGTGTTCAATATATTTGGGTTAGCTTTTAGATGCAGATAGCCATGTTTGCATGACTTTATTAAATCTGAAATAAATTTAAAATTCTAGGAATACATGGAAAAAATTCTGTATAGACATTTGGGTTTCAAAAAATCCATTATTCCACCATAATTTAACCAATAATCAATTTAAGCTGCTGTTTCTTATAAAATAACATTTCAATTGCTGCTGTTTCTTAATAAAATAACATTTCAATCACATCAAAATAATGAGTTCCCAATCCTCAGAGCTTATAAAAATACCATATTAATATGCTGAACCTTAAAATGATGTTAGTAAACCAAAAGGCTAGAAGATTATGATTTTTATAGTCAAAAGGAAGTCAAGATTCAGATAAAAAAAAAAAAATCAAAAGGGACAGTAAAAGTGCATTGCTCCAAAGCTGAATTTATTTAGAGCAAGAAATTTCAGTGTTCAAGCATCTAACTCACCATAAGTAAGTTTCGGATTGACAGATCGAAGCTTATTGACAACTTCTAAGATAGAGTTCAGAAAGGAGACTGAACCAATATAACCTACAGATACAATGATCAACATTAATAATGGATAACATGGTTAATAGAGTTTTAAACAGAAGCTCAAAAGAACATTAGTTTTGCCAACTAAAAGGATGTACAACACTTTTTTTAATAACTAAAAAAAGACATAATAAGTAAGATGCCAGAGTACAAGAACAAATGAAGTGAACTAACATAAAATAAGAGCAGGTTCATCAAAGATTCTAACTAAAACAAAAGGATTGTACACAGTAATATGATTGGACTGTGTTTGATTCAGAACAATTGAAAAGAAAAGGAAAACAGAGCCATCTTCATTCAGAAAATACATATTTAATTGTCAAAGGTATGTGTGGGTCACCTCATAAATACTTTCTCAAAGGAAATAATATTCCTCAGTTTCTCCCTATAGTCTAACTCAGGATTATGCATGGTAGGAAAGCTATAGTTTCATTTTCAGGAATGGCAATGGATCAGATATAGACCAAGTGCACCTACCTGCAATCTTGTACTTGTATCCATTCGGCAATATACTTAGCCCCATATCCTGGTTGGGTAACGGATATCCATTCAAATTAAATTAAAAGAATATGTTTACTCATTTCTTATCTCAAATTATTAATCAAAATTTGGGTTACTGCATTTTTAGGTTTATGGGTGATGTAGAATGCTAATTGTTTATTTAGCTATGTTAGGTCCTGTTATGAGCTGCCCAGCAAGAGTGGGCATGGGCCTAACCAGTAACTAGCAACCAGCCTTGGCTTACATAAGTCAACTTGGCCTGGCTGTATACGCATAATGCACAACACTATGATAAACAATACACACACGCACGCACACACACTGATTAACACATACAGGTATGGGGTTTGTACCTGTCCCCTCCACCTGTACTTGTTAGGTATATATTTCACTGCCCATAGCTGCCCCATTGGACAAAATTTTAGGTCCATACCCACCTCTATGGACTGGATTATTGGATAGCCATCAAGTTGGGTAAAAATTGCCATCCCAATTCATTTTCTCAAACTTTATTTTTCTTTCTTTCTTTCTTTTTTTTTTTTTTTGGGCTAAATTCAAACTTTCTAGGAAACCAAATTAACCAAAGAGTGGAAGAACTGCAACAGAGCAAGAAATAAATCTTTAGATGTTCAACCACTCAAAAGTCAAAAGAAAAGTTCTAGGAATTAAAAAATAAGGTAAATACCAAATGCATACATACTCTAATTCACATCTTATTTTCATCCCCCAAGCTACTAACAAGTGAATCTTGTTCTTCTTTTCCTGATAAAGGTTGGGCTATGATAGTTAAACATATGTCTGCAACGAAGTATTCAAAAAATTTGTAGAGACAAATTAATGGAAGCTGAACTTGAGTCTCTTGATTAGGAAAATACAGACTAACCAGGTAGGATGTATTGTAGAGCACAAAAGCTTTTCTAAAGCATAAGTGGAAGCCAGGTCAAAGTACCCATTTCTTTCTTCTTCTTCTTCTTCTTTTTTTTTTTTTTTTACAAATACATATCACATAGGGATGGAACAATTATTGATGAATACGGCACTAGTTGAGTTTACTGCATCCAAGCAACTTGTTGGAGCAAGTTCTTCAGCTCCAGAGTTTAACCCTCCAATTACATGTATTTTAGTTGTAAAAACAGTTCCAATAGCGATTATATGTTCCATCACTTATTTCCATGATGAAAACTAAAACCATCATACAAGGGTACTCCAGTGCAAGAGGCCCCAAAGCAAAGTAGGTTTGAGAAGGATTATGGAGTAGGGGTGTTCGCGGTGCGGTTTGGTTGGTTTGAATCATTTTCAGCACGCCAAACCGCTAGTGCGGTTTTTCAACCAAACCAAACCGCGGTCTGGTTTGGTGCGGTTTACCGCGGTTTGAAATGCTACTTAAAATCACTAAAAAAGATATTTAAAAATGGTAAATAAAGACAATTAAATGTAAATAAATAGAAGCAAAAAATAAAGACAAAATAGTGTAAAAAATAAATAGGATGGGGCTGCCAATTATTAGATTTTTATAATAATAATTTTTTTATAATTTTTTTTATTATTTTCTTGGGCGGTTCGGTTTAAAACCGAACCGCCAACTGTCCAAACCGCAAACTGCGCGGTTTGGATAGAATCCAAACCGTTTTCGACTGCCAAAAAAAAAAACCGATCGGTTCGGTTTGGCCGGTTTCCGCGGTGCACCGCTTTTTTTGAACACCCCTATTATAGAGCATTAGCTTGGCAGGCAGGCAGAGGAAAGGAATTCATCCCAGTGTGCATATCAATTTGATGTCTGCGGCAAGTATCAGTTTCTACATACCACAAGATGACTGAGACATGGCTAATAGCTGTCTTGGAGAAAAAGGGCCATTTATTGCAACATAAATCATCAAATACAGCCATCAAGTCCATCATACCAGTCAATAAATGAGTGTAGAACAATAAATCATTTGCTTCAAGGCCTTCAATTAAGTCCCACAGTTGTTGCCCATTCAAGACTTGTCCTTTAAAAGTTGGGTATCCTGCACAATTTTATATAATTAAAAAAATTGACTTGACCCACAGTTTGAACAGGTTTCATGCCTAAACTAGACAAATTCATAGACAACATCACACCGTATGTCAGGCCTCAGACTTTGAATGAAGTGATATAAGCATCTTGCCTGTGTGGTTTGAGAACTGCACCGAATTGATTGGATCTACATCATAGCCGAGCAGTTGAAGAGGGAAAACAGCTGATTTATTGCCAACATATCCCTAAGGAAGACAGACAACAAACACGCATCAGCACAAGGAGAGAGTCTACAACAAGCTTTACTATCAAAATTAGTAATTCAAGCAGAAGGAAACACGGCATATTTGTTTCCACAAAAAATAGTATACAGATTGCCAAGTGTGACAGAAACTCTTTTTTCCAATTATGGGGACTGCCAATTCTGCCACCTTGGTAGTCCTCCAAATATTAAGCACAGCAAATTATCACAATACGATGTACTATGAAGCAAAGAGCATGCCATATTCTCCTTCATATGTGTTTGAACTGTTCGGTGTTTTCTCAGATTTTTCAAAATATCCATTTGATGTGCTTGCAACAATAAGAACACCAGGTAATACACAATATTTATGTTCTACTATGTTACCTTCAGCCCTAAACCCTAAACTCTAACATTTACTCAAGACAAGTCCGTGAATTTTCGTAAAATCGTAGCAACTGGAGTGATTAATGGGGGTTTTTTACTTCAATATTCGTCAATCAAATTTGGGACAAATTCCCTTGTAAGATGAAGAGTGCAGTCAATATTGGTCAACAAAAAGTTTTTGTTTGTAGTATTAGCTTCTAAGTTACTTATTACCCCAGATATACTAGCACTTGACCGGAGAAACTTATTTTAATTTCTCTGAATGCAGCCTGAATCCACTTGATTCTTACCAGTGAATGAACGAACATTACCATTCATTGCAGCAACCAGTCCACCAAGTATCTCAACACTCAACAGCATATATTCCAACAACAGCAATACGTCAATCCTTAATCCCACTAGGTGGAGTTGACTGCATGCATTCTAGTTCTTTAATCATTTATGTTCTCTATATGTGATCATTTCTCCAAAGACAGGACTAGATGTGAAACAAAAAAGATGAAAATCATTTCAAAAGGAAATAAAAAAGAAATTCAAGATCCAACATTTAGCTTGAGCAAAAGGAAGACCTGAACAGTGTGAGATTGAATGCTGAGAACCCGACCCGTCTCCGATGGCAAAGCCAAGGACAGGACTGGAGGCGCCATTGCCGTCTTCTTCGAGATGCTTCTCAACCTACAAATTCGAGCCAAGAAAAGCTTCTCTAAATGGCACATCCACTCACATCTACGTCTACATGTCAAAATGGAATTTGCCAAAAAGGCTTCACCTGAAACTATCGATTCCCCCAACCGCTTTCAATTCAAGCCGATTTATCAGCAGCGATTCTATCATACATACACAAATCCCGAACCGATTCCTTGATTAGTACGCGAACAGAACTATGCTGCGACAATTAGATAATTGCTGATTGGCCAATTGACTTGCTGAACTTCGAGGATTCGGAGAAAGTTCGTGAGGGCAATTTAGTGATTTGAGCGGATGGAGGAGGTCAAACCGGTTGATTTCCTCGTGAGACCACGAGGATTACGATTCCATTGGATCTCTTTCAATTGCTTTTGTACTTGGAAAGTAAAGAGAGACAGAAGCTGGAATGATGAAAGGAAAAGGACCCGCAATTTAGGGTTCGTCCGCCGCCGGGCCAGGCATGTTCGGATTTATCTTGGGAAGGCGTTTTGAAGTTCGAGAGTGGGAACCAGCAGGCCACGTCAACGGTAAAGCTCTCACGGAAGCCAAAGACCAATGGGAGAGCGACACGTCAACACTTAGATGACTTGCACGAAGCCGTTGATGGAGAAGCATGCAGGAACAGTCATTAGGCCACGTGTGGCGGGAAGAGATGGCTGGTTCAATTTAGGGTTTGAATCCGGAATGGGTTAGGCCCATTTAAATTTGCTCGACCCCAGCCCAGCAGGAATCACTCGGCCCAAGTCCGTAAATCATTAAATTATAAACAAATCTATAGGCACATACTCAGAGGCTATGATACACGGAGAGGGTAAATGTCGAGAAACCCCAAAATAATATTTTTGGACAGTTTTTATAATTTTAAAAATATTTAAAAATTATTTTATAATATTAAAAAAATATTATAAACTCATTTATATCCACGAAAAGTTAGATATGAAAAAAATTCAATCTCATAGAATTTTTTTATCTCTAACTCAAATGGATTATGAAATTTACGTTTATTTTTAAATTAAATAATTATTTTTTATAATTTTTTATATTAAAAATTATATTTATAAAAAATCTTTTTTTATTTACTTATTTTTTCGCATTTTCATTTTTTTTATTTTTTAAATATTATTTTTTTATTTTATATCGTATTTATTTTTTATTTTCATTTCATACAACTTAACGCGAACTTAATTAGAATGAAAATATTAGTTAGATATACTTTTCACATTTGTGACCAAATATCAAACCTGTTTGGGAACATAAGTGTCAATTATTAATTAATTTATTTAATGTGTTACACTTCAAATTTATCTAGAAAGACTACCCTTTTCAAGGAGAGGAGTTTTCATCTGTAGTCATCTAATTAGCTGTACAGGTTTGAGACCAGTAGTCTGGTGTTGGACTGTCGGATATGGGAGAAGGAATGGTGGGTGCGTATATCGTATATGGAGAGGCATGAGATATACAAAGACATCCTCCTTGCATGTTCAGAGACAATGCATGTGCAGCACCAAATTAGATTAACATTGTACGTTCTGAAAACGGCAAATCAATGTAATACATTAGGGTAACTAGCTAGGTTAGATCAGCAACCCTCAGACAGCTAATTAAGCTGAACCCATAGGAAAATGTTAGAAAGTCCGATGGGCTTACCGACAAATTTATTGAAAGGGGACAAAAAGATGATTTTGATCCCACGCCTTACTTTCTTTCTCCCCTCCCATGGATTGCAACCGCCCTACTTCTCTCCAGTGACGATTGGCGAGGCGAGAAGAGGCGGCGATGGCAACGAGACGACGGAGACAAGGGCAACGAGACAACGGAGGTGCAATGGCGAGGCGAGGGGAGGGCGGTGGCGAGGCTAGGGCAACGACCATGGGAGGGGAGATGAGAGAAGTTGGGGCGGGGGCAATTTTGACTTTTTATCCCCTTTCTATAAATCTCTCTGTGACCTTCTCTGACTCTGTAATAGAGATCGAACCCATAACTTTATTTTCAGAATTTGTCAGATGTCATTGGGGGTACGAGGTATTTGATCAAAATTTAATAAAATATATTTGTTATGTCCAAGAAAGGGAAGAAAACTCAATGAAAGAGACCTAAAATTTATTATAAGAAGAAATCTACGAAAACAAATTATAAGTGTAGATCAAGAGATATCAATCGAATAACCATAATTAAATTATTGAAATGAAGAGA
Source organism: Diospyros lotus (assembly GCF_014633365.1). Classification (NCBI taxonomy): domain Eukaryota; kingdom Viridiplantae; phylum Streptophyta; class Magnoliopsida; order Ericales; family Ebenaceae; genus Diospyros; species Diospyros lotus. Next base: position 2,237,810 of record NC_068346.1, on the reverse strand, counting down.
CAATTGAGTAATCTCACTCGAGAGCATCTCTTGAAGTTTTCGAGAGATCCTCTTAAGAATGCACACATTATTTGATCACTATTATTTGAGATACTCTCGTGGGTTATTTAGATTCGAAAGTCTCTCTTTCAATCACATGAGAGACTCTTTTGGAAGACTACAAATTCAGAAAATTTGATCTCCAAACACTGTTTATGCAAGATTATGAAAAATAGAGTTAATCATACTTTCAATATCTTTATCTATAAATATGAAAGAAAGCCCGAAATGTTCATCGAAAATTATAGTTCTCTCCACCTATCAGTCTCCTTCCCTTGTATATAAATGATAGACTTCTCTTCTTAGCAAAGGTAAACTCATAACTTGGAGGGTCTACACAAGAAGTCACCTACGCCCCCTAATCAGGTTTTTTCTTTACAGGTCTCTCGGATACTACATATCTGATAATCTCTTATTATAAATAAATTTATTATTATATCTTCGCATCAACACTAGTGTTTTCTAATTAAAATAAACAACAGTAAACAAGTTCATCTTTTTTCTTTGTTTTGTTTGTTAAGTGTAATAAATTTTATCTTTCTTTGTCGGGGATAGAGAGTTAGGTTGTGTGATATAAAACTGACCGGCCAAAACGGCCAGTCAAACCAATATCCTTCTATCCTTGAAGAAAGCTCGGTGATGGGAAGAATCTATATCTATATATATAAAATATATAGGCAACCATCTCGCTCTCGCTGTGGCCTGGATTTGCATACTCTTTAATGTCCGAATTTGAGGATAAGAATGAGGAAGCCGACCTGCTGTGATGAGCAAGGCACCAGCAGGAAGGGAGCTTGGACGAAGGAAGAAGACCGGAAGCTCACCGATTACATTCAAACTTACGGTGAAGGTAGCTGGAGCACCATTCCCAAGGCTGCAGGTACTTTAATTTTAACCTTAATTATTTCTTCTCTCAAATAGGGTCATTGCCGCCGCTGCTGCTGCTTCTTCTTCGTGTTAAAATTAGGGTTTGTTTGATCCTCTGGAACAGGGTTGCATCGCAGTGGAAAAAGTTGCAGGCTGAGGTGGGTGAACTATCTGAGACCAGACATCAAGCGCGGCGACTTTGCCCAAGATGAAGAGGACCTCATCATCAAGCTTCATGCTCTCCTTGGCAACAGGTTGCTCTCTCTCTCTCTCTCTCTCTCTCGTTTTATCACTTAGATTTACAAGGCTCAAAACATGAAACTTGAGATCTTTCTCATATCAGTGGATACAGTTTGGGAATGAATCTTTCATGAACTGGTATATATATATATATATAGGTGGGCATTGATTGCCGGAAGACTACCAGGCCGAACAGACAACGAGGTGAAGAACTTCTGGAATTATCATATAAGGAGAAAGCTTCTGAGAAACCAAACGCTTTCTGGGTCCAAGCGGCCATCAAACAGATTTGATGGTAACGGGCAGCAGGAGGTTTCCGATGCTGCAAGTTCCTCTGAATACGATGGATCTGGCGGCTCGGTCGATGAGTTGAACCTTGATCTCACCATTGCCGTTAACGTTCCTTCTGCCAATTTGCCTTTGTTTGATCGGGAAAAGAAGCTGGAAGGCGAAGGGTCTCAAGAAGCTGATCATCAAGTACAGCTCGAAAATGACCAGTTTCCAACTCTTCCTTTGTTTGGATGATTAATTAATTAATTGATTAATTTGGTGGTTAATTACATGGCTTTCTTCAAGTTCATGTACTTAAACTCGGAGAGATCACATATACATACATTCATGCTTGAAGTTGCCATTTGTCGGCAGATTAAATTTAATAAACTTTTTAGTCAGATTTGACCATCATATAGCCCTATTTAGACATTAGTCTATTTCAATATTAGGTGCGTTTGTTAATCAAGATCTATAAAAATATATATATATATAAAAAGTATTATAGATAAAAATATTTTTTATTATATTTATTAAATTTTTTTTATGACTCTAGGAAAAGAAGTCACGTAACTCTTTATTTGAGTTTTTTTAGATAAATTTATCTCTTCTTCCTTCAGATAAATTTTTCTTAATCATTACAAAAAAGAAAAAATAATCTATGTGTTCTCTAGTGCATTTCAAAAAATTTAACAAATAGTTTGATAAAAATCTTGAAATATTTTTTAATCTTATATCCCCCTTATTTTGATCATTCTATATATTGATCTGAAAAATATACTACTATTATCTTGATATAATCTTATTTTACTAACATTGCATGTGGTTTATTTTTCTTCTTATTATTAAGACACCCTTTTCGTTAAAGTTTTGAAAAAATGTTCATTAAGTTAAAATTAGTAACTTTTTCCCCTAATCTATCTGTTTAATTAAAACAAAAAAAAAATGATGCAGAGACAATTAACCCTTAATTATGGTATTTGACAAAAGGAATATGAAATATAAGAGATGAAAGTGTTTAAAGGTGAAATTAAGGTAAAGGCAAATATATATAAGAGAATATTACACAAATAAATTATTTTGCAGCCATGGGCTTTGGTGTAAGAAAACATCGAAACGATGTCATTTCAACGTTTTTAAAATATTTTTTTACTTTGAAATGTCAAAAAGTACCACACAAAAAAAATATTCTCTGCCGTTTTCGTAATTTAGGAAATGTTTTTGTTTCGCAATATTAGAAAAATATTAGAAATTTGTTTCTAGTTTGAAAATACATTTCTATATCAGAACTTTTGTCTATCTTGTTCTAATGATCACGTTAGAAATAAAAGTAACTTGTGTTTATTTTTACTTAAATAGATAATAGAGTTTATATTTATATTTGATTGAATAATTATTTTTTATATTTTTAAATTAAAAACTATATTTACAAAAATATCCTTATATTTTTGTATTTATGCATTTCTCCTACATTTTCTCTTTCTACTTTTTTAAAACAAAATTATTTTTCGATTTTCATTTTAGATCGTATCCATTTTTCATTTTCATTTTCATACGACCGAGACCATAAGTGTGAGCTAAAGGAACATGAATATTAGTATTATTAGCGAGATAATAATGGAGATTTGGATTGAAAAATTGTTTCGGATTGGATTGATTGATCTTTAATTTATATTTATATTTTAATAATTTTTGGTTCAATCCTATCCAATTCAAGATTAGTCACCGAAAATTGATTTAAATTATGAAACTTTTTGTTTAAATGGTATATATAAACACACATCATTATATATATATTTTAAAATTTTATAATAAAAAATATTTAGAATCAATTAGGACCGATCGAGTTAAACTAGACTAGACCAGACCAAACTAGTTCAATTCTAATCCTAATCGATTTAACATTTTATTTAAAATTCTTAGAAATTTTAGTCTTAATTCGATCTGGTTCAAAGTGAGTGAATACTTCTAATCATGAAAGCATCAAAGCATATTTATTTGGTGTTAGAATTAATAATATAATGTTCTACTAAAATAATTATATACTTCGGGTAGATAAAGAGAAGGTTCCAACAAGGCTGTAAAGAAAGAAGGCAAAGTACTATTCCCCTTTTGGGAATCCTTTTGATTGGTGGGGCATTCGATTCCCCCTCTTCTCTTTTTAACTTTAATCTTTTAGCAAATATATATATATATATATATATTAAATTATGTTATAATGTACAAAAATGTTTTAAGAGTGATATTTTTGAAAAGTCAAAAATATCAAAAAAATATTTCGACATCGTTTTATAGTATTAAGAAAAAATAAAAAATACATTTTTTATTTTGAAAATTATTTCCGTTCACAAAGAGGTTTTTTTCATCTTTAACTTAAAATTTGTAATTTTTTTTATAAAATTTATTTTTAAAATTTGTTTGAATACATTAGATCTATTTTTAAATTGAATAATTATTTTTTATAATTTTTATATTAAAAATTATATTTATAAAAAGATTCCTATATGTTTTTATTTATGTTTTTCCTTACATTTCAGTTTCTTATTATTTTTCTAAAAAATATTCTTTTATTTCTATTTCGTATTATATTTATTTTTGTTTTTTGTGAAATTTAACTGTTTTTAATATATATAAATGGACAAATTTGAGTTAAAGTAATGAATATTTCATAGGAAATTATTATTTAATAATCAAATGGAGGCAATAATTGAAAGGAAAAGTGAAGGAATAATGCCATACTTACCCATAAAGAAAGAATAATGACGAGCTTCCACTTTTTGTACATGTGCCTACGGAGAAAAATATAAAATTGGAATAAAAATATTTATAATAATATTATTTTATTTTATTTTATTTATATACTTCTTGAAGAGAAAGATAACGTTGTAATGATTTGAAAACTTTGTTTAATAAACCAGTCAAATTTAAGCATACCCGTTTATGTTCATATTCATGAATAAATTTGTTTATAATTTGTTTAAAACTAGTTTATTAGTTTGTTTAGATGATTGTTTGTTTATTAAGAGGAGTATATATATATTCCTAAGATGATTTAGATGTTTTTATTCTATAAATGTTCATGAACAAACTCGAAAGTTTGTTCATGAACAAGCTCGATAAGTTTTTATAAATGAATTTGGTAACTTTTTGTTCATAAAGAAGCTCAAATTCGGATCATCTATCTTAAACGAACAAAGCTTGAACATAAAAATTTATTCATTAATCAAATTCAAACATTTTTTATGAAATTCTACTAATTTAAACTTGAACACCTTAATAAAATTAATAAACAAACAAGTCCAATAAAATAAAATTAAGCTCAATTTGACTCGACGTGATTAGCTTAAATTAAGTTTGTTTATGGGATTCTTACAATTAAAAAAGTTGAATTTCAATGCAATATTGATGGTGTAGTTATTCTTTGGCTAAAATCATATATAAGCCCCTCACATTTTCTCATTTAACCACTTAATCCCTTCAACTTGAGGAAGGACCTATTAGGTTCCTCAACTTTTAATTAAGGGCCTCTTAAACACTCTAACTTCTAATTTAAGACCCATCAGCCCCCTCACAGTCCAGTCAACTCACGCGTGAAGTAAACTCCTACTGTTTGCGCGTGAAGTAAAAACTGATAGTTTAAATTTAATTTAAACTATTACTAATTGCTCTCTTTGCTGTGATTTTCTTATAGTTCAAATTTAGTTTAAATTCTGACTATTTGCTTGGTTTGCTGTAATTTTCTTGCTACTCATTATAATTTTATACTTCTTATTTTTTACTTATTATTTTCTTACAATTTACTATAATTTTAATTTTTTTAAATGCCAATCTTTAAAAAATATAAGTGTTATATCCTTTAAAGTCAAGTGCAAAATCAATCCCCTGTTATATTATAAACGTGAAGATCAACTTATTCATATTAGATTATATAATAAAAAAATTAATACCCTATTACATTAATTCATAATCAAATATTCATTCATCCTGTGATAAAGCCAAGATTGGAAGTACCAGAATTGAAAGTAAAATTAAAACAAATTAATCTATTCATAATCAAAAATCAATCCCCTGTTGCATTAAACAAATATTTGCATTAAAACAAAATTAATTTTGTTGCTTCAGTACCAAGATTGGAAGTAAAATTGAAGCAAATTAAACAAATATTTACATTAAAACAAAATTAATTTTGCTATTGAGCTCTAGTTTGTTGCCGTCATCTTCACAATTTGTTAACATTTTTGTTGTTGAAGTTGATTGGTTGTTATTGCATTCTTTCCTTTCCATTTCAGCCCAGGTGGTTTAAAGCCAAGATCCCCTGTGACAATTGCTGAACTCTTTATCTTCCTTGGGTCATGTATGAGTCTGGGGGTGGTATTTAATGACTGTAACAAACAAGTACAAAATTCAATAAAATAGAAGAATTACAAAAATTTGCAAATAATAATGTATTTGACATATGTAAATAATATACCTGATATGTCATGACCCCAGTAACTTTGTTGTACAAGACTCCCATTCCGCTCATCACATTTTGTCGCTTGGCTTGCGAAGATACTGTTGGTGCTGCGTACGACCTTTTAGCACCATCAATTCCATGTCCCACCCCAATTGAACTTGTATTGCATTGATTGACAGTACTCATGTTTCTTGACTGATGTACATAGATATGTAAAATAAAGACAATAAATGATAGATAAATGTAATTAGATTTCAATTAAATTTGTTAATCAAAACTTTACCTCATGATTACTTGAACTTGCCTTGCACCCCTTCTTATTATGGCCAAATTGCTTGCAATTGGAGCACCTCATTGTTAAACCCGTTTTGGGATATTTACCAATTTTACGTTGGGATTCTTCTCTATCTTTCTTTCTCTTAAACCTTGGTCTACCTGGTTGTTTTCTAACTTGAGGTGGTTGAATAGTTGGATTTTGTGAATCTGGCCACAATTTAATTCCTCTCACTGGTTCCAAAAAAAAGCTATATGCCTTCAGGTAAGTCTCCTTTCGATACCACTTTATAATGTAGTCTTCAGGATTCAGTTGTCTATGAAACAAAACACATATAGCATGTTGGCAAGGTATCCCTTTCAGCATCCAGCTCCTGCAAGTACATGTCATGTTCTTAAGATCTACATTATGTCCATACTCCCCTTCCAACACCTCAAACCCATTGTCTCCATTCCACCGAATGTGACACTTCATTGCTAAGATCTTGTTCGCCTCCAACTTCTGCATTGCATGAGGTGAAATGTCTGATATCCATGTTTCTGCGAATTGTCTCATGGTTGCAATCCTTTCCATCACCTGTACCCTGATTTCTTCTAACATTGTATGAATTGACTTCATTCTAGCATTAAGAATCCAACCATTGAAAGCCTCAATCATGTTATTCTCCAATGTATCACACTGACAATCTGTTCTAAAGAATGCCCTGCACCATCTATTATGATTATAATACAATAGGTCATCAACTATCCCTTGTCCGAGCTTATTCATTTCATTTAATTTTTCCTTTGTCAATTGCTCAAACGGTGCTCGTGCAACCTCCCAAAATTTCTTCCTCTTGTCCTCACCTCTCCACTTCTTAGCCCAGTTTGACCATATGTGTCTAGCACACATTCTATGCTCTACATTAGGCAACTCGTCAACAATAGCAGAATCCAAACCCTTTTGCATATCCGTGACCACTGTCCAACCAGCACCTGTTTCCATACCAAGGTCCATCTTAACCATAGAGATAAACCACTTCTAGTTTTTCTTATTTTCTATATCCACAACCCCCCACGCTACTGGATACATTTGATTATTACCATCTTTTGATACACAACATAAAAGTTGACCCTTACATGGACCCTTGAGAAAGCATCCATCGAAACCCAAAATCGGTCTACACCCAGCCTTATATCCTTTCTTAATAGCATCAAAACAAACATAAAATGTCTTGAACTGTTGCACGCCATCTTCATCCATTTTTAGTTTAACAAAACATGTCGTACCAGGATTGGATCTCCTAATTTCATCTGCATAGTCATGTAGCCTACCATATTCAACTCTGTAGTCACCTGTCATACTTGCAATCACCTTATTCTTTGCTCTTCTACACACTGTTTTTCCCACAAACATATTCAAAGACTCTCTACAGAGTTGTTGTATTTCTCTAATCTTTATCTCAGGTTGAGACAAAATCCTCTCCCTGAAATGCCTAGCAATAAACTTTGAATTGCATAACCTATTCCTATTGCTTTTATAGCACTTGTGTACAGGGTTATAAGTCTTGATAATGAAGTTGTTTGATTTTCTATCTAAACTACCAAATAATAACCATAGGCATCCTTCCTTACACTTCACCCTGACCCTTTTCCTCTCATTAGGTCTAATGGTTAGCTTTACTCCTCTTGCCACAGCATACTTGGACACAGCCTCTCTGAACTCATCTACACTCTTAAATATCATACCCAACTCCCAGTATGGAAATTCTGAGTTTGGATCATAGCGAAAATTTCTATGTTTGTGTCCTCTTCCTTGAGTAACCTCAACCCCATCCTCATATTCTTCGTCAGTGCCCCCCCTGCTATCAGGATCAAAGCTATTCTCAAAAGGCTCATCACCCCCAACAACACCTTGAGATGTACCAGACATAACAAGTTCCCCATGAAACCCCACATCATTACCCACTTCCCCTAATGATAGTTCCCTTTCTTGTGTAGAACGAACACTCTTTCTGTCATTCCTCAACCTTTCTCTTGCTATTCTAACCTCATCATCAACATTAGTAAATATAAATTGTCCACCAACATCTTCTTCTGGTGGGTCAATACTTTCCTCACTATTGCTCTCACTAGTGTCAGTACTACTATCATCAGTGCTTTCCCTCAAACCCTGCAATTCGAAATCTCCCACCCCACTTTCCTCATTTCTTAAAGGGTTAACCTCACTATCTATATGCTGAACAAACACATCCACTATATCACCGTTCCCAATTATCGCACAAAAACTAAGCACATCTTGATCTCCTTCAATTAAAGTGTAATGCGGGACATCAACATCTTTTACCCATCTATAGTAAATGGCCACGTGATTGGTGTAACCCAACTCCTTGACACGTGTATTTAATTCAATAAATGACAACAAATCTGGATCAACAATGTCTTCAGTTTGAATGCCCCCAACATACCTCCTTACCCCATTATCAATTACAAAATTTCCCCCATGATTCCACCTTAACATCACAACTTTTTCAGCCATGTGCAAATCAAATTTCCTAAACAATATAATAAACAAAAATAAATTCAATTTCGGACCAACATCAAATTCAATAGAATCTATTCAATTCCAAAAATATTTTAATTTCCAAAATAAACCCCTAAAATTCATCAACAGATTGAACCTACAGTGAACATCAACAAAATTCATATTTTCATTTCCAAAATGAACCCCTAAAATTCATTTCCAAGCAAATTTACATACACCACAGTGAACATCAACAAAATGAACCCTAACATTCATATAGACAAATAGTAAATGTTAGCCCATTTTGCAGCAAATTGAAACACAAAGGCACCTCACCGGAGATAGCCAGCGACGGCGAAAGCGTGAGCGACAGCGAGATCGGCGATGGCGACAGTGAAATGTCGCAAGGCACCTCACCGGAGAGACCCAGCAACCACCACCTACAGAGCGACAGCGAGATCGACGACGGCGAGATATCGAAGGCGACATCGAGAGCGAGACCGAGAGCGAGATCCAACGCGAGATACCGACGAAGAGATCGACATCGACGATAACACAAGGGTATCGACGGAGAGACCGAGATCGAGACCCACAGCGACGGAGAGACCGAGATCGAGACACACGGAGACAAGAAGATCTCGACGCACAAACCAGGATAGATACCGAGATCTGGACGGAGACAGCGTGGGCGAGATCAACAGCGTGCTCGACGGCGTGGGCGAGATCAACGGCGTGGGCAAGATCGACGGCGAGCGCGAGAGCCACAGCGAGCGCGAGCGAGAGAAACACCAAGGCAAGTGTTCTGTTTGGGTGTTTAGGAAAAGGGGTTTTTCTTTTGTGACAGAAATGAGTGCGTGTATTGCACGCAGGTAGATCGGTGATTTTGAGTGTTTAAGAGGTCCTTAATTAAAAGTTGAGGTACCTAATAAGCCATTCCTTAAGTTGAGGGGGCTAAGTGGTTAAATGAGAAAAGGTGAGGGGGTTATATATGACTTTAGCCGTTATTCTTTAAACAAGCATGTCTTTTTAGGGTCTGTATATATAAAATTATATATGCACCATCCATGCATATATATATATATATATATCATGCGCACTTCATATTCTTCTCCCATCTCCATATCACCTCTCTCTCTCTCTATTAGAACAAGAGAAAATGTGGAATTCTTCATTGTCAACACAGCAATCGGGCCTCCGATCGGCTCATGTAATCGTACTCATTCTCTTGACCACTACAGTATGGGTTTCAGTCAGTGCCACAGATTCAAGGAAGCTTGATGCGAAGTGCGCAGCCTGCTCATGCTCCAATCCATGCGACCAGCTGATCCCTCCGCCTCCGCCGCCGCCGCCGCCGAGGTTCGTTTACTTTACTGGTCCAATGGAGAATGGGGGTCCGACTGATGATCCACTCGATCTGTTTGTCTACTCGGGTGCAGCTGGATGCGGCAGGGTTGTGGGTTTGCCAGTATTGCTTGGATGTGTATTGCTAACGGCTATGATATAATTTATGAGTTGATTGGAGTACTAAAGTTGCTAAATCCATTACGTACTGATCCAATTTGAGTACCTCAAACTTGCTTTCTTTTCAGGAAGGTTCGTTTTCTATATATTTTGCTCTCTTGAAAGTAAAACTTTGTCGATTTATGATTGTTCAATTCGTTTTATATTTTAAATCCCTTCCAATTAATAACTTTATCATAATTGAGTTGAATTTAAATTTACATAGAAATCAAACCAATCCAAACTGCCACAACAAGGCATTTAAATAACAATGATTAAGGTTTAAATTAGTCCATGACTTTTTTAATTGCGATCAGTCAAATTCAATTTTTAATTTATCATCTTATTAGTCTATGATTTTTTTTAATTGCCATTAATTAGACACAATTTTTAATTTATGGTCTTATTAGCCAAATACTTGTATTCTGCGGCCATTTAAACCCAAAATAACCTTTCCTTCAGTGCATGACATGACATTCATTCAGAAAAATAAATAATTTATTGTATTAAAATGTTTTTTTAATAAAAGATAAAAATTTGCCACAAAATAGAAGTATTGAGCTATTAAGATCACAAATTAAAAATTGAATCGGATTGACCGTAATTGAAAAAATCGTGAGCTAATAAAGCCATAAATTAAAAATTGAATCTGATTCACTGCAATTGAAATAGTGGTAATTGAATTTTAATCCAAATAGCAAATAGGTAAGACCCAATTCTTTGGCCGACCTAAACGGGCCATTGGGACAGCAGAGGAAACAGCCAAACACTGCTTTTGCTGGTTCTTGGCCTTTTTTTAGCATTTTCCTCTTTGTTTCCATCACTGCCTTTGGTTGCATGTGCCTGTGTTTTTCTGCATTCCCCATTTGCTTTCATCACTTTTTTATTTTATGTTTTTGGGTTCCCCTTTCCTTCTATTATTGTTTCCACTCAGCTGATACTCACTGGCAGACTTATCATCAACCACTCTGCAAAACTTAAGAGAGGATCATTTTTATAACTAAAATTCGATACATAAGAGGTTATAATCGCGAAAGAAGAAGCAGCTTCTTATTGTTAATCAAAACTCAACCATTTCTACCTCCAAAATGCAACATTCATCTCCCCACAAACTGATCTTTGTATAAAGTAATCGTACTAGAATCTTCATAATGTTAATGAAATCTTATTTACAGAGAGTTGAATCTATTATACATGGGTTTGAGCAGCATATTTGTTTCCCACAATAACTTAGGCTAGTCATCCAAGGAAGGAAGCAAATATAACCAGATTGATTCTAACCAAATTTTATTGATTTTATCAGATTCAATGCACCAAAAGAGAGGAGAAAAACCTTCACTTACTGAATCAGATTCAATCAACAGCTATTTTACAGGAATCCACCCCCCCCCCCCCCCCCCCAAAAAAAAAAAAAAAAAAACACTTAAGAATTTCAACCTCGTACATTTTCTGATTTATTAACATATACCGGTCACCTGGTGCCAGCAGAAAAGGCCTGGACCGGCATTCTACACCATCTTATTTATTTCCTCCTGGCTCCTGTGAAATTTGTTCATCAATGACCACAGGAGATGGAGGAAACTGAAAAAAGAAAGAGAAAGGAAGACAAACTCGTGTATCATTTGGAAGGAACTTCAGCAGCACAAGTAGGAAGAGGCAGATCAGCTGGGGTGCAAACCAGAGCCCTCTGCTGTAAATGTCTCAAGCTCTGTTCCATGCTAATCTGCACCATCTCGGCGAGCATCTGCTTTGCTTTCCCAGATTGATCCTCGACTTCAATATCAGATATAAGGTTGCTTACTATGTTCTCTAATGTGTCGGGCTGAAGCTCGGATCTGGGGTAAGGAGATTCTCTCAGTAGCTGCAAGAGCGTCTGTGCTTTCGACTGAGATTTGGGTGTTCCTTGAACGGTGAGCTCAAGAAGACCAGGGATCACGCCTTCTTTAAGAATAGGCTCCCTGTATTTACATCGGTCGCTCTGGCACATGGTCAGAAGTGTCCCAACTGCATGCTCACGGCTTTGCAGAGACCCGCTTTCCAGCTCCTCAACCACTGCAAGCACTCCCCCTTCTTCGGATGTCAATACAATTTTGGCCTCATCGAAACCTACTAGAGACTCTATAAGTGCAGTGCATTTTTCAGCAGTTTTTGGAGACTTTTTACAGTTTTTGAGCAGGTCAACCAGAGGAGGAACGGGTTCTGCCTTGAGAATTAAGCTAAGATTGTCTGAATGTGTTGATAGGTTGTAAAGTGTCATCACGGCATCAGCCTTGGCTTGTGAGCTTCCTATTCTTAGGATTTCCACAAGGAGAGGGATGACACCCGAAGCACCAATTATTGGCTTGTTGACAGAGGAAGCAGATAATGTGAGTAGAGACGCAGTAGCATGGTCCTGCAGATTTGACCTCTCTGACTGAAGAAAGCCGATTATTGGTTCTAGGGCACCAGCGTTCACAATACTAGTCTTGTTTCTGCAGATAGCAGAAATAAAATCAGAGAGAGACAGAGTTACTTGATTCTGATCCCATGAAGGAACATCTAACAGAAGGTAAAAACTAACTGTCAGCTTGATAGTTTGAGTTCACCACATCAAACTCCCTAAAGCCATTTGGTACTACCACATGTCTGATTGAATAATGGTTACTGGCCTCGTCCATAATAATGCTCATTGCAATTACCTCTTCAATGAGCCATGACATGCTCTATGTAAGTCGTGATATAACTTTCTGACTCATTTATGCATGAGGAAAATAACGTAAAGCATCCATTTAATCAAAGGTGCCTGCCTTTATTTAGCTAAAATCAGGCTTGATGCATTTGATGGGATTCAAAATGGACAATGCATATGTTGCTCAATATTCAGCCAAGAACTGGATTATGAAAATTGTACGCACTCCAAATGAAATTTCTAAAGACTCATGATGTCAAGATTCATAAGAATAAATAGAACAGACCAGGAATGTTCTCTTAAAGATTCTTTGCTACTCTACATACGTTGTCTGTGATGATAAGAAAAGAGGGATCACACGCATTTCTTTGGCTATCAAAAAGACAGATTTGAATATTTTGCTCATGAACAGAAATCAATGAACAATAATAGTTTCACAAGTTTTTTTCGTCATAGTATGAAAAAAACTTTGATGCTATCTGGCAGAAGGTGTAATAGCAAGAATCAAATAAAATGATCATTCCCTCCACTTTAATGTCTCGAATGGATCAGTGCATCCATGGCTGAAGGGTAACATGCCCAACTCATAATTGACAAATTCATAGGTCCAAGTCCTATTGAATGGCACTAGGCAACTCTGATTGTCCCATATCCGCATTGTGACACAAATAAGCATCTCTTATCTTTGATTGTTCCATAACCACATAGTGACACAAGCAAATGTCTCATTCACTTTTGCTGCATAACTTAGAGCAGAATGTGAAAAGGCAAGGGATGGAAAATATGACGTCAAATGAGGAATATTCCCTTTCCATATGGATCTTTCTACCGGTTGAGAAATATTGACCTTAAAAGATACAATAACTACAAAAGCAATTCAATTTTGGCATGCAATCCCTCTAATCTTGTCAAACAACAGTTCCATTGCTTCCTTCAGGCTATGGTAGATTGGACTACTTTTGAGTAGCATACATATATGTATATATATATATATATGAATATATATTAAGCATCCAAGACCTCAATTTTCTAAGATAAGAGTAACTGAAGGTGAGCCTTGGTAGAAACTGTAAGATTACTCCTTTGTCACTAGAAGGCCGTGGATTCAACTCATGGAATAGCCTCTTTGCAAGCCAGAATGCAGCTACATACGAAAACAACCCTTCTCCCGACCCCCACAATATATATAGCCTTGTCCACTAGGGATGCCCTTAGAGTAATTGGCTTGCTAGAATACTTATTTTAGAAAGAAAAACAAAAAAGAAATCATTTTTTCTTTTCCAAAGAGAATCTAAACAATAGCTTGAATCTTAAGTCACAACGAGAACAAGGAAAAGAAGACATTAAGACAAAAGAAAAGAGTAAATATGTAAAGAACAGAACATACCAGGCCATGACCTACTGCATAAAGCATCCGATGCTGCAGCATGTACTTAAAAGCAATGGACCCAAATACAAAACTCAACAACTTTTGCAAGAAAAATTACTATTTCATAATCAAAATCAACCCTCTACTTCTATTGTACCCTATTCTGTCCAATATCACGAACAATTCTGAATTAGATAAGAATCCCAGCAATTAAGCATCAAAATTAAAATCTTAAAATCAAAACTTCACCGAATTAGACAAAAAAATCCCAGCGATCAAACTGATCACGGCTCAGCCACACCAATTCTGAGACTTTTCGTGACACACGAGGATTTACTTACGATTCGTGTTTGACGGCGAGGTTGAGGAGGGCGAGAAGGGCGGCCTCGCGAGCTTCGCCGGAGTCTGACCGGAGCATACGGACGAGCGGCTCGACGGCGGCGGAGAAGTGTCGGCGGAACCTCTGGGAGGTCTTGGCGAGGCGTCGGATCTCCTTGGCCGCCTCGATTCTCGATTTGGGGTCCTCCGATTGGATGAGGCGGAGGGTGCGGTCGACGGAGGCGCTGGCTCTGGCGGCCTTCGGAGAGGGCTTGTCACCGCCGAAATGGGTCTCCAACTCCATCACACACACAGAGAGAGAGAGAGAGAGAGTGCGTGTGCGTGTGTGTGTGTGTGTTGTCGACACTCGACAGGCAGTGGAAAGGAGAGGAAAATGGGAGACAACACAGTGAAGGAGAAGGGTGTATAAAAGCAGCAGCCAAGGAAGCTCCTGCCCTGCCCCCATGTTTTTTTCTTTCTTTCTTTCTTTCTTTCAAAGGCACTACTCATTACCCTTGTGAATTTTTTTCATGCCTCTCACTCGTGACTCTACGTTGCCACGTGGCATCCAAGAATTATTAATGTCCCCAACTAAGTTTAATAGGATAATAATAACATCATATTCATGAGTTACATTTGAACGTCATTCCGTTTTAAGATTAAGATTTCACGGTAATATTGTGTCTAGTTAGATGCCTTATCCATTGGACATTAATCTTTACCATTTTAAGATCGGATAATAATAATAATATCATTAAAGTTATAGTCTAATGATAGATAATGATATTAGTGACTACAAAGTCTCGAATTTGAGCCTTAAGAGTTTGTAGTTACTCACTTACTCATTTTTATGATATTTATGTTTCTATATATGATAAAAGTATATTAAATATTATTTTATTAGGTGAATTTTAATTTATATGATCGAAGTATATCTTGATTTTTTAAAATAAATTCTCATAAAAATTTGACTCTATCCGAATAATTTAATAGAAAACTTAAATGTGATTTTTTTTTTTAATCCAAGTTGGAAGCCAACCATTGCTCCGGAGAGGGTGTGGGGGAAAAATATGTATTACTACTAATATTCGAATTATTCTTTTCTTATCATATAATACATAAACTAATTATGCTCTTAATTTTAATATTTTTACTTGAGTCAAATAATGGATTATTTTAAATTTAATTTAATTACTCAACAAAATTATCTATAATAATAATATTATTATAGTGACACATATTGAATATAAAATATGTTTATGTAATTAATATAAATATTTATAATATAATAAATTATGTGGTATTATTTGAATTCAATTTTTTATTTTATATAGTTATTTTAATTTAAGGAAAAAGAATAAAAAAAAAAAAAGGGGCGCGATTGCGTTAAGCAACAGTTAGATAAAAAGGGCGCATTTTGATTGGTCTTCCCAATGGCTTTTCTTTATCGACGGTTAGGATTTTGGTTTGGGGTGGGGTTTGTTGAAAAGATGCCTTTATCTTACCTATAATAAAAAATTAAAAAAAATTAATTTATATAGTTTATGGTGTTTTAACTCAATGGAATGAATTTGTCATTTAGAGAATTCTTATTAGAAATTATTTGAGATAATCTTATCCACTTCCTTAATTTAAATTTGAAATCTATATAGTAAATATCATTTTAAATAATTAATAAAGACAAGAAATAATTTTAAGATATTGAAAAAATGTCGATGTCCCTTACCTCCAAATTACATCACTTGTCTGATTGCTCTCACGAGTTATGCATAAGATGAATGTCAAACTCACGATCCACCGGTACGAACCTGACATATCGCTTATTCAATTGCTCGACTTATATCTTGAGGATTACCTATCACATTCTACTTGTTATGACTAATAACTGATCTGTGTGTTGAAGGCTCAACTAAGAAATCAAATCCCATTTCTTCTTACAAATACTCCCGTTAAAACAAATTTTGGTGATTTGTTTCTACCATCATAAAAAATGTTGTCAACACATCTCAATACTTTAATATACTTTAATATGTATGTTGTATGTTTATACTAATGTGACATAAAATATATCAAATTATTATAGAACATCACATTATAGAATTGGAGGGAAGTGTAAGGAAGGTGGGCCTATTGTGAACCCTCGTTTGCCAAGTATCAGTTCTTAGAGTGTAAGTTTGGCTTGCATGGGACACTTTGAATAAAATAATAAAAATTATAACACACACAAAAAAATAAAGTTTTGGAATTCCTTTCTTGGTCTTCAAGTGATTTTCCATCAAGGATCTATACTTTTACTAAAGATAATATCTCTTTTTTATATCCATCTTGTCCACTTTGGTATCTTCATCCATTCATCTTCAATTTATTTCTTTTCTTCAACGGGAGGAAACTTGAAATCCTAATTAATTAACAACTATTCTAATTAATGGAATTTAATGTTTTGGAGAATCGATTTTATATATAGTTTTATTTAGACAATGTTTTAATTATCATAGACTATCTTAGATAGTGTATATTTTTTCAGGCATCTCTACCTTTAGAATCCTTGTATATTTTATTTTATTTTATTAATTTTTCTTGTACTTTTGTTTCTTACTCGAGATATATCGTAACTTCGCTTGTGTGTGATTTTTCTATATTATGAATTTTTTAATTATAAAAAAATATTTTTTTTATTACTATTAAGATAGATGTTTAATTATTTGACTCCTAAAATACTAGTTCACCACATTAGTATGTTTTTGTTAAGAAAAAGTGTATTATTAATGGATGAAGACCACTTTATAATGTCACATTTTACAATAATTCAAACTTTTGCACAGTAGTTATTGTACTCTATTAAAGACCACTTTTAGCAAGTAATAAAAGAAAGGCAACCTTTTAAAGCATTATATCAGTTTTGGCACTTAAATTTATGGATAGTATGATGTCACCTTGCTTATTTATTTTTAGTAACCTAAGCATCTAACACGGATTTGTTAATCTTTATTCTGATAATTATAGAAATGTCTAAATCAATTTACTTAATTTGTAGATACTTTGGATAATTCTCTAAAGTCTGAATCTTTATAAACATTTTAAAAATATTTTTCATACGTTTAAATAAAAACTATCTTTTTTACATTATCCAAGTTCTCATATTTCCAAAATCACACAAAAAGATAAAATGTTTATTTGTTTGAGTGATATCTCTATTAAAAATCAAAATTCTTTTTTTAAGTTATTTGACAAAAATCATATTTATACTTCTAAATTTTTATCTTTTTTTTCTTGTGAAATCTTAAGGCTTGTTTTATTTGTTGTTTTCGGGTTCTTTTCTATTTTTAGTTTTTCAAAATACCCAAACCTAATTTACTTACCCATTTTCAAAAATATATATTTTTAAATATAAAAAAATTACACAAAAAATTCAAAAACACCAAAAATGCATTTTTGACTGTTTTCAGCCAAAACAGGCTGTTAAAATTCAAAACATGAAAAACGACCTACCTCTTCTATATTCTGTTCTCGCTCTTTCTCTTATGTATTCTCTTCTCATTTTTCAAAGAACACTATCGTCATCGACCAGCAACTAAGATCAACCCCTTTCAACCACTGTCATTCTTCTTTCTTCGGCCACTATTTTTGTTCATCCTCAATGTTCGCCACCGTCATCACTGCCACCACCCACCACACCTAGATTCACCATCCACGCCTTCCAAGCCTAGATTCATCATCACGCCAGCCACTGCCAATTTCTTTTGCCTTTTTACCATTTCTATTTTTCGCCATCGCCCTCTTACCCTGCCCAAATTGAATATGTAATATGTTTTTTTTATTAATTTATCTTTTCAATGATACTTTTTAAAATATGGATAAATCAATATTTTTGTAATGTTATGATTTATAATTTTTTTAATATTTATGTTGTGCGTAATCCCAATTTCAAAATTAATGACACATTTCAATTTGTAGGTAAAAACAAATTTATCATGAAACTAATAGTTGAGTTAAATTAAAAATGGTTTTAGAAAGCACTTTATAATTTTAATATATTATATACGATTAAATTATCAGTTATTTTGTATTATATTTTAAATTTTTTGAATTAAATTTATAATTTATTAATAAATATTTACAATTTTGAATTAAATTTATTAAATAAAATAATTTTTCTAAAAAAATTAAAGTAAACACATTTTTTAATTTTTTATTTTGAGAAATAATTTTTTAAACTGACAAAAAAAATGTGTAATAATCTCAAAATACAAAATCAAAAATAAATTCAAAACTCAAAACTAAAACACGCAAAGAACATCACCTAAATTTTTCGTAATTTTAAATATATCCTTAAACTTTAACCGAAAACATATTTATACACCTAAACTTTAAATTTTTTTAACTTTTTATAGTTCTTAAATGTACCTCTAAACTTTACAAAATCACTTATTTAAACACCTAAAATATGTTTAAATAAATGATTAAACACCTTAAACTAGGTGATTAGTGTTTAAATAAGTGATTTTACATAATTCAAAAATACATTTAGAAATGCAAGAAATTTAATGTTCCATAAGTAAAAAAAATATAAAAATTTAATAATATAAATATACTTTTGACCTAAATTATTTTATTATAAATTAAGTCACAAACTTGATCTTTCCCAAAGTAGATAAGTAGTTTTCTTCTAATAAGTGTGCTCTTACTTATTATATTGCGTATTACATCTAAACTTTAACCATTTTCTCATCTTTTTTATCTTCTACCAAACTTAGAAATTATATACTTCAAATTGTTGTCTTCTCTTTTAGGTACGTATATGCTGTAGGTTATTGAAATCATTAATGAAAAATATTTGGTCCTTGGTAAAGACCTCACAAACATTATCTTCCTTTTCATTCACTTTATTAACCATTTTTTGAATTCAGCATTATACATGAAGAACTTAGTAAAGCCACAAAAACACACAAAAATCTATTCTTCTTGATGTTATACGTACCTTATTTTCATATTTGCCAAACATCCCAAATCATCTTAAAAGTTATTTCAAACTAAGTTTAAAAATTAAGTCATTTTTTTGTAAAATTAAAAAAAGAAAAGGCCAATTCAACACCACCCCCCCCCCCCCCCCCCCCCCCAACTCAATAAAAAATGGGAAATGAGAATGAAGGTGGCATTGGAAGAAGAGCAATGAACAAAGACACCCCGATGGAAATTTTCGGCTATGAACAAAGATGCCCTGATCACAACCCAAAATTCATTGTTCATTTAATAGCTTGCCCAAATGCCAAAGCTTAGGCCAAACCTGGCAGATTATTGTTAATGGCTGACTAAGCCCTGGCTTAAACCCCATTGTCAACCAACCAACTAACCCATAATCAGCCTACAAACAAACCATGATCAATTTGGGGTGGATGGAATCAAAATAATTCAAATGGAATGGAAACTCCGTTCTTATCATTTGAAATAATAGGAAATAAAAAAAAATAATTCCCTTACTCAGGAGAGTGCTCCACATGAAGGGAATCACAAGATATTAAACAAATAAACGAAATTTTTTGATTAAGTTAAGGGTAAATTTAAACTTTAAGAAAACTACAAAGGTTAATATTTTCAAAACATTCCATTTCCATTTCATAACCATTTTCTCTCTGGAACGAGGACAGCTCCCTTTCATTCATTTCATTCCAGCCCCTCCTCCTAAACGCAGGTAAAAAGAGGAAGAACTATGAAAGGTAGCAAGAAGAAACAACTTTCAGAGTCACGGATGATACATACATTTCCTTCCTGCTTTTCCTGGGCAACCAGAGAGCCTACCGCACAAAACATGCGGGCATAGTATTTACCCAAGTTGACCACTTCAGTTAAAACTGCAACCATAGATCACCTAGAAGGATATTCTTAACAGCAAGTATTGGATTTGCCCTACATACCATGATACCATACTACACACAGTTGAATGGGGCACAAGAGTGACGCCTGATCCACACCATATGAACAAAGAAAAATGGAATGCGCATCTTGTTGCACCATTGATGACAGGTTTGAACCAGGGCAAGGCAACAACCTAAAACCTGCGTCTTTCCAAAAAGATGGTATATTAGTAGACTGGGAAGAATTTGATATCCTTATACAATCATCCAAATAAACATAATTTGTTACATGGGCTCCAAGAATGATGGTTTACCTAACGAGAAAATACAAATTTTAGCTGCTACTTATTGAGCGACTGAACAAGTTGGAACTTGACTAGCAACTGGTAAACTGCATATTAGCAACAATGAATCTTGATTAAGCAAAGCAGAAATTCTGATAGCATTGTGGCAAGTATTCCAAAACAACCAATGAATCAATGAAACATCACCAAACAGTAGGATACAAAAACACAGAACTAAAAGGCATGAGCGTAATGAAACCTAAAACACAAATGCAAAGTGGTCAAACATCAACATTGGAGGATCACAAACCCCAAACAATTAACATAGTTTGTTAGCTTAATAAGCCTAAAAAATTACCACAAGAATAAGATTTCACTAACATCATGAGATGTTACTTACATAGCATTAACTTGGACTTGCTTCTTAGCTTTCTTGTTCTTACGTCTTCGCTTTCTTGCAGGGCCTGAATCAGCATCCAGAGGCTGTTCAAGGACTGGAGGCACAAATTCAATTGGGGCAGTATTTGCAGCAAATGATGATGTAACTTCAGGTTGCATGAATTGCAGGGAAGGCTGCTGGTCCTTTGGAACATTAGTCAGTTGGCCCAAGCAAGTCTCTGAAATTTCAGACTTTGGTAAAGTAATGGGGCCCCCAGTAACTTGAGATTCCTTGTCCTTACTTGCATGGAAACCTAAACCAGTTGCCACATTTGCAGCCCCAAAGCCTATACCAGTTCCCACATTTGCAATGCCCAAGTCAGAACCAGCTCCCACATTTGCAGTGCCCAAGCCTGAACCCGTTCCCACATTTGCAGCACCCAATCCTGAACCCACTCCCACATTTGCAGTGCCCAAGCCTGAACCAATTCCCACATTTGCGGCACACAAGCCTGAACCAGTTCCCACATTTCCCGCACCCAAGCCTGAACCAGTTCCCACATTTGCAGCACCAAAGCCTAAACCACTTCCCACATTTGCAGCCCCAAAGCCTGAACCAGTTCCTATATTTGCATCACCAAATCCTAAACCAGTTCCCAAATTTGCAGCCCCAAAGCCTAAGCTTGTAATAACATTTGCAGCCCCAGGCATACCCCCACTGTAGGAATTGTGAGAATAATCCTTCTGAAATACAGTATAAAGTTTGAATTTAGACTTAATGATCTCAGACATGGACATTCCTGAGTCAGAATCACCTGCACAACAGTGTCAACAAGTCAAAACACTCAACAGAGCAAGTCTACTTGAACTTTAACAAAATAATACACACAAAATTGCATACATGTGAATCCACTCTATGCAAAAGGCAGAAAACTTTCTAAGAATACATTGCTTACCTACATACAGAACACAACTATCTAGTTCTCACATAACAGGAGAAAATGTTGATTCAGCATAGTGACAATTCCTTCTTATGTCCTGTGCTTTTTTTACAGAAAAAGATTTGCAAAATTTTACCAATTGGAAAAACCTATTATGGGTACCAGTATCAAGAGACTGCAAGCTTTTATTCAGTACAAATTGAAAAACCTAATTTGGGTACCAGTATAGCTAGTCCATCTTTGAACAAACTGAAAAACCTATCAGACAGTCTTGATTGTCACCAAATTTGATGGGTGATCTCCTCAGGTAAAAACAAAGCTAATCATGCACGTACCAAAAAAAGTACTCACTATGCACGTACTACGAGGTGCCAAGATTTCGACAAAATATGTAAGACTAGATATTCAAAACTGTCAAATACAATTGTGGCACATATAAAAAACAAATTTTATCTGTAATGGAGATTTGACACTGAATTCCTCAAACCAATGTTAATTTGGATAAAGAGACAAGAACAGTACAAAAAAGACACTACATTGGGGATGGCTCCTTTTTTTTATTTTAATACCCAAAAATAAAAACCTTGATTGACCGACCACCACAAAGAAGTAATTAAGAGCATAGATTTTGGTATGGAAGTGGTAACAAAATTTAAAACAGAAGGCTATACATAAAAGAGGAAAAGTGTAAGCACTTTAAACCATTCGATAACGAATGTTTCAAACCTCTATAAGACCCAGTGAATAAAAGCAAGTATCAAGGTGATCAGCTAACCTATATAGAAATCAGTCTCAGTTTAGCATGGTTAATCGGCTATTTAGTGGCTATTTGGGCTCAAATCATTCCCTAAAATGGCTATACAAATGTTTAATCCAGATCTCTGATGTTGGTAAACACCCTAATGCAAAGGGGTTGCATTTTGGAATGGTTTTGTAGACTCAATACCCTTGGTTGGCATGGTCTGTACTAGCTGTGATAAACTGCTGAATGTGTAGAAATAAGAGTTCTATATGCACCCAAAACAATTTGACAAGGAGTGGAAACAAAGAGAAATAAAAAGGGTGGCGAAAGCTTGATTCTTGAAGCAAAAATTTGGGGTGACTGTAGCTCCTAAGACCTCAGTTCATGGGCTGTTTTAGGTCCTAAAAGTGCTGAAATTGAACTAATTAGAGCTTAAAAATGATGACCCTTGTTACAATATATTGAGAATATTGCTAGAATATTTTATAGATCTGTTATATATTCTTTCTTGCACTTATTGAAGATAAGATGTTGCAGGCATGATTAAAATGGTTTAAACATGTGAGAAGAAAACTGATAAATGTACTTGTAAGACGAGCAGAGAAAATGAAGGAAGTTCGTAAGAAAAGTGGGAGAAGAAGACCAAAGAAAACTTTATGGGAAACCTTTAAACATGAAATATAATGACCTTACTGATGATATAGCTGTGGATAAATATGATTAGAGGTCTAGAATTCATGTAGTCAACCCCACCTAGTGGGATTAAGGATTGTGATTGTTAGTGCTTATGTGATGCTCTTCAAAAATAATCATTTATACTAAAACATACAGCAATAAAACAATCAGCCACAATGCCCATATCTTATGTTCCTAACATCAATCTTATCAGCTCCATCTATTTTATAATGGAACTCTCTTAAAAGAAAACATTATTTGGTTAAAGGAATATTTTTTTCCCTTTCCATCCAAACATGTATATCCTAATAAGTTCCATTTATTTGGTTAACAAGGTGCACAAAAAGATCAAAAGGAAACGGTAAACAAAACTGATTTCATCAAGCTTATACTACACATATAACACAACCATACACATTGGATAAATACCTATACCAAAAAAACTCTCCATGCATTTGGATGTATTAAAAAATGAAATTGTATATAAGGATTTTGGAAGGGTACCCAAAATTGAGAGGATAACAACACGTGCTGCCAACTGTTCAGCCTCTTTCTTGTTTCTTCCTGCCTTGCCCATATACGTGACACCATTGAACACCAGAGATGACACAAATAATGGAAGCAAGCCTTCTTCCTGAATCGTTTTATAAGTGGGCTTCTCTAGATTCATCTTGGCTGCATATTCATTGAGGATAGACTTGCAAAATATTGTATCCTGAATGAACGAGCAAGAGAGAGAGAGAGAAAGAATTGAAGGTTGTAACAAGAAAAAGGTGTAAATAATGCTCTTCTAAAAGATTTTGAAGCTAAAATTGATTTGAAGAAGAGTATATACATTTTTGGGGGGCAGAAATAATAACTAAATGGATGATTTTACAATGAATTGATTGAAATGTATCTTCTGGTGGTGTTAAACAAAAATAGCTGGAGAAGGGAATAGACCACTTTAAGTGACAATATACTGTCTTATACAAGAAACTGGTGCCAGAACTTGAGGGCATAAATATCAAAGGGGTGTAGCTACCTATCATAGATCAAGAGATGATGAAACTGTTCACAAACAAAAAAGAAAAACGATAATCAAAGGCAATGGTGTGTTAATTAATAGAAAAGAAACGGAAATGCAAGGAGATATATTTGAGCCAGAGTTGTATGACCTGGTTGCAAATTTCTACTTATTAATGAGCATTACAGAACAAGTATGTGGCACAGTGAGAGGGAGGGAGAAACTAGATGTGGAAAGTAATGTTTAAGCCCCGTGCAGTTATATTAAGGGAGAATGAACTGCAAAATGTAGGTCACAAAAAGGAAATTTTCCGAAGGGTATGAAAGAGTTGGGCTGCCAAGCAATTTATGATTCCAAGATAACACAACACTTAGCTCAGTGACTTTTAATATAAAACTATTGCATGTCATAGAACAACAGTTGCTTAGCCAACAAGTCCCTAATTAAGTTAGAAACAGAAACATGCCTATTGCATACCTCACCAATGAGGGGACATCCTTCATCTTTTATCTTTTGCATTATAGCATCCAAGGCAACCCGAGCAGCATCTTGCTCTGCAGCCCTTCGATGTCGGAATGCGTTTGGTGATGTATAATAAGCTCCATCCACCAATACAGTAGACCTAAACATTGGTGCATGTTGAGATCCTTCATTAACTGTGTCATATGATGGGAAGGGCAGGACCGATCTTTGCGTGTATTCTTGTAAACGGTTCTTGTACACTAAGGGTCCTGGGACATCTAACAAAAATGAAGGAAAATAAATGAAAAAGTACAATGTCTATGCTCTTTTATGTATCATAAAAAATCAAGTCCTTGTTGATAATATAGAATTAGAATGCATGGTATTTTTTTTATATATAAAGGCAATGGATAAAAATGAATGGAAATCTAGGATTCATGGAGCCAACCCACCTAATGATATAAAGGCCTAGAATGTTGTTGGTATTTTTGTATACAATTTTTACCTTTCAAATTTAAAAAAAAAAAAAAGAAAAAAAGAATGCACAGTATGGAAAGTAAGAGTTATGCATGCTTACAGAAGTACAAAATTTAAGGAAATTCATAATCAACTAGTTAATTTTCAAGATTTGTCAATTCTAACCTTATCTCAAGAAGAGAAAAATTGAGGAGTGACTTTGAGATGGCCAAGGACAAGATGTGGAATACTTTTCACATTGATAGCCAACTAGTTGATTTTCAAAGCTTTGCCATCTCTAACCTAATACTAAGAAAAAACAAAAAAAGACAAACAGGACTTCATGAAAGTACAAGGACAAGATGAGAATATGTTTTCCCAGCCACAAATGAAGCTTCAAAGAAGTTCATCAAGCCGGCAAAACTTCTCAAGAAGACCTAATTTTACAAAAACATGTTTAAAAAAAATCTCAAATTTCACGTTTGGAATACATGCATAAAAACCTCAAAAATTATATAAGT
This sequence comes from Diospyros lotus, assembly GCF_014633365.1. Taxonomy (NCBI): domain Eukaryota; kingdom Viridiplantae; phylum Streptophyta; class Magnoliopsida; order Ericales; family Ebenaceae; genus Diospyros; species Diospyros lotus. Next base: position 2,211,990 of record NC_068346.1, on the reverse strand, counting down.
GGAAAATAACACATAACTAAGGTTATATATTTGAAATTTGGTTGCATAATATATTGGAAAATATTTAAGGTATAGCACAACTATGTAAATACATAATCACAAGAGCACGCATGCCAATAGTTGCTTAGTAAAGATATGTAAAATCTACATCTGAAAAGACCAGTGATGTAAATGGGAAGTACATATAATATCAATGCAACATAAAGCATCAAGAGTATATTTAGGATTATGTGAAATATTATTTATAGGAAATTCTACTAAGTGTTCTATTTCTATCCTAAAAGAAAAGAAAAAGATAAAGATAAAAAGAAATCATGTCTGGCAGTATTTCAGCAACAAACAACAAATGTACTATCTTAAAGGAAGAAGCTTTAAGCAAATAGTCAATGGAACTGGATTGGACTGTCTTTTTCAATTCACACAAGAATTGGCAACCCGGGCAGCAACACTTGATTATCCAGCTAATATAAGAATGCAACCATTGGTTTCAAAAGGGAGTAACGATTTCAGTTTTAAATTCATCGGAGCACCAACTATTGAAATTGTAAATGAAGTCTTTCAAAAACCGTAATCAATCAAATGTGTCAACAAAACCGTAACCCTCAGAACAAGAGAACTTGCTGCCAACCAATAGCCCACACCTTGATTTTAACAAAACATATCTAAATATTTAACAGCCAAGGCGCCGACTTGATGCCGTGCTTGGCTCTGTGAACGACCCTTAAGCAACCAAAAGTGTAGCAACGTGAATATAAACATAAAGAACAGAGCTATAAACAAACCCTAGCCACTCGCTCAAAAGCCCCAAGCAGAAAACAAAAACCTCAATGAGATCGCACAAACAGGCTCGTCTTCGAGAAAATCGCATCACTAACTCCTTTCTTGGCCATTTCCTTATCAACCAAAGGGAGACGAGAAAGTGCAAGAAAACGAAGAGAAAAGGAGGCGGCTTACTGGCGGCCGGAGCCGGAGGAGGCTTACTGGCGGCCAAAGCCGGAGGAGGATTACTGGCGGCCAAAGCCGGAGGAGGATTACTGGTGGCCGGAGAGGGAGGAGGATTACTGGTGGCCAAAGCCGGAGGAGGACTACTGGTGGCCGAAGCTGGAGGCTCCATAAGTGAGCCTGATGGTCCCAATTGGAGCCCCGGCGGGACGGTGTCTTCCGCGGACATGGCTTGGGAGAAGAGAGCGGCTTCGAACTCACAGACCAGATCTAGGGCTTTAAGTACAGGCTGTACAGCAACCGTCTGTGTATTGGTTGTCTTGAGAGTGGCCTTTTATGTCTCGGCTCAACTTCCAAGGCAGTTTGCGCGAGCCGCTGGTTTCAGGGATTAAATGGCAATTATAATGGATTTCTAGAATATCACAAATTTTCCCCAAAAAATTATCAAATTATCGTGCTGATCCAGGAAATCATGTCCTTTTCCCAGTTTTACCCTTTTCAAGTCATGTGAAATGCACGTGCCGATAAACCTACATTTTCCAGCTCTTTGTTGTCATTTTTGAAAAATAAATAAATAACATAAGTTGAAAAAAGTGAAAATGCATAAAATGTGTTGGTGGGTTTTAATTTTTGAATAAATTTATGTAAATTTTAATTTAAAGACTTATTATTTTTTTATTTTCAAAAATTACTCATCCCCCTAAGTTTAAAAGATTAGAGCACTTATTGCTAAAATATTTCAGATATTTTATTATTATCTTTTTAATATCATATTTGAAATTTTATTTATTATATAATAAGTTAATTTAAGTATAATTAATATCTCATTTATAACCATCAGACATTAATTTTTAGTCTTCTTATTATTTTATTCCATCGTTATCTCTATCCGATCACTATTTAATTATAATAATAGACAATTTATTAGTTTTTTTGTTGTTAATAAATATAATAATATTTTAATATAAGAATAAAATTATTTTCAATTCAAACTAAACTTGTTTTCACTGTTTAGAGTATAAAATATTTTAAATATTTATTAAAAAGTATATAAAAACAAAGAATTATTAGGAATATTTAAAATATTTTATAATTTAAAAAACAAGTGTCATCGCTACTAAAAATAATCAATCTCTTGGGGCGTTTGTTAAAATGAGTAAGATAAAAGGTATCAAGATAAGTTTGGAATACATTCCGAATCGGGATATGGAATTATCAAGATAAAACTGGAAATCATTCCAATATTTCTATCAGAATGTTTGTTAAATTTTTTGGAATCCATTGATAATTGTTTTTTTTTTTTCTTATGTGTTTGTTAATACATATGATAAGCACCAAGATAAGAGTTTTTTTACCAAAATATCCCTATTACCAAATTTATGATTAAAATAGTATTTTATAATTAATATGAATTATCAACAAAATTAAAATTAAAATTTTATTTTCTAAATTCATGTTTAAAAATAAATTTAAAAAGAGTTGAAAAATAAAAATAATTATTGTTAGAATTACAATAATTCCACCTAGATAATTAAAAATGGCCAAAACATATTTTCATAATAGGTAATAAAATATAAAATTAAATAAAATAATTTAAAAATTGGTGAAAAGAATTATATTAGTTAATAAAATATATATAGAGAGAAAAATTTAAATTTTAAAAATCAATAAAATGAATAATGTCATTTAAAATTTAAAAATTGTTAAAACATATAACAATTTAAAAATGTATTAAATAATATTAATTATAAGAGTTAAATAATTTTTTTTAATAAATTTAAATCTTTAAAATATATTAAATGGCATTAACTATCCTATAAGGGGCATATAAGTAATTGAATTTTATTTTGAAAGAGTTAGATAAATTTACCCGATGAGAGAGTTTTTCAGAAAATGGTCAGATAAGGTTAACAAACACGTTAGAAAGGCCAAATATCCGAAATACTTTTCATATTTAATATTTTCTCCCTCTTATCTTGATTAACAAAGACCCCCTTAATGTATTACATTAATATTGTAATTTTACTAAGGGTAAATTCGTCCACACATTATCTATCATTTAGGTGTTTTTACCAAAATATCCTTATAGTTTTCAGTTAGTGCTGGAACACCTCTTCCTCGGATAATGGGCTGTATATGGTGTTAACTAAAATGGTGTTAACCAAAATAAAATTAATTCGTACTTTTGATATTGGGCTGGATATGGTCCAAATCCTATTTACTAATGATCCTTGGATCGATGAGAAGCTGATCACAGCCCAACAAAAGGTTGAGGCGTGAGCCCATATAACATACAGCCCAAGCCCAAATCATGGAGAACGAATCCGAGCCCAGTGGGCAAATACCAAGCTTCTGTAGACTACGAAATCAACTCAAAAGGGGCTTCATTTGGTGAATCTACAAAAATAAATAGTCACTAAAGAGCTTTAGGCTTAATTCATTTAGCTATATGTCATTGGAAAGGTTACTCAATAATCTACAACATATTCAAAGCTCATTATATTTTAATAAGCTTTTAACTTTATTGAAACTAGTTTTGTTGTCGCTTGAATATAACAATGAATTTATTGATTGAAAATGTCATCATCAAGCTACTTATTCTCTATTTTCTGTAAGAAAAATAGCGATCAAATTGCGTTGAAAAATTTTAACACAAACACTCAAATATTTAAGTCAGATACTGAAGAATTGAATGCTATATTGAACCTAATACTAAAGATGTACCTCTTTTATAATGATGACTCATTCATTTATAGAGAAATATGTAAGTTTTTAAATCTCCTAAAATTAAAATTATTTTTGATAATATTTATTTTAATATTTTTAGATTTATTAAGATTAAGATTTTTATAAAAAAAACGTTTAATATGATATTTTGAGATTTATTAAAATTAATTTTTTTATAAATAATATATATATATTTTTTATAACTTTAGAAGGGATTTATCTTTTGGTATTCTGAACTTAGTATTCACGTATTCTTTGGCGAAGCATGTGGCGCATGTGAGAAGGAGTGAGCTAAAGTGATTCATGAAATTATTCCAATAATGTGTGGGGGAGAGTAAAAATGGCACCAATTCACATGCCCTCTCATGTGGGCCTAATAAATAAGGCAGCATCTAGCGAGAAGGACTTGGAGGCCATAAAGAAAGAAAGAAAGAATGGCTAAAGAGATACCCAGCTCCCTCAATTTTTTCCATTTACTTATTTTGCCCCTGAATGTAAACAGGAATCTATTGACCCTTCAAATTTCAATGTTGAACTTATTGCGTCATTCAATTATTAATTTTATAATAATCACATACTTGAATTCAGCAAGTATTGTGCGTGAATTATATGCCCGATTAGACAGGGGCTCTACATTGACTAAGTCAATAAAAATGTGTCACGTGTCTCGCTGTTGCAAGAGAGAGAGCGAGTCAATGACAGATGACGCGACAGACAACCTTCGAAAGATGATCGAGGAAAGTGCAACAGCTCATTGTCGATGACGAAAGAGGAAGACAATCGCCCATTCTACCGTGCTGCTGCTTGCGCATTTCCCACGTTATCGGACCGATCAACCCTATGTCTTTCATGTTGTTGCCCTATATTTGCTTGCCCACGTCTAGTCACTACCATCGTCGGCCCCCTAACACCAATTGATGTCATCGTTAGCCATCAACACAAAGAAGGCAAGCCACCGACCAACTGCTCGCCTCTTATGCCGTAGGTCCAAATCTACTTGTCCACACCTAGTCGTTGTTATTGACGGCCCCCAACCTTGATCAATGCCATCATCTGCCACCAACACAAGGAATATGAGTTATCGATCAACCTTTCGCCTCCCATACTGCTAGTGATTATCGATAAAGAGCGAGAAAGAGGCAATAAGCACCGATAAAGAAAAACGAGACCATATATAGGTCGGTTGGCAATGAGAACATAAGAACCAGAGACAGTCAATAGTGAAAAAGACAAGAGATAGTACAGAAAGCAAGAGGTTGTCGGTGATAAGAAAGACTAAAAAAAGAAAGAATAAGATGATGGTATTGCATGTACTTCAATCGCATAGATAACTTATGCGCTAACTCATGTGTCTAATAAATTTAAAATTAAAAATTGAGGGATAATAAATTCTTTCTTAATTTTAAGGGACAAAATGATTACACGGATAAAATTAAAGTAATAAATTTAAAATTGAAAGTTGAGAGGCAATAGATTCTTTCTCAAATTTAAGTGGCAAAATGATTAAACGGTTAAAGTTGAGGTTGAGGGGGAGGGGCGTCTCCTTAACCAAGAAAGAATTAACAAAGACTTTCAATACATTGGAGTTGCGGCAGGCATGCCATAAAATGCTTGTATGTGTCCTACTATGGCCTTCCCATTGCAGACACTTTGTTGACTCTGACAGTCAATCATGTCTAGAGCTGAAATAGGATTTTTTTTTTAAAATAAATTAATATTACAATATTTAATGCCATCTTTAAATGCAAAAGATGAAATTCCTCAATTTAAACGATTTAATGCTATCTTTTGTTAGAAATTACGTTGTTTTTATCTTAATGTATGAGGATAAAAGGGCGAATGATGCCATGCTAATACCCAACATGGGTTCTCATGGTCGTGTAATTCTTGTTTATTTTAAAAATAATTATTAATTGTAATATAAAAAAAAAAGAGATTAGGCAAAAGTTAAGATAGGATCACATTCGAACGGAGAGTCTCTTAATTCTGATCTTATTCTTTATAAAGAGAAGAAAAAATAAAATAATATTATTTAAAAAAATTATACAATGAAGTTTTTCACATCATCGTAAAATCGTTAGGTAAATTAATATTGAAAGAACCTACAATTCTTTTAAAAAATAATAAAAAGTTGTTGGTTCAAACCTACAAAGAAGTTTTACAAATAACTCTCATGTTCATATTAAAAATTAACAATAATTCATAGTAATAACTAAATTTATTATTAATTTTAGATAAAATTATTATAAATTTATATATGTTATGTTAATTTATAAGAATTATTTGTAAAACTTATTTGTATTCATAGTATTTGCCAATAAAAAGACGATGGTGACGACGAGATAAGCCACCATTTCACCACACCTTCTTCTCCATCCTTTGTACTTGTCACTATTTCTCATGTCTCATAGCAGGTTATATCTTGTCCTCTCACATTGTCTACCCAACTTTATTGTTAGCTATGGTTCTCGCTAGTTCTTAAATTCCTGCAAACCCTTCTAGTCTTAACTCATTTTTTTTTTTCATCATCTTCATCTCAATCTTTGTCGGCCATTGAAAGAAGATATTGTGGCAAAGAAAATGATCGACGACGAGAATTTCTTAGAGATAGGTTACAAAGGATATAGAAATAATTTAAGCATTTTAACTTGCCTACATTACACGTTCTAACTCAATTTGAAAGAGTTATATGTAATTGATTAAAAAATATATTATTTATAAATATAAGTAAAATAACAAAAAAACATTAAAAATATTTCAACCACAAAATAAATATAAACATACAACCACCATGGTGGACACTCGTTGAAGAACTTGGCGGGTTTCTCAAATCTAGGTTACATATTAACATCTTATTAAATCACTTTAAAATATATTAAATTTCAATGAGTTTGGGAAACTTTGTCCCCCCAATGATCGGCCTAGGTGTAGTTAATTATATAAAAGATATTTCATTATGACAAGCAACAAGTTAATAATAAACATCAATGATAACGACGGGACAACTAATGATTTGGTTCGCACACTTGAACGCGCAACATTTGTATACCCCTTTACTGGAAATAGCCTTTTACCACAAAAAAGGCTATCATGGTAGAATGGGTATGGATAATTGGGAAATATTCTCGCTTAAAACACTACTTTTGACAATCCATTATGAGAGAATGTTACGGCACAACATGGTATAATCTTCTCGTTTAATAAATGTCTCAAGACACCTGTTAGCAAAATCTTAATTGTAATAATGTTTGATGAAGTAAAGATCAGATTCATATTTTTTTTTATATATACTTTTATGTTTTTTTTGTATAATTATTTAATTTTTTTGTTATTTCAATATATCATGAAACTTAATTTTAAAATTAATTTAATTTCTGCATTTTAATTTTTTTTTGTGAGTAACTCAAAAATTTCGTTATTTAAATTATATTTCTAGATTTGTATTTTCAACTCAGTTTAATCCATACACTTTCATGCATAAAAATAAATAATAAAGTGAGATGATAAAATATATATTGTACTTTGTTCACGTCAAAGTACATGAGGGTTAATGTTGAAAAGATAAACCAAATAAGACATTAAATCAAACGAGACTTACCTAATTAAATAGTTAAATTAATGGTATAAACAAAATCATAATAGATGTCGTTTGTATCCATAACTTAAGAGTCACACATGCAGAATTGATTTGAAATTTTTGAGAGTATTTTTCAAATTGTCGTTTTCTTTTCATATCTCTTAAAAGAATGGATACTATGAAAGACTTCGAGAAAAGGAAAACCATAACAGAGGAAGTGATGTTCAGTGCCATTGGTAGTTGTTTCTTCTGCAACCACACACAACGGTTGTAGATTCACGTTTGGATCTGAATTTTGATTTGACACTAATTCACGTTTAGATCTACAACCACACATAACTTAGTTAAATTAATTTAAAAATATATATATAATAATATAATTAAAATAATAAAAAATTTGAGTTGCGACAAAAAAAAATTTTAAAGTATAAGTTAAATTATCTCAAAAATATAGATTCAGTGATAAAATTTAAATAACGAAAAATTCAAAAAAATAATATAAAAAAACGTAAAATATAAGAAGAAAAGTACGTCATCACAACCAGATCAGTAAGCCGTCGACACATGCGGCACACGTGTTGCCTTAGTTTATATGTGTGGCCAATTATAGGAAGCCCGCCTCACCAAAGCTCTCCTACGACCACCCTCGTGGCCCATTTGACACCTCACCGCTTTTATTTGTGTTGGGGATCCAAATCTTGTGTCCCCAATTCATAATTAAGGCTGCAAATAGAGAATTTGAAGATCTGTCTCCCCCTGCTTGGCTTTAGCCATTTTTTTTTCCCAAGAAAATAATGTATATGATGTATTTTTATAATTATGAATTTATTTTATAAATGTTTTTTAATTTGGGTTCATTTGTTTTAATGTAAAACAATTAATTAAATTATTTAAATATTAAACATAAGGTATAATAAATATATGTTATCTGAAAATAATTACACTTATTATCTTTTAATCATTGCACTTAAAACGCTAAATAGCTTTTCTCTTTAATTATGGATAAATTTTTAAAGCATTGTGGGGAACATCTATTAACTTTATATATATATATATATATATACACACACACATTACCTTTTGATATTTATAAAATTAACACCATTTTTTATATTATTAATTACTTTTCAAAATTATAAACATTTTTTATCATGTGTAAAAAGTGTTTATAGTTTTTGAAGTATTTATAATTTTTGAAAAATAGTTGATTTAAAAAGAAGTGTTATTAATTTTTTTAAAAAAATAATATTTATAAATATCAAAACTAAGTCTCAACTTAACATTATTATATATATAATGTTAGAGTCGCTCTACAGGGCCTGACAGGCCTACAGAGCGACTTATAGAGAGGGGGCAAAATGACGATTTTGCCTCCATCCGCTTTGCAAATTTGCAAAGCGGGCTACTGCCTCCCCTGCTTGCCATGGTTGTCGCTTGCCTTTCTATCGTGCCTCGCCGCAATCGCCCGGCCTCGTCTCCGTCGCCTCGCCTCGTCGACAATCGCTATCGACTGTCGGTGAGGCGAGGCGAGGCGAGGCGGAGATGGCGGCGAGGCAACGGAAGTGAGGCCGGGCGACTGCAGCGAGATGCGACGGAGAAGCGAGCGGCGGCCATGACAAGTAGGGGAGGCACAGAGCAGGGGGGAATTCATTGGAGGGGGAAGGGGAGAGCAGGGCGTGGGGGCAAAATAATCTTTTTGCCCTATTTCGATAAGTCTGTTGATAAATCCGTCGGGTTCTTTAACATTTTCCATAATGTTAAGCCAAGCTTAGCCGAGATTGAACCAAGCTAGTAGTTTGGGATGGAATCTGCCATCAGAAGTAGAACGAGGGTAGGGTGCTGTGTTCTGTGATGACAAGAGTGGAGCCGCCCAGCTCGGCTGCGGTGGTTGGGTTTTGGGCAAGGCGTTGGGCGGTCACCAAACCATAGGCATATCCCATCCCATCCCATCTGACTTGCCATCTGCTTTCTGCATTAATTATTCCGTATATTTTATTATTGCCCCTTTGAAAATAAAAAAATCTCACAAACCCACAAATTTCTGCTTTGCCCTCTCCATCTAGACCCCTACCTACTCTCTCTCTATCTCTCTCTCATCTCCCATTATTCAAATCCCCAGTACTCTAATCAGCATTTCTCTTTCTTCTTGGTCACAGTGACGAGCCTCTAGTTTTTCTGTACCCTTGAAGCTTCTGGTTGTCTCGTTAGGCAATAACATCAAGAATCTCTCTCTCTCTCTCTCTAAACTTCAAGCTTTTTCAGTTTTCTATTCAACATACAATGGCACCAAACTAACCAATCAGAATATTTTATTCACTTGTTTTTTTGGGGGACCATATGCATTTCTTTCCACCTTCACCCATTAATGGAATAGAATAGTATAATTCAATCCACTTCACACCTGTCCATGTTTATATATACGTTTGTGTGTGTGTAAATATATATATATTTATACATACACTACACCCAATTGCCAAAATTCTCTCCGCTTCGTCAAGCAAAGCAAGCCCAACTTTTTCTCTTTTCAACTATCTTCATTTCTTTATCCATCTTGTGGTTCCTGGGTTTCTGTGCTGTCTAGAGATCTACTTCAGAATGGGGTTTTCCCCAAGTGGTTGCATTCACTCCACAGAGCCTCTTCCCAACCAAATCGCCCCTACCGATCAGTACTGCGATGACAATGAGCTGAAAATCAAGCCCTTGTTGTACAAGATGGTTTGGGAATTTGGGTTGGCTTGTTTCCTTCCTTCTTCTCGGAGGGCCAAAGATCAGAAGGCCGGGAAGAACCCAGAGCACAACAAGGCGTGGCTGCTGGCCGAATCTGGTGGGTGTGGCGCAGAGTTGTCAAGCGCCGAGCCGCAATCCGTTCATTCTTCTTTCAGGTTCAGTCTCTGCTCCCAAGTTGAGCTTGAATCAATTAGTGTGGCAAATGCTTCTTCTTCTTCTTCTTCTTCTTCTTCTTCGGCAACTGTGTTGATGGTGAATTTGGACAATGGGTTTTCGGACACTCGATCTAAAGAGCTGAAATGGCGGAGAATTGAGTCGTTGGAGAGGAGTATTTCTCCTGTGGCTCATTCCTTGGTTAGGTTTAGCTACGATGAAATTCTATCTGCAACTCGCAGTTTTTCTAAAGGTATTCATTCAATCGGGCTTTTGTTCCTTTCCTTTTATTCTACTTCACTCTTATGGTAGCAATAGTAAGATTGTTCTTATGTAACAAGTAGATTATAGGTTTAAATTGTGTACATGGTCTCTTTCCATCTCGACCCTTGCAAAGCAGGGACTCTCTGCACTGGAAATACCTATATTTTGTTCTCTCATATGGGAGATAGGACATAGCTATGGCTAATTGAATGTAATTGATTTTTGTGGAATTGGGTAGGCAGAGTTCTGGGAAGAGGAGCATTGAGCTGTGTTTTCAGGGGAAGGGTTGGGTTTTTGAGGACTACAGTGGCGATCAAGCGTTTGGATAAGGAGGATAAGGAATCTTCAAAGGCATTTTGCAGAGAACTGATGATTGCTAGCTCACTTCACCACCGGAATATTGTTCCTCTTGTGGGCTTTTGCATTGACCCAGATGAGGGTATGTTTTTGGTCTACAAATATGTTTCTGGTGGAAGCCTGGAGCGGTTTTTACACGGTAAGATTTCTGGGTCTTTCGACTGAGGAAGAAAATGATTTCTCGCCTTTTAAATTTGGAAATCGGTATCAGTTTTGATAATTTTGAATGATTTGAGGAATATACCCATTTGCAGAGAAGAAGAGGGGAGTGAAGGGTGGCCCATCACTTCCATGTTCCGTGAGGTATAAGGTTGCAGTTGGAATTGCAGAGGCCATTGGCTATTTGCACAATGGAACTGAGAGATGTGTTGTCCACAGGGACATTAAACCTTCTAACATCCTTTTATCGTCTAAAAGAAAACCGAAGGTAAGAAATCGAAACTCGGATTTGGCTCCATGAACTTGTAGTAGTTCTGATCTATTATTTTGGTAAGGTTCTAACATTTTCATTGGCTTTTGTAGTTGTGTGACTTCGGATTAGCTACATGGACTCCTGCACCTTCAGTCCCTTTCCTTTGCAAAACCGTGAAAGGAACTTTCGGGTACCATTCATTCTGAACAAATCTTTGAAGCTTTTGTTTCTTATCGAATTGGTGGTTCGTTATCTTTTGCTTACAGAGAGTTTGGTTTGAATTTGCAGTTATTTGGCCCCCGAATATTTCCAGCATGGGAAAGTATCTGATAAAACTGATGTTTATGCCTTTGGGGTTGTCCTCTTGGAGCTAATTAGTGGAAGGAAGCCAATTGAAGCAAAGAGGGGTCCAGGAGAAGAAAATTTGGTTGTGTGGGTAGGTCACTGATTTTAATTTCTTCTTAAATTACCTTTGGTTTCATTAACTTTCTGGCAGTTGAATCAGTGGTCCCCCCTACAGCTTCCAGTATTAGAAGATCGGTTTTAATGTCTTGGACTTGGCTTTTAAATCAGAGGAGATTTGATTAATTGACAAGTTTCACAGCAATAAATTCATTTAACATTGCTTTATATCTATAAAGACTTGATTCTGGTGATTCTGATCATAACATTCGGCATTGTTGCCATTCATACTGTACTTCAGATTTCTTTGAAAATGTTGATTTCTTACTGTGATATTCATAATTTTGACATGATTGACTTCACTCTTGTTGAAATATTTGCCTGTCCTATAAAGGTTTGAACATAATTTGGCTTTCTGTGTCTGCTCAAGAGTTGTTAAGGCAATAGATAAAATGATTGTCGAATTAGAATTTATATAACTGACCTCTCCTAGTGTGATAAGGTTTTGATATATTGTTGTCGTCCTTGTTGTCTGCTTAATCAGGCATTATGAGTGTATGCTAATTATCAATGTACTTGATGAAAGTAAGAAAGAAATACCAAATGTGCTGCTCTTCTTCTTTTGCAGGCGAAGCCACTGCTGCAACAGGGAGCAATCGAAAGGTTGGTTGACCCAGAGCTGAAACTGACCCCTAAGAACTCGAGTCGAGTAGCTTGGATGGCTCAAGCTGCAGCCACCTGCATAAACAGCGAAGAATCCAGGAGGCCAGGCATCAATGAGATTATTGCAATAATAAGAGGAGAAGAACCTATTGGCTCTAACAGCAAGAAGTCTAGCTTTCGCAGCAGTTGCCCTCAGTTACAACAGATGAGAAGTGAGATGACAAGCCATTTAGCCTTGGCAATGCTAGGAGTTTCAGAGTTTGAAGACGACGATCACCTTTACTGCCGTTGAGACTTAGACTCGTCGAACAACCTCTCGTAGTATGTTGCTTGCCCGATGAGCAGGTAAATCTAAAACTAGAAAGGGTTGATACTGTACATAGAATGGAGTCTCATGAAAATTTGTGTACAGTTTTTCATATTTTGCCATTGCTCTGAAAGCGATGATATTTTGTTTTCTTTTCTCTTTCTTCTTTTCAATGAATCTCAGACTCCAAATTTCTATAGAAGATTGCTGAAAGTACTCTTTGGATCTATCTTGCTTCTTCTCCTATTTACAATTAGAACTTAGAAGCACTCCACATGCATAAAACCAATGGCAATTCGAGTCTGTATCACGAAAAAGCAATCTTACTATTACAACCAATACTTGACCAAGAAAAAAAAAACAATCTTCACAAGCAGACAGGCAATGAATGTTACAGAACAATTTATGACTTAACTACCAAAACAATCTGTTGATATGAGAAAGCTGGAAGGGGACCGACTCATCAATCAGTACCGAGGGCGGGGCAGAGGGCAGGGGAGGGATTTGAGACTATCAGAGTACTTTGGCGACATCCTTCATTAGGCCCCTGTTGGCAAGGGCAAAGTCTATGTACTCCTCGTAAGAAATGAAGCCGTCGCCGTCGGTGTCGATCTCCGACATCATGCGCTTGACCTCGTCCTCTGTGACGGAGCCGAGCGTCTTGAGAACGTCGCCGAGCTCGGTGGACGAGATCTTTCCGTCGCCATTGGCGTCGAAGCGCTTGAAAATTCGCTCCCTGTCAGCCTTCTCCTGTGGATCATCAGCCATGGTTGGTTGTGAAGGTTTCAAATGTTGAAGCTTTGTGGAGTGTAGTAGAATGTTGGAGAATGAGAGAATTGGGGCTTTATAAGGATATGGGAATGCAAGAAAGAGTGGTTGCCCTTTGGATTCGGGTTAGTAATAACGGATAGCCCAAGAAATCAAAACTCATTAACTGTTTTAACCCTTGAAAGGAAGAAAGAAAAACGATTGGTGCATGGCTGCACGAGCTTGCATGGGACTCGTTCAAAGCCTCTAGGGAATTAGGAATTAAGTAAATATGATAAAAATATATTTCTTATTTTAACTATCTTGTCCTAATGTTACAAAAACACCCTCAATAATTCTTTTTTTATTTTTATAGATAATTAATTTATAATCTCTGAATTGTTTATTTCCTGGAATAACTTCACCTCTGATTTTTGGTATCTTTTGTCCCAATTCACGAAGACAATTTACCCAAGTAAGAATTGGATTGAATCAATAATCAAGATCTATTATTTTTAGATCTAGACTAAAACTAAACTAATCATAGAACTATGTCATTTAAATAAGGTTATGTTTGGAGAGAGAGATTTAAAATATTCACACATAATGAGACTACCACTTCAAATTCTTTTGTCCAGTGGGTCCAAGTCCATCTTGGAATTGAACGAACTCAAATTCAAATACTTCCGCATAATTTTGTATCAAAATAGTGAATTTTAAATTTCGAATGATAGAATCAAATCTGCCTTTAAGACTAACCCTAAAATGATTCAGTGTATGATAACTAACATATTGTCACAACCAATGTGCCCACACCGTATATTCTGACGTTGGGATTAAATGCAACAAGATGAAAGTCCGAATATCAAAATTAAAGGGTACAACCAAGCTGTATCACTAGAACTTATGTCTACAATAGGTTGATCAAGGAACTAACTGTGCAGGAACCATATTATTCTGAATAGGTTCTCAGAGGCCTCAAACACACATGGTGAATTAGCACATGTATAGGACTAAACTAAACCATATAGTCTGCACAACATCATCATTATTGCAAGAAAAAATTAGCGAAGCTCGAATAGTATCAAATAATTACAGGGTGATGAATTGAAACTTAGGCCACCGACTCAAGCAGGGCATTGAGCACAGCTTCTCTGGTAGGCAAAGCTGGGATCGCCCCTCTCTCCTGGACCGTCAACGCACCGCAAGCATTGGCAAACCTCAGAGCATCTCTAAGCCGATTCTCATCCTATAAAGAAGGCATTTTACCAATTTGTTAAGGAAAGATTGGCATAGACTACGGTTAGACAAGGAAAATGGAAAGTGAGAATGATGGTTGAATTAAATTGGTTGAGAAAAACTCCCTAGACATTTGGAAACCAAAATTTAAGTGTAAGACAAAGTTCCCCGAAGGAGGGAGGGGACAGAGATGGCTGGAGGAAGAAACATGATATGCAGAAAAGCCACCTAAGACATGTTTTGTTCATTACATGACTGCTCTCTGAGAGCCTAGAAGAATTAAACAAAATGCAGACAAGCTTATCCCAAAGATCAGTTCTTTTACAGGTGAATTCTAGGGGTACCAATGTTACATTGCCTATAATTTTATTTTTTCATTTATCAAGGGGTCTAGTCTCCTTGCCCTCTTTTAGCAATAGACAAATAAAGGCAACTCCAGTACACATGCCTAAGCATCATTTAGCATTTCTGCCAACAAGATTACCTCTAACAATGATACATCAGCAGCTAGTTGTGATAATATTCCAGCTACAAAAGCATCTCCAGCACCAGTGGTGTCTACAGCGTCCACATTCAGACCCTTAACTCTGCCGCTGCACTCCTAGAAAAATATGTACCAAGACTAATAAGTTATTGGAACCTAGTAATGCAGAAAAGTTAGGAGACTCAGATACCAGCTCAAAATGGTTAACAAGTGTTTTCTAAATAAATAAATGGACTAATATGTCCAGGTTGACTGCCAAGACAGCCCCCTACAGAGCTTCCACTCCAAGAAGATAAATGTAGCTTTTGAAGGTCAAGCGGTACGGTCTACTTTGGAATGCAGTTCAATGGTTGAGTTGTTAAGAGGACAGTCACATTTCATGTGTTCATGAGCAGAATATAGTAGAATTTCAACCAAATACCATAGACCAATGCAACTACAAATCCTCTCCTCCATTAGATGACCAATGCTGAGCACAACCCTTTTGGACAATTAATCACACCAAGGAACATGGGTGATTTCATCTCATACAGAACCATATTTGTAGATTCAAGCAAAGTTAATATATACTGAAATATTTTCTTTTGGTAGTTCTGGATAATTCAGCATTGTAAGTCTAACTTTTAGTGCAAACATGAAAATACCAGTCCCATGCTTTCAAAAGAAGAATGCTTTTTTAGTTTTCTTTCAAAGAAGTATAGAACTTTTTGCTTTCATTTAGAGAAGCAAGGAAAGTAGGTAAAACATAAGGTGAATCAGATTTGATGATCTCTTCAGCTCAGTTGGATCAATGTTCCACTATGTATAGTAGAACTTTTTTACTTAGTAAAGGCAAAAATTATAACAAAAGTTTGCCTTTCAGCACAACTTAACAAAATAATATACATTTGGAGGCTTACCTTGGTGTAGTACCTGCACCCATCTGGGCCTTCAGTTACAAGGAGCAATTTAAGATTTGGATGATACAATTTACGAACAACAGCATCATCATATGGATCCTCTCCTTCTGTTAGAAAGGATATCTCTTCTTCACTTATCTGAAAAGTTATTGAAACAGAATCATCACAAATGAAGTTCCTAAATACTGTTGCATTGTTACTCTTAACTGCTCTTACGAAAAGGGTAGCAAAATAAGAGAACAACTAAAAGCTGGAAGACAATGTTATGGATTTAACCTGAAGACTACCTTAATAATATCAGCGATCTCCCATATGCTCAAAATTCCTTCTCTGGCTTTCTCTACAGATGGCCACAATGGAAGCCTCAGATTGGGGTCATAAGACAAAATCACACCAGCATCCTTTGCAGCTTTTGCAGCAGCAATATGGGCTGACTTGCAAGGTTCAGTAATCAAACTTATGGAACCATAATGGAAAATTTTTGCCTGCCAGAAGATATTTACAAGTTACTAGATGTTTCTATACAATTGAACATTAAAATAAGAATACCATTTGTATTATACATAGACAGTGATAATAGCACAATTCTACATATCAAGGACAGACTGTATATATGAATAGAACAGCTGTGAATATTTTAAAAATCAGAGTCGTTGGTATAAATGTTCAGAGATAAAAAGAGGACAGGAACAGAAACAAAACAGAATCCAATATAGTTAATAGTCCACAGTATTCTTTCTCATCATGGGTTCCCTTGCACTTAATTCTCAAGCACTCCTCATTTACCTTCTTAATTAAATCATAATCAAGTTCAGATTCTTGAAGCAGCATATCAGCACTAGGATTCCGGTAAAACATGAACTCACGTTCCCCATCACTTCTCAGTGTCACAAATGCTAAAGCAGTTCGGGCACCAGGGTCAAAGCACATCCCTTCATTGTTTACATTATTCTCCTTCAAAATATCTGCAAGCATGTATCCAAATTCATCTTCCCCCACCTGCATGCATAGCATGAAAGATAAATGATCTCTAACCGAACTATTTTTTCCTCTGCTAAATTCTTTAAGTGGAAGCTACAATTATGGCCTGTTGGTCAGCCTGGTCTAGAAAAGTGAATCACACATATTCACAAACATACACATTTCTCACTGGCAAGATGCATAAAACAGGATTCTCCAACTATGTAGCTCAAATATAAATCCTCCAGTAAATGTTAAGGTAAAGACAGGAAAACAGGGAAACCTACTTTAGTCGATTTGCATAAACTCGTATGATCATACCAATTAGGTGGGCTCATGCCACAGAGGTACAAAAGAGGCTAGAATTGATATACACCTAGTGAGTATATAAAATTCAACTAAAGCTTTTCCCATCTGCATTTTCCTTTCCTTTATCAATCCAAGGCACATTTCATACAAATAAGCCTTTTAGAGAGCAGAAAACTAGAGGATGAGAAAAAATAAACTACAAGAACTGCGTCAAAAATAAAGAAAACCCAGATAAGCTCTTCTCCTTCTTCCTCTTCTTTGATTGGTGTCTTAATGGGATTTGAACTTAGATCATGATATAGGGTGACTGCAACCTGAACTGCTGAGTTGTTGTCCCATAAGGGGCATACACCCCAGTAAGCTCTTATTTGTTTATGCATTTATGCAATTTTTAGTTTGTGGTTTAACTAAACTTGTGACCCTTGATTAAGGTGATAAGTGAAATGAGATTCATGCTGCCAACAAGTAGTTGGAAATGGTGCATTTCTGTTATTTTACTTTTGTTACGTTTTGTGTTTTTGCTTTTTTTTTGGGGTGGGTGGTAGGTGTTAATAGTTCCTCTAACAACAAGAAACATCATAAACCAGAATAATACTAAGACAGAATGGATATATTTCAAATGATAAAGACAGAATGGATATTTTGGCTTTGTGATTTACCATATTGTTGCAGACCATTAAACAACACTACGACAGACTGGATATATTTCAAATGATACCTTTCCCATGAAGGCAGATGAACCACCAAGACGAGCAATACCAACAGCAACATTAGCAGGTGCACCTCCTGGAGCTTTCTTAAATGCGGGTGCATTGGCCAATGAGAGCCCACTTATGGTTGGAACAAAATCAATTAGCATTTCGCCAAAGCAAACCACTAGTGAAGATTCATTAGTTTGACGTGCTCCATCTTCACTTGGCATTGCTTTAACTAAAAAAGCAAGACAAATGGAATTAACCAACAGTAAAATAAAAAGCTGTATAATCCAAGATATCATTATACTTAAATGGGTTTATTTACCAATTTAGGCTGTTAATCAATGTTTACTAAGTCCTAATAAATCTTAAATCTCATTTATTGGATCCAGCTATTACAGTTTAAAACTAAGACATTATCTCAGTGAAAAAGCTTTAACCTGCTATTTTTCTGCTAATTTGACACATTCCAAACACACGCAAAATTCACCACTGGAGTAGAATCTTGAGAAATCATTCAAGGTCATTTTTCGTCATTCAATAAAGAATGCTATGAAATCATAGCTCAACCAAATTGGCTGGCTAAGTCATTTTGGACAACAACAACATATCAAGACTTCATCCCACTATGGCCAAGTAATTTGGACGATATTCATAAGTTAAGATAACTTGTAATGTGATTGTCTAACTTTAGTTCTAAATCAACTTACTAATTGAAGAATAAAAATGATTAACCGACTTGAATTTTGTATTCTTGACGACGATGCAATTGATCCAACAAGTAATTGATGAAGACCTAGTTCCTTCTAAACAGAAACAGAAAGGGAACCAACTAAACAACACAAGGTAGCAAACACAAAAAAACCTAGCAATTAGCAAGCAGAATCAAGACGCAAGAAATCCAACTCAAATTTAATTTCAAAACAAGTACCTCTAAGATGAAATCGGGCCCGCGAAGTGAGAGGCGAGGAAGAAAACGCAGAGACCATGAGTCCACAACGCCGGAGACCAGCCGAACCCGAGAGCCGATGCCACAAAGGAGTTCGATTGTCCGCAGACACGCTACCGAAGCACAGAGCAGCTGAATGCAGAGCCATAGGTACAATATACTAGAAATAAAAAACAAAAAGGAAAAATGGATCGAACACAAGGAGCTAGGGACTCCGGCGATCAACGCCGAATCAGTTGATCATTGCTAGGCGATGAGCTCAACTCGATAAGCTTCAGATGGAAATGGAGTGAAAAACAAGGTAAATTCGCATAGGGTTGATCGAAAAAACCCTAGTTTTTGAGCTTTTATCTGTTGCTCTGTGAGGAGTGAGTGATGAGAGCAGCGGGGAAAGCAGAGAGAGAGAGAGAGTTGAAGCGAACGGAGCTCAAGAGCCTGCCAAGTGTCTACTCGTTTTGTAGTTGGCTTCTACGTTTATGTCTTTTTTTTTTTTTTTGTGATTATTCAAAATTTTTATTATTTTAATTATTATTAAATCTATAATTTTAAATTAATTTAATTTTTATATTTTAATTTTTTTAATAATAATTTTAATTTTTCGTTATTTCGAGCACATTCCTATATTTATAATTTTTAGTTAATTTAATTTTTATATTTTAACGTAAATAATGTGTGACATGTATTTTATTATTTTATTTATTTTTTTATATAAAATATATGAATTAAATTGATTTAAAAATTTAAGTTGTAATTAAAGTAATAAAAAATTTAAATTATTATATAAATTAAAATAATTCAAAAATTAAGTTTAACAATATAATCAAAATAATAAAAAAATGATTGATTACATAAAAAACATGTTAGAATATTAAGGAAAAATAAATAAATTTGGCCACTAATGTCCCTTTCATGTTATTCCTCTTATTTATAGAAATATTTTTAATGTTTTAAAAATAATAATGATATTTTAATTTTTTTTTTCTCTCAACTTCGACTTCGAAGGTCAAATTAAAAACAATATCAACAGTGAGCATCTATTATTGGCCGCCAATGGTTTTGTTTTGGATTGCCTAACTTATAGTCATCATATTTTGACTTCTACTTTGTTGGGAAGAAGGTGTGGCAGACATACTCAAGGGGCTTAGAATTGGGATTGACGTCCATGTTGAAAACAAGGGGGCAAGAAATATGAACCACACTTTTAGTGTTATTTGGAATCATATCAAGATGGGACGATGGGAATTTTGGTATGATGCTTCGTTGTGAGAGTAACGCTTAACTTTTTAATTTTGTTAGAAGAAATAAATTATGAAATGTGTCTTAAGAATATCAAAATTCGAATTCACGATCCATTAAAATGACACTGACATATCATAACCCGTCTTTTATCATTTGAATTATGTCTCGAATGTATCATGATCTGATTTTTAATTTATAAAAGTACTTGTTGTGAAGTGGTTGAGATTTAAATGAAATGTCAATTAGAATCATTATCATTCAAATAAATGCCACTAACCACATAACTTTAAGTTAAATAAAAATCATCCATAATATTGAGAATTCTGATAAAAAAGATATTTTGTCAAAATGATAGTGTGATGGATTAACTTACATTCGATTCACCATAAAATTTAGTAATTGTGACAATGGCACAATCATTTAAATGTGAAAACAATATTAGAGGTGATAAGTGATTGTTCTCTTTCATATTTTAATTTTTAATTTTGAGTTTTAAATTTATATTTTGGGTATCTATTTTAAAATTACTAAAAATGATTTTTTTTTTGTCTGTAACATTTTTCACATTTTAAAAATTGTAAATATATTTTGTGATGAAAATAACTAAAATATTTTTTTTATTTTAAATTTTTTTATAATTTTTTTCTTATTTTTGAAAATTTAAAAATAAATACAATTTTACTATTTAAAAAAAATAAAAAATAACTTAAAAATAATAAAGAAAACCTGGTATTAGAGTTTGAGGCTTTGAACAATTAGTCTATTTTTTAAATATTAATATTATTTTATTTACTTAAAGTGTTTGAATTTTATCTAATTAATTTTAAAAGACGAGTGACTTCCTCCTCATAATATATATTTTAACTAAATTGAGATGCAAACATAATTTATGCCCAAATCTGAACATTTCATTCACTTCTTATAAAATTTATCTTTCAATTTTATTATTATCTTTCAATTAAATGTGGTCTCCAACAATAATTCAACCTTCCATATGTCGAAAGAGATGAAAGGCGTACAATAAAAGAGTATCATGTTCTGGGCCGTTGTCTCGCCGTAGGAGAGCAAAGCAGTCCACTCGTTTTTAGTTTCACGTAACAATCACTGCCCAACTGCCCATTTCTGACAGTGACAGGTACCCCCTGTAGCCACAACCTTCTGCTTTATTTCATCTTCAATTCTACCTCACCCCCACCAATCCCGCCAGCCCAGGCTCATTACCTCCGTGAGTGCGATTTTGTTCACTCTAGGGGTAACTTTACCCCCACGGGTTCGTTTGAGGAGTGCAATTGTGTTCACCTTTTGACCGGCGAACATCATTCTCACAATTTTTGTGAAGTTGAAAAAAAGTAACGGAACGATATAAAAATATTAATTACTGTTCCATTACTTTTTTTATACTCACAAAAATTGTGAAGGTGATGTTCACCCCGTTAAAGGGGGTGAACAAAATCGCACTTTTGTTTGAAGATAAAAAAGTTATTTCAAGGGATTAATAGTCACTCTGTTTCTCTCTCTCTTCTTCTTTTGCTATCGTTGCTAACTATATCGCCTTGTTGCTGTATCGCTGCCTTACCATTGCCTCATGATTGACGAGGCGAGGATGCAGCAGAGAGACAAGATAGTCGGCGTGCAATAAAACCTCAATGATTGACGTGTAGAGGTGGTGGCAACATGAGACTGGTTGGAGAAGAAGAGGAATGAAGGGTGAAAAAAAAAAAAAAAACTTGAAAAGTAGACAAAAATAGAGAGAGAAGTCGCCGTTAGCCTCCACGGGAGTTAAAATAACCCCATTAAATGGGGTGAACAAAATCGCCCTCCAGTTAGGTCATGTCACGTCAAGAGTTATAGTAGACGCGGCCTCACTCTAACTTTACTACGCCACGCGAACGCGTCTCGAGAACCGCGTGATCCCCCGCTATAAATGCTTGCGGACGTTGCTCACTGGTTCGGAGCGGGCGAACGACCTTTGGCTTGAACTCTCGTTATCTGAGCGATGGCGAGAAGTTCGGTTGCCGTTAAACACTCCGTCACGTCGCTAGGGGACGTGGAGGAAGTGGAGAAGGTGTTCAACAAGTTCGATGCCAACGGCGACGGGAGAATCTCCGCCGTCGAGCTGAGAGAGGTGCTGAAGGCGCTCGGATCCGACGCGTCGGCGGAGGAGGTTGGGCAGGTGATGTCCGAGATCGATAAGGACGGGGACGGCTTCATCGATCTGAAGGAGTTCACTGAATTCCACATGAAGCGCCCGTCGGACGGCGACGAGTGCAGCAGCAAGGAGCTGCGCGACGCGTTCGACTTGTACGATCGCGACAGGAACGGCTTGATATCGGCGCGCGAGTTGCACGCGGTGCTGAAGAACTTGGGAGAGAAGTGCTCGCTGAAGGACTGTTCTCGGATGATCAGCTCCGTCGACGAGGACGGCGATGGATGCGTTAACTTCGAAGAGTTTAAGAAGATGATGAAGGCGTGACAGTGAAATCCATCTTTTTAGAATCAACCAGTGCTGCTGCAGAAATTGAATCGAACGATTGGACTAGAATTGACGATGGCACATATCCTGACAGATTGCAATTTTCCTCGCTTCCAGAAGGCAAGCAGATTGCGATTTTCCACTATCAGATCTCTCAGAAGGCATCAGATCTGAGAGATGCCGTGGAATTGGAGCAAAGTAGCAATTTGTCAGGGGCTATAATTGACTTGTACTTTTGGTAGCTTGTAGTGCTAACTTTTGACCATTGAATGGCCTATCTTTTTAATTCGTGTGCTCAGTAATATTTCCCTTGAAAGTTTCAACGAATACGAGATGACTTGCGTATCCCTATTCCACGTTTCTTTGTTTTGGACTTTAACCCTCATTTTCTGCTTCTTATTTTTTTTTATTTTTTTTTCCAATCATGCTAGATGACCAACTGCCTTGACAATTCATGCCAAAATTAGACATCTATCCTAAGTGGTAATTACACATCTATCCTAAGTTGCATCTACGGCCCACGCCTTCTTATCATTCTCTCTTTTTCCACCAAAAACTTTTAAATACCCGTCCAAACCTTATTTCTCTCTCTCTTACTCGGATACCCAAGCTTTTTTTATTACTGATATATTCTCTCTCTCTCTCTGATGTATTCTCTCTCTCTTTCTCTCTCATTCTTGCTCGTGGTTGTCCGAACCTCCATTGCATAGTGCGTGACCGGTAGTCGATCTCGAGCTGGCATAGTTTCTCTCTCGATCTAGCTCACGACTGTCCGATCCTCCATCACATAGTGCGTGATCGGCAATCGATCTCACATTCTCGCTCTCACTGCTAGTTTCTCATTTTTGCCGTCCTTTTGATCCTCCATCTCATTGACGATCTGTCCATCGAGAGCTCGCCTTCATCTCTTTGTCTCATTTTTTTTTCTCTCTCTCATTCTCCTTCCCCCCATATCTTTCTTTTCTCGTTCACCACCAATGTAATGCCACGTTTTCCCAAGTGAGCATTATCTCGAGATTTTGGGAATATTTTATTATATACAACATAAGTCTCTCAATATACATACTCGTATTATAATCGTTTCCCGACAATCCCGATCGTACCTTCTTAGTATATCAAAATTTAAGAATTAATAGACTAAGACAAGTAATATCAATCACATCAGCGGAAGCAAGATCGAAACCTCAATAATATTTAACCGACAATTCCTTTTACAATAACCAAATCGATGCTTCACATGAAAATATCAAAATATTACATAACCTCTGAACATCATAATCATGGACAAAAACTTACGAAAACTAAACATAACCGCTACATCTCGATGATATTATTTCCCTTGGCGCCACTGCATTCACCTGGAACGTTTGAATATTCCAGGGACATAGTCCAAATTAGATACTGAATCATCTAAGTAAGAGTTCAATAACATTTTCATGCAGATATGCAAAATCATATGCATAAAATTGATAAATCCTGACATGCCCAGCCTAAGAGAATCCCACACAGCATTTAGCCCTAACTGGGAAAAATGCAATCTTTCTAAAGGCGACACGACCACACCGATCCATTGGCAAACCAATCCTGTTTAAGAGAGACAACCTTGACATATGAACCCGGGAATCACCCTATTGTCATTGTTAGGCTTTACGCTCCTACTCAAAAGCATTCCAAAACACAATCCAACACAACCCTAGCCCCAAGAGTGTCACATCAGCACTATCCTTGGAATCGATGTCACCTCGGCATTAATGCTATTGCTCAAAGGAACCTGAGATGGTGTCCACTCTCAGCCTCGCCACTTGAGCCAACAACCGAGGTGGTGTCCACTCTCAGCCCCGCCACTTGGGTCCCGTAGGGTGAAGTCCGTCTCAGCCCCGTCCCAAGTGGGTCACCTAGCATTAATCCTAGGTACGCATCCCGAGTGCTGTCACTTTGGGCTACGTCACAGGTTACCAACCCACGTCCCACATGGATGACACAAAACAAGCCAATGTCGAAAATCATAATATGCATAGCTTAAAATTAACATTTCGATGTATGAAATTTACCGTACGAAATTTAATGCATGTGTAAATAATTGTTTGGACAATCCATCACAATAAACCTAGCCACAGGGATGAACACTCACAGTAAACCATTCATATGTTACTTAAAGTCTTTTTGGGTAGAATCACTCACCTTTAGACGAAATTTCAAATTAACAAGCGCGGTTTGCCTCAGCTTACGTGCCTGCCTCGATTTGCGTGCCCTCTTCTCACTTTGCACGAGTCACTTCACCTCAAGCCGCAAGGTACCCTAATCATGCAATAATATAATTTTCTCACATTTTCTTATTTTCTCCTATTTTTCTTCTCTAATAATTCAAAATAAATATCTACACAACTATTTTCTCAAATATTTTTACATAATAAATCATAAAATAATTAAATAAAATTTCTGGAAGTCGAATTACCAAAAAGCCCTTCGTCATGCGCCTTCACGCGCTTGGCGCGTGGGTGCAAGCAAAGTCTGGCGCATGCAACTCACACGTCACCGTCTTCAACCTTGAGCCAGCTGCTGGCGGTTGCTCCGATGCCCTCGAAACCGGTACCCCTCGAAAGCCCACGAAGAGTCGATCACAACCCCACCGATTTCAAGCCGAAAGGCCACCGGGAAGCCCATCGGAAGTCGAGTTGCAGGTCGCGGTGGCGGTCCACCTAGGGCTTTTCCGGCAACCCTCGAAACACCCTCAAAACTCACCAAATTCTCCAGAAATGCTCTTCTTGCCTCAAGGATCAAAAGCCCCTTATTGGTTTCCCTCAATTCGTTCTCAAACTTGAGCGATTTGATGATTCAAATTTGGCCGAAACCCTTGGCTATTTATAGCCAAAATTCGACCCCCACGTGGCCGATTTCCGGCCAAACCTTTCCCCACACGCTTCCTAGACTACCCTAGGCCATGCCCTGATGAGATTTGTTGCCCAAATCTCCCATTTTTTCTACCGAATTCGCGGCCAGATCTGCCATGCTTTGGCAGATTTTCAAAAATTGCACTTTAGCCCCTTAGAAACTTCCTTTTGCATTTTGGCCCTTATCCTCAAGCCCCTGATCTTTCTAGCACCATCACTAAGACCCTCAAGATTTTTACTTCTCATTTCTCCCTTGAAACTTCTGAAAAATTACCGTTTTGACCTCCCTCGGGCAATTTTAAAAAATTATACTTAGGCCCGATTGATCAATTTGACCTCAAATCCACTCGATTCAACCTGAAACCACTTAAGGGTTGTTCTATACATCGAATACTAGTCCTTGACACTCTCTGTTAACTTTTTGGACATCGTTTATAAAAATTCGGTAATACGACCTAATTGGCGGCTGTATTTTTGCTGTACCGAAAACTGTTCCCGATCTCATTTCTTTTATCACTAAAAATCATAATTTAAATCACTCGTCGATACTACACCATTTATCTTGGCTATCTAGGGTCCGGGATACTCCCTCTGACTAATTCGGTCGTCCAAATCTGTGTTGGTGTGTCCTATAATCTTATTTTTTCCACAATTCCATTTATGCCCTTTATCAAATATCATCTTTATCCTCAAATTATTCCCAAGTATTACAACCAACGTAGCCGTCTTCGTCACTGTTGAAATTGTCATTTCCATTCACTGTCGTTCCTTGTCATTTCAATATATTATACAAAATATAAATATACACAAATTATATATATTACATAAAATATTTATATATATACACACAAATATATTTTTTAAATATAACTATAAACTAAAAATATATTATACAAAACTATCTAAATCAAATTAAATCTATTTTGTAATTTTTAAAATTTTTGGCTTGTAACATATTGAAACTTTTAAGAGCGTTTGCTATTTTTAAAAAATTATTTTGTACTTTTGTTCCATTTTTTAAGTTATAAAATAAAAAACAAACTATAGACTATAAAATTATAATATTCATTTTTAATAAAAGATATATTCATATATATCAATCACAATACAATTATATTTCTTCTCTTTAATATTCATATAAAACATAAAATTTTATGTATTTTATAATTATCTTATATATAAATAATTATATATATTTTTATGTTATTATTCATTTATATTGCTAGAATTAAGAAATTAAAATTTTTATGTAAAATTATACAAAACCATAGTATTACAATTTCACGTTATACAAGTAATACAAATAAATAATAATATAAAAATATACTTTTAACCCGGAATATGTTATTTATTTGTATGTCTGTTTAGTTTATACTTTTATTTAGAAAATATGTATATTTAAATCAAAGTTATATACAAATACATTTTCAATAAATATACTATACATTTATATATGTGTTAGTTTAATATTTTAAAAATTAGAAACAAAATGATTAGAACTTCTAGTTTCTGAACAGATGAGAACGAAGAACGACGATAACAAAATGATCAACATTTATGTAACATATAGAGGTGTTAACATGGTTGGAGATAGAGGCATCGGTGGAGAGAGAGAGAGAGAGAGAGAGAGAGAGAGAGAGAGAGAGAAAGAGAGAGAGAGAGAGAGACAGAGAGAGAGAGATGGATGTGAGCTCTTGACAGACAAATTGATAGTGAGATGGAGGACTAGACGAACAACGAGAGCAAGAGCGCAAGATTGATGACAGTAATGGGTGAAGGAGACACCAATGGCAGCAAAGAGGGTCAGTATAAGTAGGTGACAGAAAGAGAGAGTAAAAGACAACAATAGGTGGAGGAGAAGCTGGCGACAACAATGGGAAGAGGAGAAGCCAGTGATAGAGAGGGGGGAGAGAAAGAGAAAGAGGAAGAAAGCGTGGGTATTCAAATTATTAATTTTTTGGATTCAATTTATCACTATATTTTAATATTAAAATATCGCAATAAGGTAAGATTGTTAAAGAAGTTGTAAGGGAGTTGTTTATCTACTACTATCCATCTTTCTAATTCGTGTGCTAAAGCTTCAACCAATACGAGATGACTTGCGTATCCCTATTCCATGTTTTATTGGTTTGGACTTGAAGACTTTCCCAACCCTCATTTTCTACTTCTTCCACTTGTTTTTTTTTCAATCATTTACTGAGAGTAGCCCACAATTTCAAATAGAATAATGGTACAACAACTTAAAAATGGATCTAAATAGGTAGGCTTATTAAATTATTAGTATCGGACAACATTTATATTGTATTACTCGACGTGAATTAATAAGGGGTGGTGTATGAACCCTATCATCTCTTATGGGACTCACGTCTTTACTCTCAAATTATTTGTGTCGGACAAATATTTTGTTACTCAATGTACACAACATGACAAAATCATCCAAATAGGAGACTCATAGATTTTGCTCCAACACCGACAATCAATAATCTAAAGATCAAGAAAGTCGACTAATGAGAAGTGTGTGGTTGCATAAAAGCTTTATTGGCCTCACACTTTTCTGCTCTATTAGCATTTTTAAGATCCAAACTTAAGTTACTTTTTTAATTTATATGTATGTGTGGTCCCATAAATATTATTGTTTTATAAAACTTGGTATGTGAAGTTAGCATAAATAAATTGCCACTAGATCAATTTTAGATATTGAATAAAATTGTGTTTAAAATTATTAAAATCAGTACAGAAATGTATTGAATATTTCAACATAATAGAACTATGTCAGGTGATTTTATAAAATTAAATATGATTATTTAAATATTTAAATAACCTTTTGGTAATTTTATGGACAATAAGCGTGATGGATCTTTGAATTGGTAAGGAAGCAAGCTTACGCTTTTTAATCTCTTAACAACGACTTTGTTTCATCGCGACCGAATTGCAAGGCATTAAGAATGCCTCTCAACTTCCAGTTAGCAGCCAAAAAGCATTAAGAATAGGCAAAAGGCATTAAGAATGCCTCTCAACTTCCAGTTAGCAGCCAAAAAGCATTAAGAATAGGCAAAAGGCATTAAGAATGCCTCTCAACTTCCAGTCAGCAGGTAATGTGCATGCCCGTGTAAGGGCCGGACCTTGCTATATTTCCCAAACGTGGATGAAGCATAAAATAATTGATCGGGCTTCAATGCGAGACGCAGCAGTGAAAATGCAGTGGTGAGGTGGCAGCAACCGGGAGACATCAGGGAGGCAGCCTCAAAGGTGGCGATGGTCGACATGAAGTGAGGCGGCGAGGCGAAGGTGAAGGCAATCAGCATGAGGTGAGGTGATGGGGTGGCCATGAAAAAGAGAGAGAGAAGAGGCAGCTATAGAAGGGAAACAAAAATATTTTTCCTGAGAGAGGAAAATTTTATCATTTTGACATTTTCAGTGATCTCATGTATCAATCAAATTCGGATAAAATAACATTTCACATGCAAGAACTCTTTGGCCCCATCTCTGACGGCTTCGATGAGCGTAGAGATAGAAAATTCCATCATCCACTGAAAATTCACATTATCGAGGGGTTTCTGGAGAATACTTGCGACACTTCCGGGAGGTCAAGTTGGCGACACTAGTGGAGCTCATGGAGAGCTGCCGGAGCTTCGACCACCCCGTGGACTGCATCGTTTATGATCCTTCTTGCCTTGAGCTGTCGACGTTGCCAAGAAACTAGGGCTGGTCGGAGCCGCATTTTTCACTCATCCTGTGCCTTTGACTACGCAGACCACAGCTTTTATGCTGGAGAACTGAAGCTTCCTGTTTCACTTGGGTATGAGTTTTTGTCCTCGAATTGCTGTCGCCTCGAGCTTTGGACTTGTCGAGTTTTGTCACTGGCGATTAACCTTACTGCTGGCATCCGGTATCATTGGTGGTGAACTTTAAGGGTGAGCAAAAGTTCGGTTAAACTGAACTAATCGAACTGAACCGATAAATTTGGTCGATTTGGTTCAATTTTTCAAAAGGAACGGTTTAGTTCGGTTATTTTTGTCCTTAAAAATCGATTATTCGGTTTGATTCGATTATTTTAGTAAAAATAACAAAAAAATTGAACCGAACCGAATAGCAATAACTCCCGCTCTCGAATTGAACGGCCCCCCTCCCTCACGTGGGCGTGGCAACTCCCTTGCCAAATCGAACCGGCCCCCCTCCCTCACGCGGGCGCGGCACCCCATGTCTGCTACTGTCTTCTTTTCTCTTCGTCTTTCTTTCTCTAAGACTCTATCCCTCTCTCGCCATTTTGTCTTTCTTTTTGAGATCTGGCCGGCCGCAGCACTACCTCATCTCATCTCTTCATAGATCTCAGATTTGGTCGCGCGACAGCACTATCTTTGGTCATCTCTTCGTCCCTTCTATTTTCCTTCACCATCACTCGCCGTCTTCGATGGCAAAGATGAAGGCTCTTTGAGGCTTCGTAGATTAGGTCGCCTCATCTTTTCGTCTTTTCTCTCTCCCTCCACCATCCCTCGTCGTCGCCTATGGAGAAGACGAAGATGACGCCGATGCGAGTTGTTGCTGATGGCCAGAGAAGAAGATGACGCCGATGGTTTTTAGGTAAGTTTTCTAGGTACAACTTCTCTTTTACATTGAAAGTTTGAAACCTAGATCTACTAAAATCTAACCATTAGATATTTTTAATTTTTGGGTATGTGGGTCACCGCGGTTGGGAAAATCTGATGATCGGTTCCGATCATTGGAATCACCGGCCGACTAGGTGGCCGGCGACAACAGCAAGGCAGTCTCTTGGTTATTTTTGTGTTCCAATTCATTTTCAGTTCGGTTTGGTTCGGTTAGTATGGTTTAGGCTTCAGTTAGTTCGGTTTCGGTTACTTCAATTAGTTGGGGTGGGTCGGCCGGTTCGGTTCATAATTTTTGAGCGGTTCGGTTCGGTTATAACCGATTGTACACCCCTATCGAACCTTGCTAAACTTCAGACTCGCAGGCCGTCGTTTCTAGTAGGGGTGTTGAAAAAAATCGGTGCACCGTAAAAATCGGCCAGACTGAACCGATAGATTTTTTTTTTGGGCGGTTGGAAACGGTTTAAAAGCTGTCCAAATCGAGCGATTCGCAGTTTGGACAGAAGAATTTCGGTTTTAAACCGAACAACCCAGAAAATAATAAAAAAAACAATTAAAAATAATTGTTTTGGAAATAATTGGTTTGCACAGTACATTATTCAATTACATGTACGTATATATATTTGGAAATAATTATATGTTGTATATTCATTGTATGATGACATGCACTATTTGATGTTATGTCACAGGTAATCATGATGGTAATCACAGGTAATCTTTATTTACCATTTTTAAGTAACATTTTTAGTGATTTTAAGACTCACCTATACCATATTTTCAAACTGCGGTAAATCGCACCAAATCAGACTGCAAATGCGGTGTGGTTTGGCCACACCCAAACCAAACCATGGTCTGGTTTGGTCAAAAAACCGCACCAACGGTTTGGCGTGTTGAAAATGGTTCAGACCAACCAAATCGCACCGCCAACACCCCTAGTTTCCAATTTCCCTGGGCGATCATGTTATATATAAGTGTATATATTAGTATTATTTAATAATAATTTTTGTTATTCTTATATTTTTTGAAGTGTTTATATTTGAAGCCAACTTTTAAGAAGTGAAAGTCGACTGTTGTAAATGCTGCAGAAATGGCTCCTAGTTGGGTCAGCTAAAGGCTTGCAAAAGTCGGTTGTTGGCCACTAGAAGTCGACTCTTGCACCCTGGAAGTCGACTTTCTATTTCAAGGAGTCAACTTTTGTTGGCATTTAGAATCGGTTGACCGTGGTTTGTTAGCCCGCATTGAGAAAATAAACACAAATACAAAGGAAAGAAACGAATAGAACAAATGACAAGTTGTACGCAAAAAAGTTTTACGTGGTTCGGCCGAAATGATGCCTAGTCCACTAATGTTCTCTAGTTATTCTGGCAGAGTAACAGTATATCATTTCTCGTCCCCCATTTACAATGGTTTTTCAACCCCTATTTATTGTGTGAAGTGTTTATAATTTGAATAATCTACCAAATAGAAAGATAAGATCACGTTAATTGAGTTCTCTTATTAGTTCCCCGTAGTTAAGAACAGATTCCGCTTTTGTAGGGATTTGATTTATTTTGAATTGGGAAGGTTGACTTCTTCTTTGCAAGCTATGATGGGTTTTCGATAAGCCCGCAAATGTTGCGTTGAGCAAGCTAAGTAAGTTTGCGGGAAGTTGGGCATGCAACACTACTCACGCCATTCCGTGACCTGAATTTGATGTAGTGACCTGCGACTTTGATTCACCTTGGATTGACAGGGTTTCAGATGATCGGGCTAGCCTTTTGGGCCATTTTCGACCCAACCAATGCGGTTTGAAAATACACATAACAACTTTCGATCTGAATGTTAGAATTCCAATAGCAAGAATTTGAACCAATATGTTTTTTTTATTTTTTTATTTCAAGGGCATGTCTTTAAATTGGAGGGATGTGACTTTTCCAATGGATAAGACTATTCCTAATAGTCATGATATTTCAAATAAATTATGCTTTTTTATTTAAGTTGTGTCTATTGATAGCACCCATTTAATGTCTATAAATAGTGTAGACAATTGGGATGTAAGGTGACACTTCAAGCCACCTATTCTTCTTCATTCATTTGTTATTATTTATCTCTCTATTTGCTATCTATTCTCTCATTGTTGGGTTGAGTTCCTGATTATGGAAGAAATCAAAAAGTGTAATTTTGATTTCTTAAAATTAGGCATTCTATTATGGGGGTAGAATTTCTATCAACTATTTGCACCTAAGTGGATAAATTACTATCCTAAAGATAGTTTTTTGGAAACGTCTTGCCTTAATATTCTATTTTTATTTTGCCTTTCCTCAATTATTCTATCAGTTTCTTTGAATTACCGCAGCAAATCTTACCTGCCAAGCCATCGTCGTCGAAGCCATCGGAAATGGTCTCAAGGGCAAATGAGCTAAAGAGGCGGCCGACAGTCTCTTGGTTCATGATTTTGTTGAAGATGAAGCGGGTGGTGATAAGTGTAACTTTGGCGTCTTTGCTTTGCAAGTGCTTGGAGTAGGGTTGTTCACAGTTCGGGTTGGCCAGTTTTTGGCCATTTTAGTACATCGAACTGCACATGGAGTTTTCCTTTAGAGTCAGATCGTGCGGTCTATTTTGATGTAAAAAAATCGCACCCAGTCGCACCGCATTTTGTGATGCGGTTCGGTGCAGTTTCTACAATTTGATTACATTGATTCACTAGCACAACAAATCAAGAAAAAGAAGCAAAAAGAATATAAGACAACCAGATTTGGCCTGGTCTCCAAAGGAAACTAGAAAATCAAAACATAAGACCAACGTCTGGTCCCAGAAAACCAAAACAAAAATGACAAACAACACAAGGCAGCAGTACCACTGTTAGAAAACATGATCTGATCATACGCAACGGAAAATAAATTAATTAAAAAAACAAAAATGGAAAAGGGGGGTCGGGGCCGCACGCGCGCGCAGTCGTGTGGCCGGGCCCTTTGGCCTGACCATGAACGCGGCTAATGCCGCGCTCGTGGGCCAGGCTCACGCCCAGCTGAGGGGACACGGGCCCAGCCCGCGTCGTGGGGCACAAGTCGCCCTAGGCGGTCGCGGGGCATGCCCGCGTCGTGCGCCCCCTCGCCACCGCCTTAGGCGGTGGCCCCTACCTCTTACCCCCCGCGACCACCGTCGCCAACAGCTACGGCAGTCGCAGCAGCAGCCATGGCCGCGCTGCCCAACAGCACGGCTTTCGGCCATGGGCGCCGCTGGCAGCGCCAATCGTTGCATCTGGCGCCTCCCAGCGACGCATTTTCTTTTGGCGGTGCCGCTTAGCGGCGCCGACCGGCCCTGCCGGCACCGCCCAGCGGTGTCGCGGCCATCAACGGATCGAAATCCACCGCTTTGCCTTCCCCTGTTTCCTGTTTTTCTTTATTTTATTTGCAAAATATATATATATATATCATATATATACATATACATATACATACATATATTACGTTCCAGCAAAACTTCAAAACAAACATATATATGTTTAAATAAAAAACTTTTGTTTTGTTCTTCCAACAACATACA
Source organism: Diospyros lotus (assembly GCF_014633365.1). NCBI lineage: Eukaryota > Viridiplantae > Streptophyta > Magnoliopsida > Ericales > Ebenaceae > Diospyros > Diospyros lotus. The sequence continues at coordinate 2,178,445 of NC_068346.1, read as the reverse complement.
CGTACGTATATCTCATATACATAAATTTAATTTTTGATTCAAAACACAAAAAGATATCCGACAAACACATAAATTAAAACCATAAGTTTGGAAAAATGATGGCTCTTCTTCTTACTTATTGTTTTGGCCCCCTGTTGTACTTGCGTGGCCTTTTTCTTACTTTTCCCCTTCCTAGTCTTACTAGAAGAGGTAACAGCCATCACAGTACCTGATTTCATGTTGCTTTGTGTCGTAATAAGCATGTTCATTAACTCAGCCGGAGTACACTCTATTTTATTCATATAGAAATTCGATATGAAATTTCCATACGAATCTGGCAAAGACTGAAGGATCAAATCAATTTAGAGGTGAGAATTCAACTCATCCCCCAAACCCTTCAGCTTCTTTAACAAGGAGATCATTTTGAGAATGTGTTCCCCCACTGATCCTCCCAGAGACATCTTTGCCCTAAATAGTGTCTTAGATATCTCATATCTCGCACTCCGACTTTGTTCACCATACAACTCTTGTAGGCGAGTGATGATAGAGTACGCGTCAAGCATATTCGCATGTTGACGCTGTAATTCACTACTCATTGAAACAAGCATATAACTCCTAGCGGTGAAATCATCATCTTGCCACTTGGTAAGAGTATCTTGCTCCTCTTGAGTAATGTTTTGAGGAACACTTTTCCCTTCATCATCATTAGCAGGCACGGAGAGACAGAATGAGGTTGAATGAAGCACTTGAGGAGATATTCCATTTTCTAGAGATTTCAGCGATCTTCTTCGCTTTCTGGGTCTTCATCGATTACTTTCTCCCAAGCTCATTCGCCTTCCGCCGAGCCCTTTCCCCACTCTCCTTGTCATCGGCCAGCTCTACCTCCTTAACAAACCCTTCCACCAGACGCTGGCAAACATTTCTGCTTGCCACGACCTTGTTCTGCTCCTCTCAGGCTCTCTGGCGAATCGTTGATCGAATTGGGGGAGGGTGTGACTGTAAGGGAGAGAAGATAGAGGATGATCGGTGATCAGATTGGGGGAGGGTGCGATGGCAGAGTAAAGAGGATAGGAAGAATGAAAGGGGGATTAGGGTTGGGGTGGCTAGGTTTTAAGCTTTTATATTTATAGTAATAAAATATTCTTTATTTTTTTTATTGTATTTATTTTCGGGCAGTGCCAAATGTTTAAACCGCAAATCGGCTTGTTTGGACATTTTTCAAACCTTTTTAAACCACAATACTCAAAAAATGCACGATTTGGTCCAACACCAAGCAATGGGCTTTCTCTCTCATGATTCTCTTTGCCGTTGGTGTTTCTCTTATCCAAGAGCTTCACCGTGCAATCACATGTTATATTTTTTAAAAAAAGGTGTAATTGTTACAATTTACAAAATTAAAAATTAAGAGGTACAAGAGGTTGAAATTTAAGTTATAAGTGGCATATGGCCAAAGTGACAAAATGTACTGGAGTTGGGCGCAATCAATCCATCGAGATGCGAAGCCAAGCCTTGGCTGGAAGCAATCATTCGCCTTAGCTGTTGTTATCTGTCGGCGGGCAATAATCTGACCATCTAATTTTTGTTTAGTTTAAGTTGCCGGATGATTATTTCTACACGTAATTTGCTCAATTATGCTATGCGCGTATGGTTACAACTGTCGCAATTTGCAACCCCAATTGTCGTAAATAAATAATAGAAAGAGAAGAAGAAGAAGAGTGATCGGAGATAAGCTGTCCCGAGAGATCGTCAAGAAGCATCGCGTAACTCGATGTGGGTCCCACGCCAGATCGCTCCACATGGTTGCCGGATCGTTGGGATATTTCATGTTTCGACAAAATTAAGTATACAAGTTACAAATGGCTATAGAGCTATGCCTTCTACAATTTCTAATATTCAACAATTCAATGTCACAGATGGTTGTTGGCCTCGTAGTTTAATGCCCTGTTTCCAGGTCTCGTGGGGTTCGTCAGGAAAACACTTTACAGGTATACAAACAATTGCAAACAGATCCTGCAAAGGATTATGATGAACAGCCAAGCAAACTTTTTACGATATAGTTACAAGATAAGGGGAGCAAAGTCTTAAGAGAGTCACAGGACATTTATGGACAACTACTTCAACCATCGTTCGGAACAGATTCTGGGTACCACTTTACCAGCATACCCACCACTAAAGTAGGGAACGGTGAAACGAGGGCAGCCCTTCAATGACGCCGAAATTAGTCCCTCAATGCAGAACCATACAATCTTGATGTAAACGGGAGGCAACATAGGCCGGATGAGCCTCGTGACTGGATTCCTCCTCGTTGACAGTGGTCCCATCAGATCCGGCCTCTGCTATACAGGCTGCTTCCAGGATATGGGCCATCACCTCTTCAAACCTCTCCGACGACAGGGAAACCTGGGCAAGAAGTTTCCAGGCATTCTCCTCTGATGCATCGTCGTAATCCTTCCTTCTCTTCAGTACCATATGACCGCTGATTTCCCATACAGCAGGATTCACTTGTGTGTCCAGAAGTTCCTCACTTACTTCTCCACATGCTTGTTTCTTTGCATAACACTGATCATTCATTCAGAAACAGTTTAGTGTTACTAAAATGTTGACAATGCTTGTCTCGCTAACATTTTCCCACCCTTTCCTGTTTCCTCTCCAAGTATTATCTACTATTTAATCAATCTCTCTTTTCTATAATCCCTTTGTTTCTATCTGGTCTGCAACAATTTTGGTAAGGGAGAATCTTCATTTCCTCGTTTTTCTCCCCTTCCATGGTAATTAGCATATTAATAAATCACCACAAGGACCCATTATGCAATTAGCAGAAAGCCAAACCTTACATATACTCAAGATGTACTCTGAGAACATTGTGAAGCAAGGCCAAAAGTAAGAATAACAGAAACTTTACCTGAGGGAACAGGAAGATCTTTTTCCCACAGTCAGCAATCAGAATATTAAAAGGAATGTTATTCTTTTCAAGATGAATGCAGGAATTAGCAGCTGCATTGGCCAAGTCAGTCAGCTTAATTCCACCCTCGAGCACAAGACCGAGCACAGGATAATTCAACAATTGTGAAACTGTCACTCCACTATCTGACAGCTTCTTGCCAGTCATTAACTTTTCAGTAGGGGCCTTTTCAACTGGAAAGGGTACAGCTAAGTAATATGCCTGTCGTTTGCATCAAATTAAGCATCAAATTAATCACCAATTCTGAAAAATATTGTCAGAACTAACCAAACAGCAAATATGTTGGTAAGAAACAAGCTACTCAGAAGTAGAACTACCTGAAAATGAAGATGATTAATGGTTGCAAAGGCACCCAAACTGTTGTAACCCAATCTGAAGGCCGGTTCTGCAGCTTCTCTAGCCAAATGTAAGGCAAGCAAGAAGCTTTCATTGTCAATCTTTTGTGGGAGGCAGTCAAGAACACGGGGAATCAAAAGCACATGTCCATACTCAATAGGGCTCACCTATAAGCAACAATGAGAAAGTAAAGGAAAGAAAGGGGCCTACTAAAAATCATTAGCCATAAGGAAAAAACCACAAGCCCCACAGAAATAATAAAAGGTATGGTGAAGATATCCACTTGATTACATTAATAGCAATGATATTTGGTGAGTTTGAATCAGCACTGATTAGCGCGTTGGGAAAGAAATGGGAATTGTTGTCATTGCTCTGTTCAAATCTGAAAAGTACTTCTTCCTGGCCAACTTTGGTGAAGTTGAACTTGCTCTCATCAAAAGGTTGAAGAACCTGATCAACACGAAACTCAGTGGGCCTCTTTTTCAGGTGGCGACCCTCATTAAGTTGTGCAATAAAACCATACTTCCCAGGAATAATTTTTGTCTCACAGGTGGTCACATCATAACGAAATAATCCTTGGGTCATTCTTTCCTCCCACTGCCCCAGTAACAAATTGTTCAGGAAAGCTGTTGGACATCCTTCACGAGAGAAACTATGATTACAGTTACCAATTGCCCCATCTTTGTCTTTCCTGAATGCATACAGAGGAAGCTTAGAACCTGAAACATCAACAAGTGCAATCAGTAGAGGGGAGGGGGGTTGGGAAAAGGAGAGGAATGATTTGTTGGAAGAAATTAAAAAATTCTAGTATCTTTTCTTTTCTTCACTCTTTCATGTATGCTATCTTTTGATAAGAGTTTGCAAGGGAAAACAAAATGGAAAGAAAAATATAGTAAAAAGTTAATTAAAGTATTGAACTTATATTTATTTATTTTTTTCATTTGATTGAGTTCAAAGATGAGAAGAAAGTAGATACTTGTCAAAAAAAAAAAAAAATCATTTTTGGCTTGATTAACCATAAAAATATATAGCTTTGAGTAACTCCACTTTCCTTTCTCTTAAAAATATATAGCTTTGAGTAGCTTTGTTCTCCAAGTTTGAACATACTGTTAAGACTGTTTGTTTGCCAGGAGATGCTCAAATCGCCCATCAAAGTTCACAGTTCTCTATAAAGATGGGAGAAGCAACAAAAGAAAACTTGTATCTTAAAGAATTTTTGAATATCTACTTATCTAGGTATCATAATTCTATGGCAGCACAGAGACTAGGCTAGTTTAATTATACGCCAATGCTTAAACTTTATGTAATACCCCCAATTGCCATGTGTCAATCTCGTGTATTTGACATGAATAAGCCTAAACTACTAAAATAGGAAGTGAATGATTTTGGACTTCCTTGACAAGGTATGGATTATTATCATCCTTTGAGAAATTGGACCAAACTATAAAATTTTTTGAATTATTTTAAGTACCATCTTCAACAGATACTAATGCGCCAGAGCAGAAGGGATTGTGGACTAGAGATTGGAGAAATTATCCATGTACAGGAATTAGCTGTCAAGCCCCGGAATTGGGGGGCGGACAATTCTGGTATTTTGGTTCTTAATTAGAAACAGAAAGTGAGAGAAGAGAGAGAAAAGGGAGAGAGATAAGAGAGAAAGAGAATTGGAGGGAAAGATCTTTCTGTTATTTCTCAACGTATCGACATTCTCATACCGGCAGGCCCTATATAGTGCCTGCCTTCTAACCAAATCATAACCATCATAACCAAAGGAAGTAATCTGTTGTACAGTTAGCTACCCAACCTTCTAACCAATTATCCACCCAGCTAACTGACCTTCTAACCAATTAACCACCCAGCTAACTGTTAATACAAGTGGCTAATCTTTCCAACAAAATACTTGTTTGCCCTTACGGTCGTGACATTAGCATCTTCGGAAGACACTAATAATTAGCTCAGAACCTTTAGGGAATTGTGTATTGAAGGCTCGAGCAACGACTAATTTGCCCAAATATTTTTGTTTTACCAATGTAGGAAGGGAATTTCCAAATTCCACATGTCCTACATTAATTTTTCCATTTGGTTTCTACATTATGTGGTTTCGATTCAACGACTCCACCAGGACAGGAATCAAACCTACATACATTTATCCATAATCACACACAGAACAGACATTACAAAATTGTGTGCGCACGCGTCTGCGTGAGGTATCTGATCGATAAGAAGAAACATACCAGGTAAACAACACTTGCCGACGCAATTGCGGCCACAACCGAGGGCTCTGGTCTGAGAATCGACGACCAGGTCATCTTCAGAGTGATCCTCGTCCTGGTAGTTGGAAACAACCGTCGGGACCCTTTTTATGGTCAACATCTTCTTTCCTTGCGAAGAACCAACCAATATCTCCAGGTATCTATCAATGCAGGTATATACCTATCTAGTCTACTAAGAATGCAAATTAATTAACAGAGACGAGCAGAAAAAGGCGGAGGAGGCGGCCACCGCCGGCGAGGAAGAGGAGATCGGAGGGGGAGCCGCCTTCGGAGGGGAGAGCGCCTCTGCCGCCGTGAGGGGAAGGGGTCCGGTGCTTCTCAACGCCGCGAAGAACAGAATGGCGGTGGATGATCCACCGGGGGGATTTAAGTCCAAGCAAAGCCGTGATGAGATAACGTAAAGGCGTTACCGAAATCGACAAGGGGAGCCAGCGGTTCGTCTTCCTTCCGTTGCTCGATCGATGGATGGATCGCTCTTCGATTGAGAGAGAGACAAGTTGGGGCTTAGATTCGGTGCGATTTGGAGGGCTTAGGTTTAACGCTAGTTTGTCTAAATATGGGGATGCCTCTCTCTCTCTCTCCAACTTTTCAAGATTTCACGGCAAAGTGGAGAAACTGCTATTTCTAGTTGACCCGTCTCATATGATATAATTAACGAGAATCTGGCAGGCTCTTGGTATCTATCTATCTTTTTTATTCCACAATAGTTTAATCATTCTCCAATTAGCGAAAAAGAAAAAGGTTGACAAATTATTATATTCTCACCAATTCCTAGATCAGGGGCGGGTCTATAAATTTAGGTTGAGGGCTGAAATTTAAAAAATTAATGTAATAAAATTTTTATGTAATTAAAAAGTTAGTACAATAAATTTTCATTAAACTTGTGTTTAATGAGATTTTGAAACAAAAAATTTACCTACAACAGAATCTACATCTATTATTGTCAATTCAAATATTTAATAACAAATTCCAGACTTCCAGCCACACCAATTCCTAAGTTCTTAGTTAAATGCAGTAGTAAAATAGGCAAGCAGAAACAACAAATCAAGCATAAATAACAAAATCACTTACTTAAAACTTGCTGAAAAAAGCCAGCAATTTCAACAACAAATCAAGCATAAACAAGTAAAAAAAATATGGGAGAAAAATAGAAAATCTATCGAGATTTAGCTGTCAATTGAGAGAATCAAGGAATTGAAAGAAGAGAAAACATACTTGGGCTTGAATGAAGCAAATCTGGATATTTGGGGGGGGGGGGTAAAACGAAGACCTGAATGGCTGAATCAGAGGCAGGGGCCAAGGTAGCGAGCTAGAGGGCGAGGCCGACTGGCCGAGCGAGCGTGGAGGCAAGGGCGAGCGAGAGTAAGAGAGACTGAGAGAGGTAGTCAGGTAGAAAGCGAGGGCGAGTGAGAGCGAGAGCAAGAGAGGCAGATAGCGAGTATGAGAGGTAGTGAGGGCAAGAGCAAAAGAAAGGCAGCGAGAGTCGGAGGGCGAGCAAGAGCAAGAGAGAGGCAGAGAGCGAGGGTGAGAAGCAGTGAGAAGACGAGCAAGAGAAGATGAGGCAGAGAGCGAGAGGCAACGAAGGTGAGCTATGAGCGAGAAGAAGGTCGAGAGAGGAAGGAGAAGAGAAATGTGGGTTGAGGTGGGATGGAGTGACTTTGGGCTGGGTTAATACTATATAATCAAAAAAATTACTTCATAAACTTAATTTTTGTTATGGGCTGCCCTGGGCTTCAACCCAGGGCAGCTCACATATAGATCCGCCCTTGTCCTAGATAGAATATGAAGAAAATATGTAAAAATATTTTTATAATATTAATAATAGTAATAAAATATAATTAAAATTATAAAATTGAAATAAATTTTTATCATTTAACAAAGAGTAATATTATTAGTTATGTATCGTCCTCGTTGGAAGAGTTGTAAGACAATAGAAACAATGACATATGATCTCTTTAATATCCTTCAATGAAAATGAGTCACATGATTGATAATATCGTCATCAATCATAACTCCTAACATTATTCTTTAACAAACGGTAAAAGTATATCTACTATTCCTTAGAAAAACAATCCAAAATTAGTTCTCAATTTAATGAGCCAAATCTATATTTTTACTTTTTTATTATCACTGTTTTTGTGTGGTCATTTGATTTTTTTTTTATTTGAGTAAGTTTAATATTTATTTTGACTTTTTTTTATATGATAATTTAAATTTTTTATTATTTCAATTATACTCATCTACCTATATTTTTTAGTCAATTTAATTCATACACTTTGACATGTAAAAAAAAAAAGGGATTAAATCGATTTATTTCACTTTTATTTTATACATTAAAATATAGGAATTAAATTGACTAAAAAATATAAATACAACGGTGCAATTGAAACCACAAAAAAATTGATTTATTACGTAAACAAATATCAAAATATAAAGATTAAATTGATTCGAAAATGTAGATTCTAGGGAGTAATTGAAATAATAAAATGTTCAAGTGACTATATAAAAAAATATAAAAGTATAGAGATAAAAATATGAATTTATCCTAATTTAATGCATTAGTAAACTTAAATTCATTCCTTGAAAAGTTAACACATACCCTAATGAATATAACAATATGGATCCTATCAATTGGGGTCGCAAATGGAGCTTCAATTAACTTTATTTACATATTTATTTTAAGCATTTTTAAATGAGTCTTGTATTTATATCTTAATTTTGCACCTATTTATTTTAAGCGAGGTTAATTGAGACCCATTAGAGACCTCTTGGATATTACTTGTGGATTGATAAATGGATGGAGTGACAAATATTTGAAATAACTTCTTAAAAGTAAGGGTATTTGTTTGATCCGAATTAGCGTGGGGTTAAAATCGAACCAATTTTGTCCAGTTCAATCTTAACTGATTTTGAATATTTTTTTTTTATTTTTCAATATACAAATTTTCATAAAAAAATTTAAATAAGTGTCAACTAATTTGCACTTTAATAATATATTATATTGTGTATTATATATTAGTGTTTATTATTAATCAATTTTTTTATTTTGAATCGTATCCAGATTAGAGCAAACTAAAAACTAATTGAGATAAAAATGTGGATTGAGGACTAGACTGAATTCCGATCCGTCTTAGACTGAAATTTGAACACCTTTGCTCAAGAGTGCAACCAATTTTTTTTTTCCCCTATACGAAAAGCATGTCCTGCAAGATGGGCTTCACACCAAACCCAATGCTTCCGGGCCCTTAAAGTTGTCGATATATGGGCTTCATTTCAGGCCCACTCATTCGAAGATTCGTGTGGAAAGTACAACTAGCGCACTAATAATATTTGATTAGAATATTCGCTAAGGGGACGTTTGTTAAAATGAGCAAGATAAGGTAATATCAAGATAAGATTGGGATGCTTTCCGGATCAAGATATGGAATGATCAAAATAAGGTCGGGAAGTATTCTAAGAATTCTATCAGACTGTTTGTTAAATTTTTTAGAATCCACTGATAATTGTATTTTTTCTTTCAATGTGTTTGTTAATACATATATGATAAGCACCAAGATAAGGGTTTTTTTTTACCAAAATATCCCTATTATCAAATTTATGATTAAAATAGTATTTTATGATTAATATGAATTGTCAAAAAAATTAAGATTAAAATTAAAAATAATATTTTATTTTTTAAATTCATGTTCAAAAATAAATTTAAAAAGAGTTGAAAAGAGTTAGATAAAATATATATATAGAGAGAAATTTAAATTTTAAAAATCAATGAAATGAATAATTTATTTAAATTTTAAAAATTGTCAAAATATATAATAATTTAAAAATATATTAAAAATATTAATTATAAGAGTTAAATAAATAAGATTTTTTAATAAATTTAAATCTTTAAAATGCACTAAATGACATTAATTATCTTACAAGGAGCAGATAAGTAATTTAACCTTATCTTGAAAGAGCAATATAAATTTATCCGAGAGGAGATGTTGGATAAATTTATCTTGAAAAGGGGGAATAAGAGGTCACGTGAGGCCTTTTCCGGAAATGGTCAGATAAGGTTAATAAACACGTTGGAAATACCAAATATCCGGAATGTTTCCCATATCTAACATTTTCTCCCTCTTTATCTTGGTTAACAAACACCCCCTAACTATTGTTAAATATTTCTTTTTATTATTTATCTTTTTTTGTGTAAATAAAATTTATTAATAAAAAAAACACACAAACATTCACTAGAGTAAACTGAAGCATACCTCGATAAGAAAAAGAAACAAGACAACACTCACAAAAAAAAGACAACGAAAAAGCGAAAAACAAAAAACAACCTCGAAAAATAAAAGGCTAAGAGAAAGTAACCCCAATAAGACCAAAAAAAGTAGGAGAAGAACAACAATTAGCCCAAGGCACAATGGCGCTCGAGAGCATAAGAGAAACGCTAGAGAGAGAAACAAAGCTATAAACTGCCCTCATAGAAAGTTCTCGCCAACCGTGGAGAACAAAATGAAAGGAAGAGACTAAAATATAAGCAATTAGTAGTTGGAGGCGATCTCCAGAAGGTGGAAAAAAAATAAAGGGAGAGAACTTAGCCAAACCTGCAAACACACCAATCTCACAACCAAGAAGATCAGAAGCATTTTAAAAAATAAACAAAGCAAAATGACAAAAAGACTCTAGCACAAACAAAAAGGCGGTAAACGCCGCAAATGAGTCCAAAATGAAGTTGGGATCTGATAGGCAAGCTGAGAGGGGAAGCACATACTCCATCATTTTGTTAAAATTTTTAACAAAAGGATTATAATATTTTGAGATCCAGTAGAATTATAATTCTTATAGATAATATTTATTATTTTGTTAAAATTTTTTAAAAATTTTTTGAATATCAAAATTATTTTCTCTGTGTTATGTATGGTGGACTTTCTCGATCAAGAGGAAATTCACATAGTAGCTTATAATTCCCCAGTACGTCCGGCCTTCGGCCATCGATCTCTGATACGGTCTCCAGGAGACCCTTTTTTTTTTTCCCCAAAATCCGATGATCTCATTTTTTATTTTTAATCTCCAAAAATTATTTCGGACCTATTTGATATTTTTTTGGTCTTTTCGGATGACACTTCAAATATAAACCTGCGGTTGTCGTTTCTGTTTTCATATAATCTCATTCAGTCCTCTCCCTCTTCCCATAATCTTGGACGTGTCCAACGCCAGCCGGTGATTGAGAACTTAAAAACAAAACAAGATTATTAAACGTGTCCACATGCCCACCACACCATGCACGTACGACGAAGTAAAGTAAAAATATTGCACCTGTTATGATTACACCAACTTACTCCGTTAAATATCGATACTGTTAGATAAATACAAAGGAATTGTTTGTATATGCCTCAAGAGAACAACATAAATATATATATATATATATTTACTTAAAGATAAATATATTAATACCCCTTTACTTATCTTATTTAACATTCCCCCTCAAGTTAGAGCATATATATTGAGCATGCCCAGCTTGATACAAATATAATTCACACGAGACTCTCTAAGCAACTAGGTGAGTAAATCAGCCAGTTGATCATTGGAACCCACATATGTTGTAACTACATCCCCAGAGAGCACATTTTCTCTAACAAAATGACAATCAATTTCAATATGTTTGGTTTTCTCATGAAACACAAGGTTAGAGGTAATATGCATTGCAGTCTGGTTGTCACAAACCAATTGCATAGGCTTAACCTGCGTAACTCCTAACTCCTCAATTAATTGTTTCAACCACACTAGCTCACATGTTGTTACGGCCATTGCTTTGTATTCAGCCTCTGCATTGGATCTGGCAACAACAGTTTGCTTCTTACTTTTCCAAGAGACTAGGTTTCCACCACAAAAATACAGTATCCAGATGTGGATCTCCTGTCACTAGGTGATCCTGCCCAATCAGTATCTGTATATCCCACAATCTGACTGTGCCCATGATTTTGATACAATATACCTCGACCAGGGGTAGCCTTAATATATCGAAGAATACGGATCACTGCATTCCAGTGACTGTCACAAGGTGAATCCAAGAACTGACTTACCATGCTCACAGCAGATGAAATATCAGGACGAGTGACAGTGAGGTAATTAAGTTTCCCAACTAATCGACGGTAGCGCCCATGATCAAAAAGAGGCTCTCCCTGTCTCGGTAACAGCTTGATATTTGGATCCATAGGGATATCTGTAGGTTTACATCCAAGCAATCTTGTCTCTTCTAGCATATCCAAGGCATACTTCATTTGAGAAATATAGATGCCTTGCTTTGACCGAGCTACCTCAATACCCAAAAAATATCTCAAATGACCCAGATCCTTCGTCTGAAACTGTTGGTGAAGATGTGCCTTCAATTCAATGATACCAACATCATCATCCCCTGTAAGTACTATATCATCAACATACACCACTAGAAGAATGTGGCGGCCAGACTGAGAATGATGAAAAATAGAAGGATCAGCTTCACTTCGAGTTAATCCAAACTCAAGAACAACTGAACTAAATCGACCAAACCAAGCTCGAGGAGACTGTTTTAAACCGTATAAATATTTTTGAAGGCGACACACCAGTCCAGACTCCCCATGAGCAACAAAGCCAGGAGGTTGCTCCATATACACCTCCCCCTGTAAATCGCCATGGAGAAATGCATTTTTGATGTCCAATTGATGAAGAGGCCAGTGAAACATAGCAGCAAGGGATATGAAAAGGCGAACATATGAGATCTTAGCAACAGGAGAGAATGTATCACCATAATCAAGACCATAAACCTGAATGTATCCTCTAGCAACAAGGCGAGCCTTAAAACGATCAATCCGGCCATCAGGGCCAACTTTAACAGTGTAAACCCAGCGACAACCAACAATAGACTTACCCTTGGGAAGAGGTACTAAGTCCCAAGTCCCAGTGGAATGTAAAGCAGACATTTCTTCGACCATAGCAGCCCGCCACCCTGGATGGGAAAGAGCTTCGGGAACAGATTTAGGAGGTGAAACAGAAGATAAAGAAGAAACAAAAGCAGAATATCCAGGGGACAAATAATCATAGCTAACAAAATGGGAGATAGGATGGCGAGTACCTTTACGAAGAGCAATAGGCAAGTCAAGATCAAAAGTTGAAGGCGACGGACTAGAGGAGGAAGAACGAGTTGGCACCGGGGATGAGTCAGGAGACGGCTCCCACGGACTAGCGACAACAGTTGGTGCTGGTTGGGCTATGAGATGTGGACGCCGTTGATAGACCTGAAGATCAGAGCGATCAAGGCAAGAGGCAAATGATGGTGGAGATGGTGAAGGCGTTGGAGATGAAGGTGATGTGAGGTCAAGAGAAGGAACAGGTAAAGGTAACCCAATAGACACAGAATCGGAGATCGCAGATGAAGAAGGGAAATAAGGAGATGACTCAAAGAAGGTAACATTCGCTGAAACAAAATATCGAGTTAATTGAGGAGAGTAGCAACGATACCCCTTTTGAAGGCGAGAATAACCCAGAAAAACACATTTGAGGGAACGAGCAGATAACTTATCACGATCTGGGGCAAGATGGTGAACAAAGCACGTGCTCCCAAAGATATGAGGGGGAAAAGAATATAAGTCAACCCGAGGAAAAAGAATGAAATGAGGAATCTGGTCATTAAGAACAGAAGATGGCATGCGGTTAATTAAGTAACATGCAGTTAAGACAGCATCACTCCAGTATTGAAGTGGAACATGCATATGAAGAAGAAGCGTGCGGGCTGTCTCAATTAAATGGCGATTCTTGCGTTCAACTACCCCATTTTATTGTGGGGTTCTAGGACACGAAGTCTAAGATCTAAATGGGAGAGACAAATATTCAAGAACATTATCATTATGAAGAACACGGATAGGCAAATTGAACTGTGTTCTAATTTTAGCACAAAATGTAGTGAAGACTGAAAATAACTCTGAACGCGTTTTCATTAAATATAACCATGTAGTCCAAGAGAAATCATCAATAAATGTTACAAAATAACGAAAATCGTCTTGTGAACTGACACGACTGGGACCCCATACATCTGAATGGACTACTGAAAAAGGAGAACTAGCACGTTTAGTAACTCTACTTGGGAAAGAACTACGAATGTGTTTCCCAAATTGACAAGACTCGCACTCTAAGGAAGAAATACTAGAGAGACTGGGAACCAGCTTCTTGAGATTGGGAAGAGATGGGTGCCCCAACCGACAATGGACTTGTAGTGGAGAGGTTGTTGTTATGCACGCTGCTGAAGAAGCAGGGAGAGACAGATAGTAGAGACCATGAGACTCAAGCCCCGTGCCAATCGTCTGTCCAATCCCCCGATCCTGCACAAGAACAGAATCAGACGAGAAAGTTATAGAGCAATTAAGACTGCGAGTGAGTTGACTGATAGAGAGCAAATTAAAGGTACATTGTGGTAAATGTAAAACATATGATAATAGTAAAGTAGGAAGAGGTAATGCGGTACCAATACCCGTGATTGAGGCTTGAGAGCCATCAGCTAATGTAACAGGAGATAGAGACTGTGAAGTTTGAACATGAGATATGAGAGAACGATTACCAGACATGTGATTGGTGGCACCGGAGTCGAAGATCCATGGGCCAAGAGAAGATGAAGACTTAGTAAAGCAGGCAATAGGGTTACCAGTGTCAGCAAAGGATGTGACAGGTGAAGTAGCTTGTTGTGCTACCCGAAACTGAAGAAACTGAGCATACTCCCTGGCTGCACTCCCACTCTGCAATTAAAACACAAAACAAAACACAATAAAAATTTTATATTTTTTTTTCTTTGTTTAGGTGAGAGGTTTATACTCGTCAGTGTACGAGTGCAGTTGTAGTCCAAATTTAAATTTATATTTTCTGAATGAGTCCAGGTCGTCCACTGAGAGATTTATTTATGGCAAAATAAAAAGAATGTCACACAAGCACACACGCATTTGGATAAATTGGCAACAAGGTTTTTTTATGGTTTTTTAAACAACAGATTCTAGGAAATAAATTAAGGCAGTAATTGAAATAAATACTTTAAGTGAGAATATAAAATTGGATAGTACTTGAGTTAAGACAATTTCAGTGCCAACCCGTTGATTCCCAAATTTTAGCATAAAAGATTAGCAACATTAATTTAATTTCAGATATGAGGGTTTGTTATTAAATGCAATTAGAGATGATGATAGTTCTAGGTTAAGCAATCCCCATACATGATATGCGGAATTCTAATTTAAGCAACCACCATAATTCAATTGCAATTAATACACAAAACAACTAAATTAATCATCCGGATTTGGGTATGATAGCGTTTCCAGTTCTAGTAACTCTCATACATGGCATGAAAGCTCTAAGTTAGGCTTACGCTCCAATCCAAACCTAGTGATTTCTCAATAATTAAGATACACTCATACTGAAATTTAAATTAATGTTACTTATTTAAAGCGCAGCTTTCTTTGGGAATCATTGGCGTTGGACACTGTCCTTGCCTTAACCCAAGATTAGATTTAGCTACTCATTTCCATTTAAAAGTTAATTTACATGAATTTAAACGACGTAATTTAAATAACAGAATTTAAATGACAAGAAATTTTAAAGGCATAAACTAACCGGCCATTTAGGCGGTAGATAATTAAATAACAAGAATTAAAATTGCAAAAATTTAAAGGCACAAATTAACCGGCCATTTAGGCGGTGAATAATAAAGTAATAATAAATGACATAAGAATTTAAAAGAAGAAAGGAAGGAAGTAAGATCATAAGAGAGAATACTAAAGAAAAGGGGAAAGAACAAGAACAATTCTCAAAGAGAGAATTATAAGGAAACAACTAAACTTTAATTCAAGAATAATAATCACACTTACAAATGCAATCAAATGATCTATTTATAGGCCACAAGATGCAATACAAACCACACAATTTCAATTATTCAACTAGACATAATTATATCTAATGGGCACTCACACACTTAAAGTTAAATAGATTTTAGCTATAATGCACACCTAATATTAAATGGATTTTAGCTAAAATACATACCTAATAAAGCATTCATAACGTTAAATGGATTTTAGCTATAATATCCACCTAATAGTTAAATGGATTTTAGCTAAAAAACACACCTAATAAAGCTCTCACATAAAAAATAAAAATAGATTTCTATAAATTGGTTTTTAATCTTCATTAGGATTAAAAATAATCCTTGGGCCTTCTCCAAATAATATCTTCCATGGGTTGCTCAAATTGGGCCTTAATTCTTCATGGGCTTGAATTCTTCATGGACTTTAATTTTTCATGTGCTTGATTTCTTCATGGACTTGAATTCTTCATGGACTTTAAGTCTTCATGGGCTTTAATTCTTCATGCCTAAAAAAAAAATAAAAAAAAATAATAATTTAATGTTATTAATAAATTATATATTATATATATGTATTACACATAGCACATATATATATATTATATTATATTATATATATATTACATGAATGCATATAATGATGTATATGTATTATATATAATTTTATATATTATTATTATTATTATTAAATTTTACTTTAAAATTTCATTTCATTCATTTTTCAATTTAAACTTGCATATAACCATAAAATATATATTAATATCTAATTTAAACTATTTTTAAGATCAAAAGAAGGGTATAATTATAACAAAATTTTTATAAAATTAACCACTAATCATACCCCCCAACTTAAACATTGCTAGTCCCTTAGCAATCAGATTATACACCTGCCAAACTTTATTCACAATAACTGTATGAATGTAAAAATTTCAAATTCGAAACCGAAATGCATAAAATTAAATAAATAATTTAGCATTCTAAATCAGATTTTTGGTTAAAGGTCATACAATCTCAGGAATGGAAATTAGGATAACCAACACACAGACTTACTCCCTCGAAGTTTTGACTTCAAATCTTACTATGGATTTTCTCTCTAATAAAAAGGATTCCTCAAGTGTACACACAAGGGGGTGCACCGTTATAAGAGTAAATGCAGAACAAGTTCAAAACTCGGTGCCATCCCAAATACAAGGAACGTATTTTCATGAAAGAACAAGGAAATTGACATAGCTTCATGATTGGAATAATGCGAACAAGAGGTTGATTTAAAGAAAAAAAATAGGCTCAAAATGAAAGAAATTGATCCCCCTATCATGCTTCTCAGTCATCTAATTCATAGTTTGAAACCAGTCAAATTCATCCGCTATCATACTAGACATTCAAAGCGAATTGATATTTTGAAACCATTGAAAAGATAAGATAAACAAGAGAGCATATTTAGAGTAAGTGTTATTTCACTCAGAATTAACGGTTATTAGGCTCAAACACTCACTTGGGTAATAGTCTCTACTTCTGTTGAGGGATCATACAGTGTACTAATCAGCTAATTACTGTTACCTTTGACTTTATGACTGATAACCAATTTCTAAATTTTGAATCCCTGATGAATGTAAATTACTTATTCTCATGCATAAACGTTTTCAAATGAGAAATCAATGCATTTATGTTTCGTATTGCAAACTTAACCGGCTATCAGTGCATAACTTTAAAGCTTTAGGAATAGCATTATTTAAAACACATAATCATTTTTTTTTTATAAGAGCAGATAAAGACAATTAATTCCCACAAGACTACAAACTAGTAATTACAAACTCACAGTTAAATATAAACCAGATGATTCATGACTAGACCTTACACCCCCCAACTTGAATTGCAGTAATAAATCAGGGTTGTTAGGAATACCTGTAACTTCACAAGTCCATAGATTTGCTGTGAACTGCTAAAACTTAAACAACAAATGAGCACACCATATATATATTTATATTTTCACACCAAAATAAAAATTTCATGCAAGTCATAAGATAAGCAAAATGCGTCTCAAGAGTACAAAAAGTACTCCTTACTCAGCCATCTTATCAAAGACTTTGCTAACAATATTCCACAGTTTTGTTTTGTTTTGTTTTTTTTTTTTTTTAAAGAACACAACCAAGAAAAATTCTGCGAGTTGTACAATAACTAGATGCGTCTCAAAAGTACAAAAAGTACTCCTTACTCAGCCATCTTAATAAAGAGCATTTCTCACAGTGATAAATCTAAATTAATCGGACCCCTTTGGCGCTTGTTACTAATTGCCTTAGACCAGTCTATCCGAGGCTCATGAGGATCGTACTGTGGAACATAAGCATGTAATTTCTCTAGCAGCTTATCAATGGTGGATGCAGAAATGAGAATCTTTCTTGTTGAACGAGAAATGAACTGTTGGTCCACAGTCTGATCAAGAAAAGAGAGTAACCCATCGAAAAAATGGTTAACATTTAAAAGTCCAATAGGTTTGGTATGGAGATTACTCTTGGCCCAGGAGATTATACAAAAGATTTCTTCAAGTGTTCCAAAACCTCCTGGTAAAGCAATGAAGGCATCTGACTGATAAATCTTACAAGCCATGCGCTCAGACATAGAAGTCGTTTCTATAAGTTAACCGCGTGTAATCCCGAAAATATGTGGTTCAGCTAAAGGGATTGGCATTATACCTACCACAGATGAATTTCCAAGATGTACAGCTTGTGAAACATAACCATTCAATCCACGACTTCCCCCTCCATATACCAAATTAATTTTTTTCTCTCCTGATTTTTTACCAAGTTCGCTCGCTGCAAGTGCGTAACAAATATCGCTCCCAAGTTGAGAGCCACAAAGTACACATATGGTATTGATTCGACGAACTAACTGGCCTTCCATGTTTGTTCCTTTTGTATGTCCTGAAAAGAAGTTTGGCGATCAAAAGTAGCTATACAACAATTCAACAAGAAATAAATACAAACAAAAATCATGCGTATGTATAAGTAGTTGTGATTGTGGCTCACATTTTCCTCTGGTTTTACGTTCAGAAACGGCTTAAACACTTTCTATGAAGCGGGGATAAGCTTCCCATCCAATTTTCTTATAGATTGGCAAACAGGGTCGTTTTTAGTCAGATTCCCAAGACTATAGCGTTGGTGGTCACTTCTGAACTGGGTCCATAAAGCAAGAAGTTCTCTTTGCACTATTCCACATGGATGCGTCTCAAGAGTCAACCGGATATCATCCAGAGACTCCTTACTCAGTCCATCCTTTATGAAACTAATTTTATCTTCTCGATTTATGGACGTAAACCCCACAGATTTGCATCGTGTGTTACAGGTCCATCGAGCACATTTGTAATAACCATTCACTCTTTTCGCTCTTCTTTTCTTCGCAAAACTACTCTTCCCTAAGCTTGGAAAATGCTTAAAACTAGGTGAAGTTTCACCAGCTAATCGAACTTTTGCTTCGATCAGCCAACGAATATCTTCAGGGATGTTATTAAGCATCAACAACCTAAGTCTTTCACACCTAGCAACATAATTTTTTTTCAAATCATTCTGTGGGAGAGATGGATAGTACTTGTGAATTTTTGAGAGATAAAGATCCATTTTTTTTTTTTAACTATACTAAGAAGAAAGTAAAGAACTATAAACTTTACAAAAGGGATGAGAGTACCTGATCGGAGAATAACACAAAGGAGAGAAGACTGAGCTCAAGAAGGGTGGCTTGCCTTATACAGATATGAAGTCTCTTATAGAGCAATGACTATCACTATTTTACACTCGGCTCGAGGCATGCCATAATTACAGGGTTATGCTTGGCGTCTCTTTTTCAACGCTTGGTGCCTCATTTTTCAACATTTGGCAGTATGCCTTATCCTTTATAGGGCAGTGTGATTGCACTGCCCAAGAAAAGATAGCTACCACCAGCGTCAATTCTGTCTCTCTCAATTCAAATTTTTTTTTTTATTATTATTATTTTATTATTTTTTTTAATTTTTTATTCTTATTCTTATTATTATTATTATTTTTTTGATTTTTTTTTTAATAAATGTTTTGTTTTAGGGGCCCAATAAAATCATACATACCACACAAGACAATATTATCGAGTCTAACAAAATTATTTGCACAATAGATCAGTTTCAAACACCAATAAAATCAAGTACACCTTACCCCCAACTTAAATTGCGCATTGTCCTCAATCGACAATAAAAGGATAGAAGATAGGCATACCTGGTGGTCTTCAATGCATGAACTCGTATGCAAAAAAGTTTTATTTAGACTGCACACAGAGAAACACTATTTGAATCAAAGTTAATTAAGTAATGCAGAAAATGAACAACTTATATATATAATTCTTTATTATTTTATTTTATTTTTATTTTATTTTATTTTTTTCTTTTTTTTATTTAATTTTTTTTTATTTTTTTTTTCAGATCTATAAACATCCATTTAACCTAAATGGAAAGGTGGTCTTTTAACGTCAGATTCCCAGACGATAGGAAACTTTCCCTACTCATCAGATGATGATGGATCATCTAAATCCACAACTCCTTCATTCTCCTCAACACTACCCTGGTATAGTTTCAACCTATGACCATTGACTGTTAGAAGCTGTCCTGACTCCGGATTTTCTATCTCAAATGCCCCATATCCTGAGATGGACTTGATTACAAAGGGGCCGACCCATCGAGACTTCAATTTTCCTGAGAATAGATGCAATCGAGAATTATACAAGAGTACCCGTTGCCCTACCTGAAAGCTTTTTCGAATGATGTGCCGATCATGTAACTCTTTCATGCGAACCTTGGCCAATCGTGCATTTTCAAATGCTTCATTCCGAATTTCCTCAAGTTCATTCAATTGGAGCTTCCTGGATAAGCCTGCTTCAGTTAGACTCTTGTTGATCTTATGAATTGCCCAATATGCTTTATGCTCAATTTCCACCGGCAGATGACAAGATTTACCGTATACTAGCCTATAGGGAGACATTCCCAAAATTGTTTTGTAAGCTGTCCTGTACGCCCAAAGAGCGTCTACTAGTCTTAAGGACCAATCCTTACGATTAGCAGCAACAATCTTTTCCAATATGCGCTTAATCTCCCTATTGGCTAGCTCGGCTTGACCATTGGTTTGGGGATGGTATGGTGTTGCAACCTTATGCAGTACACCATATTTCTTCATTAATCCTGCCACAACTTTATTACAAAAATGGGAACCCCCATCACTGATGATTGCTCGTGGCATCCCAAATCGACTGAATATGTTTTCTTTCAAAAATTTCACGACAGTCCTATGGTCATTTGTTCTGGCCGAGATTGCTTCTACCCATTTGGACACATAGTCAACAGCAAGTAAGATATATTCATGACCAAATGAATTGACAAATGGGCCCATAAAATCCATACCCCAACAGTCAAAAACTTCTAACACTTGGATCGGATGTAATGGCATCATGTTTCTCCTTGACAGACTTCCTAACCTTTGACATCGATCGCAATTTGAACAGAACTTGTACACATTCTTGAACAGTGTCGGCCAATAAAATCCACTCTGAAAAATTTTTGCAACTGTTTTCTTGACAGAAAAATGGCCTCCACATGCAAGAGTATGACTGAAATTGATGACACTTTGTTGCTCATGATCGGGTATGCATCTACGGATGATTTGGTCAGGACAATACTTGAAGAGGTAGGGCTCATCCCAAAAGAAGGTTCTGACTTTTCTGAAGAATTTATGCCTATCTTGCTTACTCCAATGGTCTGGGATCAGACCAGTTGCCAGGTAGTTCGCAATGTCGGCATACCAAGGGACAACAGATGATGCACGAATAACATTCACTTTAAACAGTTGCTCATCAGGGAAATTGTCATGAATTGGTTCATCAAATTGTGTGAGATCTTGACTTGGAATCCTTGACAAATGGTCAGCCACCACATTTTCTACTCCCTTCTTGTCTCTGATTTCAATGTTGAACTCTTGCAGGAGTAAGATCCATCGGAGCAGACGGGGTTTTGCATCTTGCTTTGTGAACAAATACTTCAGAGCAGCGTGATTAGTAAAAATGATCACTAGTGACCCTACGAGGTAAGATCGAAACTTGTCCAGGGCAAAGACAACTGCTAGTAACTCTTTCTCTGTAGTGGTGTAATTCTTTTGTGCCTCATTAAAAGTTTTGCTAGCATAATATATCACATGAGGTTTCTTATCCTTCCTCTGCCCTAACATAGCTCCTACCGCGTAATCACTAGCATCGCACATAAGTTCAAACGGGAGGGACCAATCAGGGGACTGAATGATAGGTGCTGAAATGAGTGCATCTTTCAATTTATCAAAAGCATTTTGACAGGCAGGACTCCATTCAAACGGAACATCTTGAGATAACAAATGGCACAAGGGTCTTGTTATGGTGCTAAAGGAAGCAATGAATCTCCTATAAAACCCTGCATGTCCCAAAAAACTTCTGATGTCTTTCACATTCCTAGGGATGGGGAGTTTTTGAATTGTTTCAATTTTTGACCTGTCTACCTCCATCCCCCTAGATGAAACGATGTGCCCCAAGACTATGCCCTGTTTCACCATGAAGTGACATTTTTCCCAATTGAGTATCAGATTTGTTTCCTCACATCTTGCTAAAACCTTTTTCAGATTCTCCAAACAGGCCTCAAAGTTACTTCCATAAACAGAAAAGTCATCCATAAATACTTCAACAATCTGCTCAACCATTTCACTGAAAATGCTCATCATACACCTTTGAAAGGTGGCTGGAGCATTGCATAACCCAAATGGCATGCGCCTGTATGCAAATGTCCCAAATGGACATGTGAAAGTTGTCTTCTCTTGATCTTCTAGTGCAATTTCTATCTGATTGTACCCTGAGTAGCCATCTAAGAAACAATAGTAGGCTTGGCCTGCTATTCTCTCCAGAACTTGATCCAAGAAAGGCAAAGGAAAATGATCTTTCCTTGTCACAGAATTGAGCTTTCTATAATCAATGCACATACGCCATCCTGTCTGGATGCGCGTGGGAATCAGTTCATTGTTCTCATTTTTTACAACAGTGACTCCAGACTTTTTGGGTACTACCTGTGTTGGACTTACCCACTTAGAATCAGAGATTGGGTAAATTATTTCAGCATCCAATAGCTTAAGCACTTCTTTTCTGACAACTTCTTTCATGTTGGGATTTAATCTCCTTTGCATTTGCCTAACTGGTTTTGCTCCTTCTTCCAAGAATATCTTATGAGTACAGATCAAACGGCTAATACCTTGCAAATCTGAAATGGTCCATCCTAATGACTTCCTGAGTGCTTTTAGAACTTCTATCAGTTGTTGCTCTTGCTGAGGTGTCAAACTTGAAGAGATCACCACTGGGAATGCTTCCCCTTCTCCTAGAAAGACATACTTCAAATCACTGGGCAATGGCTTTCTCTCAGGCGTGGACTGATGGCTATCAGGAGCCATGAGCTTATTGTCCAAGTTCCTTAATGGCTCTAAACCAGGCATCCATGTAGGCTTCTCACTTTCTTTGCTTATGACTTCCACTTCTTTTATTTCTTCGAGATCTTGATTTCCTTCTTTGGGTCTTCTCATGAACTCTTCAAAACAGTCATTGGTCAGTGTTTGGATCAAGTCTACCTCCTCCACTTCACTCTCAGTGTCCTGATGTTTGGCTACCCTGAAGATATTCATTTCTACAGTCATGTTCCCAAAAGATAGCTTTAACACACCATTCCTACAGTTGATGATGGCATTTGATGTGGCAAGGAATGGTCGACCTAAGATGACTGGCACAGGAGGTTGAGGCCCCTGATGCGGCTGGGTGTCCAAAACGATGAAGTCCACTGGAAAGTAGAACTTATCGATTTGTACCAGAACATCCTCCACAATTCCTCGTGGAACTTTGACTGATCGATCAGCCAGCTGAAGGGTCACTCTAGTGGGTTTAAGCTCACCTAATCCCAACTGTTGATACACACTGTATGGCAACAAATTGACACTAGCTCCTAAATCCAAGAGTGCCCGATCAACCTTTTGACTTCCTATGATGCATGTAATGGTTAGACAGCCTGGATCTTTGTATTTGGGAGGAGTTTTCAATTGAAGAATGGCGCTGACTTGTTCAGTCAAGAATGCCTTTTCATGCACATTTGTTTTCCTTTTGACAGTGCACAGATCTTTCAAAAACTTTGCATATGAAGGTGTTTGTTTGATTGCATCCAACAGCGGGATGTTGATTCTCACTTGCTTAAACACTTCATATATATCTGCATTTTGTTGCTCTTTTTTCAAATGATTCAACCTTTGTGGAAAAGGTGGTTTGGGCCTGTATTGAATTTCTTTCTCATCTTCTTTTTGTTTTTCATTTTTTTCATTTTTTTCTTTTTGTTTCTCATTTTTCTCATTTTTTTCATTTTTTTCCACGGTGGATTCATGATCTTTTGGTTCTTTTTCTTCATCAACATGTTGGTTTATCATAGGATCAGTTGGTTTCTCAATTATTCTTCCACTTCTTAGGGCAGTCACTGCTTGCACTTGTTCATGAGTGTTGGTTTCACTGTTTGAAGCTTCTACCTGGTTGGTTTGCCTAATTGGGTTAGGATTAGTTTGGGATGGAAACCTCCCGGGTTCTCTCACACTCAATGTTTGTGTTATCTTGGTCAACTGGCTCCTAATGTCTTCTATGGCTCTGTTTATTTGGTCTTGATTTTTGACAAGCTGAGCAACCTGATTATTGATACCTGTTTGACTTTGGATGAACTGGTGCAAGGTATCTTCCAAAGATCTCCTATGAGGAGGTTGGTAAGTATTGGATGAAGAACCTTGATTTTGTTGGAAGGTATGTTGTTGTGTAGGGAAGGGAGGTTGAGAATGATTTCCAGAATCATTTCTCCAAGAAAAATTGGGGTGATTTCTATTATTGGGATGGTATGAATTGTAGTTCTGATTATTCCCATAATAGGCTCCACTCTGATTTTGATTTTGTCTCCCCTCAAAGTTGTGTGAATGATTGTTATTAGTCTGCCTATACAATACCTCCTTGAAAGCAGGTAGGGTAGGACATTCTTCAGTTGAATGATCTGTTGCATCACACACAGTACACTTTACTTCCACTTGATTAACAGATTGCACCTTTTTGGGTTGCATGTTTTCAACTTTCTTTGTTAAAGCAGTTAGTCTTGCATTTAAATCGTCACTCTCACTTAGTTGGTATCTCCTTCTAGGTTGTGGATTTTCTCTTGAATCAAGAGCAGATGTTGGACCAACTTCCCAGTTCCTTGTATTCTCAGCCAATGTGTCAAAGAAGTGGAAAGCTTCTTCTGGAGTCTTTTCATAGAATTCTCCATTGCACATTGTAGAAACTAGCATTTTCAATTGGGGAGTGAGTGAATCATGAAAGAAACTGACTACTCTCCATTGCTCAAAAGCATGGTGCGGACAAGTGTGAAGAAGGTCTTTAAACCTTTCCCACGCTTGCGCAAAATTCTCATTTAGTTTACAGGCAAAGTTCATGATTTGTCTTTGAAGAGTAGCAGTTCTGTTGGCAGGGAAGTATTTTTTTAAGAAAGTTGTTTGCATTTCTCTCCAAGTTCCTATAGATCTAGGTGGAAGAGTGCTTAACCATATTTTTGCCTTATCTTTCAGTGAGAATGGAAAGAGTTTTAATCTTATGACATCCTCATTTGCTGTATGGTCCATGCAAGTGCTACATACTTCCTCAAATTCTTTCATATGAGTATATGGATTTTCAGAATCCATGCCATGAAAAGTTGGCAACAATTGGATTGTGCCAGGTTTGAAGTTAAACCTATGATGATTGATGGGAAGAATAATGCATGAGGGGGTTGTCTGCCTAGGAGGATGAAGATACTCCCTAAGGGGTCTGATCATCTCCTGATCAATGGGATCAGGGTCACCGTGGTCACTACCACGTGCAGACATGTTCTGTGGAAGTGGCATGTTCTCATTGTGTTGAGACATGAGTGACTGATTTTCTACAGTTTTACCTGACCTAAGTATCATACACTATGCACAAATAAAAATAAAGTAAAAAGAAACAGAGTTACCGAATTTATCAGGAGATGCTTCTTCTTATATATATATATTTTTTCTTTTTGTTTTTGCCTCAATCTCCCCGGCAACGGCGCCAAAATTTGGCTGCACTCCCACCCTGCAATTAAAACACAAAACAAAACACAATAAAAATTTTATATTTTTTTTTCTTTGTTTAGGTGAGAGGTTTATACTCGTCAGTGTACGAGTGCAGTTGTAGTCCAAATTTAAATTTATATTTTCTGAATGAGTCCACGTCGTCCACTGAGAGATTTATTTATGGCAAAATAAAAAGAATGTCACACAAGCACACACGCATTTGGATAAATTGGCAACAAGGTTTTTTTATGATTTTTTAAACAACAGATTCTAGGAAATAAATTAAGGCAGTAATTGAAATAAATACTTTAAGTGAGAATATAAAATTGGATAGTACTTGAGTTAAGACAATTTCAGTGCCAACCCGTTGATTCCCAAATTTTAGCATAAAAGATTAGCAACATTAATTTAATTTCAGATATGAGGGTTTGTTATTAAATGCAATTAGAGATGATGATAGTTCTAGGTTAAGCAATCCCTATACATGATATGCGGAATTCTAATTTAAGCAACCACCATAAATTCAATTGCAATTAATACACAAAACAACTAAATTAATCATCCGGGTTTGGGTATGATAGCGTTTCCAGTTCTAGTAACTCTCATACATGGCATGAAAGCTCTAAGTTAGGCTTACGCTCCAATCCAAACCTAGTGATTTCTCAATAATTAAGATACACTCATACTGAAATTTAAATTAATGTTACTTATTTAAAGCGCAGCTTTCTTTGGGAATCATTGGCGTTGGACACTGTCCTTGCCTTAACCCAAGATTAGATTTAGCTACTCATTTCCATTTAAAAGTTAATTGACATGAATTTAAACGACGTAATTTAAATAACAAAATTTAAATGACAAGAAATTTTAAAGGCATAAACTAACCGGCCATTTAGGCGGTAGATAATTAAATAACAAGAATTAAAATTGCAGAAATTTAAAGGCACAAATTAACCGGCCATTCAGGCGGTGAATAATAAAGTAATAATAAATGACATAAGAATTTAAAAGAAGAAAGGAAGGAAGTAAGATCACAAGAGAGAATACTAAAGAAAAGGGGAAAGAACAAGAACAATTCTCAAAGAGAGAATTATAAGGAAACAACTAAACTTTAATTCAAGAATAATAATCACACTTACAAATGCAATCAAGTGATCTATTTATAGGCCACAAGATGCAATACAAACTACACAATTTCAATTATTCAACTAGACATAATTATATCTAATGGGCACTCACACACTTAAAGTTAAATAGATTTTAGCTATAATGCACACCTAATATTAAATGGATTTTAGCTAAAATACATACCTAATAAAGCATTCATAAAGTTAAATGGATTTTAGCTATAATATCCACCTAATAGTTAAATGGATTTTAGCTAAAAAACACACCTAATAAAGCTCTCACATAAAAAATAAAAATAGATTTCTATAAATTGGTTTTTAATCTTCATTAGGATTAAAAATAATCCTTGGGCCTTCTCCAAATAATATCTTCCATGGGTTGCTCAAATTGGGCCTTAATTCTTCATGGGCTTGAATTCTTCATGGACTTTAATTTTTCATGTGCTTGATTTCTTCATGGACTTGAATTCTTCATGGACTTTAAGTCTTCATGGACTTTAATTCTTCATGCCTAAAAAAAAATAAAAAAATAAAAATAAAAATAATTTAATGTTATTAATAAATTATATATTATATATATGTATTACACATGGCACATATATATATATATTATATTATATTATATATATATTACATGAATGCATATAATGATGTATATGTATTATATATAATTTTATATATTATTATTATTATTATTAAATTTTACTTTAAAATTTCATTTCATTCATTTTTCAATTTAAACTTGCATATAACCATAAAATATATATTAATATCTAATTTAAACTATTTTTAAGATCAAAAGAAGGGTATAATTATAACAAAATTTTTATAAAATTAACCACTAATCACTCCCCCCCCCCGGAGATAGTCACTAGTGAGGAATCACTGGGTGTGATAGATGCCTGACCCTCTGAAACGCCCACAACTATGTTAGCAGTACTAGCTGCATGAGGTGGACGTTCATGTAGGCAATAACAAGTCTCTCTAGTGTGACCAAGGCGATTACAATAGGAGTACTGGGGTCGTGGACGACCACCACCCCGACGACCACCACGACCAGTTGGGGTCGTAACTAGGGCGGAGTGATCTCCAGCAACGGACATGCCACGATCAACAGTAATAGAGGAGGCTCTAAGTAGTCTGGCAAATACTTCTGTCAGAGGAGGAAGAGAGGCACTGCTGAGAATCTGTGTCTTAACTGAGTCAAGCTCTGGTCGAACTCCATGAAGACAGAGGATAATAAACATTTGATTGCGTTGGTGCTGTTGTTTCTTGATATCGGTATCAAAGGGCATCAATTCGTTAAAGTCAGTAATAGAAGCTTGAAGCTTACCCAAATATGTGGTCATATCCAAATCATTCTGTTGTAAATTGAACAAAGCACCAATCATATCATAAATACGAGTGATGTCACTAGTATACAGCTCACGAGCCCGAGTCCATAGGGCACTACACTCCTGAAGAGGTCGAAATATCGGCATTAAGGTTGGCTCAATGGTCTGCCACAATAAACTCAATAACTGGGCATCCACTCTCCGCCAAAGAGGTTGATCCCCCTCAGAAACAGTTGAAATAGTCTTTGATAAATGATCCTCAAGGCCATGACCAAGAAACCAAATTTCAACTACACATGACCAAGCGGGATAATTATGTCCGCTCAATTTCTCCGTTGTAATAACCGGTGTGCCCGAAAAATGGGGAATGGTCACCGGTGTGGACATGGTGGAGCGGCTTGTGGATGAAGAGTGAGTTGGAGATGAATCCATGATGCAGAAAGAACAGCAGATCTGGTGTAGATTTGATTACACAACCAAAGAGAGAGAAGACAGATTTGGAGTAATGGAAGATCTGGAGCAAATTGGGTTACACGACCAAGGAGAAGAAAGAACAGATCTGGAGCACAAAAGTTGAAGCTGTCATTGGAGTTCGCCTGAGGATGGCCGGATCCGGATAGGCGCGACGAAGGCGACAGAGAGATGACCGGGACAGAGGTGGCGACAGTGAGGGCGAGCTTGGGCACGGCCGGATCTGGAGGGCAAGCTCGGGCGCGGGCGTGGAGATGGCGGGGGCGCAGGCGCAGCGACGGCGAGGGCGAGGGCGCAGGCCCGGCGACGGAAAAGGCGAGATCTGGGTGCGGCCGGATCGGATCTGGAGAAGAGGAGCCGCGATCTGGAGAAGAAGAGCCGCGACAATGAAGGAACAGCGACCGACGAAGAGACCCACGGTGATGACGACGGCAGGGTAAAGCGACCGACGGTGATGGCGGCGGCAGCTAGGGTTAGGTTAGGGTTTGGGCTCTGATACCATGTTAGATAAATACAAAGAAACTATTTGTATTTGCCTCATGAGAACAACATAAACATATATATATATATTTACTTAAAGATAAATACACTAATATCCTCTTACTTTTCTTATTTAACAGATGCTAAGAAATGACTGAGGTGTTTAGTTAAGGAAACATTAGGTAGTTGCTGGTTGCTCGACATCCCAGAGATTCCAAAGGTGGAACTGGGCGTCAGTGAAGTGGCTCAGATCGGTTAGTTCTTCCAGTCCCATAGCAGAGCTTTCAGCGGCCAGCTGCTGTAAACCAGGTGTCAGACACAGACCATCACTCCACTGCCCCCATAAAAGCCTCTTGAAATGGCCCAATATCTTCCAAGGATGTGATATTTTCATCATCTTTAGCTTGGGATTCAACAGGACTACTGTTAATTTCCGGCGTTGGAGAGGGCCCAGCGGTGAGGGGATCGTCTTCTCTTGTTCGGATATCTTCCATAATAACGGGGGTTTTGCTCCTCATCCACGGGATATTTTTCGGGAAGGTCCGAGGCTCTGGTCTTATGGTTTTGGTTTTGGTCGTCTCCATGGCGGCGCTTTGAGCTTTCAGTACTTTGTCTTTGTTCTTCCGCAGGTGGGTGTTCCAGTAGTTCTTCACATCATTTGATGTTCTCCCTGTAAACCTACCCGCAATTAGTGACCATCTGTTTCAAGGGAGAGACAGCAAAAAATGGTTATAATTATGCATGAAGCAGTGGAATCATTTTAACTATATAGTATATATATTTATTATGGGAAAAGGGTGATTCAGACAGGTATATGCAAGTATCATATATATATATATATATTATAGTTTGCAGCATGCCTGTTGCCTAGCAGCTTGTGAAGCCTGACAAAAAGATCAACTTCATCTTCAGTAAAGCTCCCTCTCTTTATGTTTGGCCTCAGATAATTGAGCCATCTCAGTCTGCAACTTTTCCTGCATCTGTTTAATCCTGCAAATTCATTCAAGAACCATCAATTCCTCTCTCTCTCTCTCTCTCTATATATATATATAATATTTACCAGCTTTTTGAGGGATTTCGTGCCATCTTCCTTCTCCATGCTTTTCAATGAACTGCTTGAGAAGTTTGTCTTCTTCCTCAGTCCATGCACCTTTCCTCACTCCGAGGGGAACTATTTCCTCCATAGATAGCCTGCTGTAAGCCTGCTTCGAGTGTTGAAGTAGAGTCGCTGAATTATCTTACTTAAATACCCCCCCCCCCCGGCGACGCACGCATATATTTCAGTGGTTCTTCCAGATTGGGGACGTTTGACAGCCACAAGAATGGGACGTTCGATTGTTAGTATGAAATTTATATAAAAATAAAATATTTTTTAAGTAAATGAATTAGTTAAAATTAAATTTTATCAAAAATGTCAATTGAACATATTTCATTCACTTAATTTTTTGTCTAAAACTTATTATATTTTTTTAACTTTTATTGTTTGATTGTCATTATTTTCTATGAAATAATCATATACACACATGCAAATAATTAATAACAAAATACACAAATCAATAATCAATTACATAAAATAATTAAATATACGCATATTCAAAAAATAAATCAAATATATATACACAAAATATTCAAAAAAATAAATTAAATGTACATACACCCAAAGGATGACGGAGCCGCCGTCACTGGCCGCCGCTGCTACCATTGTCGTTCACCCCTCAGTCGCTCACTGTCGCTCTCGCTTGCCTTCTTTCACGGAGATGAAACTCGAACTGTTTTTGGCACCTCGAGAACTGATGGCATGGCAGCGAAGGGACGATCTGTTGTTGCCATGGTCATCACCTACATCTTCTCCAGTCATCGCTCATTGCCATTGCCTCCGCCTCTGCCGTCGCCACCATGGTTGTCGCCTATGTCTTCTCCAATCACCGATCCTTCTTCTTCATTGATGGGCAATGGTGGAAGAAGAAGGCTAGCGTGGGTTATCCATTTTCATGAAAAAATGATTCTAACCCCCCTCCCCCCAAAATGAGAAAACGAATTTCAGCAAAAGTAATAAATAAGCATCACGTGACCATATGTTGAAAAATATTTTTTATGAAAAATTTAACTAATTAAACACCTCAAAAGCTGTAATTTGAGTGAAAAATGGCTCATTGCGTTCGCAATACTTTGACGATGATCAAATATGATGACCAAATCATCTTGTATTTCGATAGGCTCTCAATTTCGTCAAAAATCAAATCTATGATCTGTTAAACTCACCATCTTCGAATTCAAAAACGATGGGATAAATCATCTACTCCCTATCTTTACAAGTGACAACAAAAATCACCCATTTATATTCACTTTTAAAATGAGTGGCATTAACGACAACAATCAGTCTTATGTAAGTCTGAAAACCCTAAAGGGAAGCTCCGAGCGTAAAAAAAAATAAAAAAAATAAAATAAAAAATAAGAGCTAGTTGTTTTCATCTATCTCTATTGCTGTGATATTGTCAGAATTCGTTTATTTTAACATATGAAAATATGAGGGTATGTAATATCTTAGTATTTTGAGAATAATAATAATTAATTTTTTGTGTTATTTTTGACATCAATAAGAGATTATAATTGAAAAAAACTAATGAGTTTAGAGTTAGTGGGCTAAGTTGAAAGAGGAAAGGATAAGTAAATGGGTTTAGAGTTAGTAGATTAAGAAAGTGGTCTTAAAATTAATGAACTAAATAGTAATTTATTTAAAAGAAGATTTAGTGAAAAATAATTAAGGTGACAAAATAATTAAAGATAATGGATCAAATAATTAAGAAATGTGGGAGACAAAGTAGTGTGTGAACAAATAATTAAAGATTATGTGTGAGATTTAGTAGAAAATAATTAGGAAATGTGACAAAGTAGTTAAAGATAATGGTTGAAATAATTGAGAAATGTGGGAGACAAAGTAGGGTGTGGACAAATAATCAAAGATAATGAGTGAAATAATTAAAAAATATGGGAGACAAAATAGGGTGTGGACAAATAATTAAAGATTATGTGTGAGATTTAGTGGAAAATAATTAGAAAATGTGATAAAATAATTAAAGATAATAGGTAAAATAATTGAGAAATGTGGGAGAAAAAATAGGGTGTGAACAAATAATCAAAGATAATGGGTGAAATAATTAAGAAATGTGAGAGACAAAATAAGGTGTGGACAAATAATTAAAGATTATGAGTGAGATTTAGTGAGAAATAATTAAGAAATGTAACAAAATAATTAAAGATAATGGGTCACTACAATTATGTTAAGCTTAATTCAACCTCATATAAATAGAGAAAACTTGAAATGTTTGAGAACTTAAATTAGAAGGAGAAAGATTTGAGAGTGAGAGAAAGATTTGAAAGAGAGAGAGAGAGAGAGAGAGATACCAAAAAAATTTCTAGAAAAATCCTATAGGTTGGATTTAGTAGTTTGTGTGAAAATTTATGACAGAAGGCGTTGTTGGATGCCCAAATCGAGATTTCGTCGCAATATAAAAGAATATCGAATCGCTTCGTGGAAAGGTGAGTTATCTTCAAATTTTTTTTGAAAAATTTCAAAAATATGATAATGATATTTTAGAATTTTTTATGATAAAAGTGGAAGATAAATGCTTGATTGGTATTTATTATGATTTTTTTGAGGCAATAAATGCTTGAAAATCAAAGAGAAAATAAGAAATAAATAGAATATGGATTCTAAAAATTATGAGAAAATTTATGGGGGTTAGGAATATTGTTTTAGGAATTATTGTGAAGAGAAAGTGAGAAAATTTTATGAGAAAATATTTATTTCATAATCTGGAGGAAATGGGAGAAATTAGAAAAATTAGAAAAAATAGAAATATGATTTTCTTAAGTAATTATGATGTCCAGGATACGTTAAGGTTCATAATTGAGTATGATTGGAAGTCCAACGCAAATTTTGAGGTAAAATTATTTTAGGAGCAAAATTATCTTTTTGCAAGATAAGTGGTACTTCCCAACTGGATTTAATTTTATGAAAATGCTTGGTTTGTAAGTTGTTTGACTCCAAAATCTGATTTTATGTAAAATGATTTTATCATATTGTCATACCTTGATGTGAGTATGTCATTTAGATTTCACTTACATGTTTTGATTTATGAAATATGCATATGAGTATGATGAGATTCACGGTCATACATTGCATGGGTTTGGGATTAGGCACTGGCTTCGTTGCTTTGCCAAGGGTGCACCCATACACCCCGGTCTGGCAGGGAGATTGGAAAAATGACAGGTAATTTTAAGGTGCAGTCGACCCAAACATGAGAGTTATGATGTTATGTGCATTGCATGCATACATGAGCATTAAATATTTTGTTATCTTACTTAGATGATTAATCATCTAATTTGGGGTTTGCCCTTGAAATATTCAAACGTTCCAGATAGAGATTGTAGTAGAAACGAGGATGAATGAGGCATGAAATGGCACTTAGCAATGTGCATGATGAGTTGAATGTATGTTATGTAGCTCATGTATTTAAGTTCTGCTATTTCGAATTCTAAACGTTTTAAGGAATGATGATGTAGAACCCTATTTAGGGTTATTGTTAGTTGAGAACTTATGTTATGTATTAAGTTATGTTGGGAAATTTATGTCTCCTTAATGTAAGAACTGATTTGTGATTAACGTTAAGATGTTAGGTTCGATTTTAGTTTCCGCATTTGATGTTTATGTTGATTCTCTTCGAGATAAATGTATGAAAATTTTGGGATGGTTAAGAGCAATAATATGGTTTAGTCGTAGTTTTAAATAAAATAAAAAAATTATTATCTCAAAATTGCCTTGAGTTTTAACGCGCTCGAAAAACGGGATGTTATAGGGTAGCTATATATTGAAATGATCATCCACATTGCTATAAATGAGTCAACTTGTATATTGTAAAGATCTACAAGATTTAGAGTACATAATCTGCACCATATTGCTCCATCAACTTCTCCATTAGGATTCTAGGTATATATTTACTACTCGCCACTTTTTTTGAGAATAAACTTTCGATGATAATAACATTCACACTTAAAAAAGATGAATCGCAGACGTCCGAAATATATGTGTAACCCGACATAAACTTCATCACATGCCAAAATGAATAACGGGGTCTGCATCTTACAAGAAGCAGAAATTTACAGTTCACATCCTTGCAATTGGCTTCAAATTGAACCGTACATGAATATCTGATTTGATAATCCATATAATTCACATTAACACAATAGTGTTTAAAGGCCAAAATAAGTTCATATTTACTTTTAAAGAGTGCGCCTTAACAACAAATATCACCATAGTAAGGAGTCGGCACTTTGGGTCGCGTTACCTCAATTGCATAATTTTCTACACTATGAACTATCCAATTCCCTTATAAAGGGTTGTTTTCAAATTGTGAACCTGAAAATCTTACTTCCAAGTACTCCAGATTAGCTCTACCTTTATCACCATCACCACTATCATCACCATTATCATCTATTTCATTATCACTATCATTTGTGTGTGGAGTGTCATTTGACAAACTAGCCATATCATATATACCAAAATCATCGTTCCATAGTAGACTACTTGCAGATGTAAGTGGAATAACAACACCTGAATCCTGATTACCATCATTATATGAAGGCAATTGGTTTCATGACTGACTATGTGAGTTAGAAACTCTAGCATCTTTGCAAATCGTATTAAGATACATCACTTTCTATCTGTTTTGATTGAATATAATAAACCTGACACCATGGTCGTCCTTGATAGGGAACTTATTAACTAGAAGATTGCTTAAGGGTTCCGTTACAAAATACAAAATGAATGTTGATATTGTACCTTATTTTATCAATTCCTGTTACTGTATAAACAGTCTCAACCAATTCAATAAAAGTCATATTCTTGTAGACCTCTACACACATCTTATTGCCCTCTACGTATTTATTATTATTCTATTCCCTATTTCACACGATGACCAATGATGCTACATTCATTATTGCAAGATTTAAAGGAAGAAATTAGTCTTACCATCACCATGAATGCAACGGGACACACACACACACACAAGCTGATAACCCATACAAAAGCTTAAATTCCTCAATTAAACCTGATCATAACTATTAGTAAGTATAAAAGGCTTATTTGCCTTTAGAGATTTATATTTTCTTTTCTTTTTCTCAAGAGACAAGTTATACAATTTAAATTCATGATTTTTGACTTATAAAACAACGATCTTATTATTAATATCATCTTTTAATTTTAACTAAATATGTAGTTTATGAACAAAAATTTAAAAATCACACTCAAAAATTTATGAAAAATTTTGGAGGATTTTAGCATAACACATTTAGACACAAATGTTAGCTTTTAAGTGTTCATTTTTTAATTTAATTATTTAAAAAGTTAAAATTATTTTTATTAAGTAATATGATAACATGAAATTATTTTAAATTATTTTACTAACAATCATATATTGAATAATACATCAAATTATTTAGACAAGTATTATTAAATAAAAATCAAACATATAAGGATATATAAATTTAGATTTGCGTAATAAAAAAAAATTATACCTAATCCAAAACCCGATCGGGTTTAGTGCCCTACTAAAATCGATTACGATGTGCAATTTTAATTTTTTTTTTCAAGCAAATCAGTTATATCTAAAATGATATCTAATCAAAATATGTGATCTACTCACAACCACAATCATTCTATACAGTTGAATAAGTAATGTGAACATAAAAATAATTGAAAAACAAAACAAGTAGAAATCATTATCGATACCTTCAGATTGATTGAGAATGCTTGTTGGCAGGAAAGAAACTTGATGAATGCAGCTTTAATGATGTCCTAGTTGTGATTGATGAAGAAAGTTGAATGACCTAACAAGCAAAATTTTAATTGTAAGAAAAATGATTGAGTTTGGGTGGTTTCGACAATAAAGAAAGTCGGAGCGTGAATGTTGGAAAAAATGTAATGTGAAAGAGACAAGGGTATTTTGATAAATGAAATTAAAAACAATATAGACTTTTCATTTAAAAACTCATTAAAGGTATTTTACATAAAAGTAGCTATAGAGTATAATTAATTAATTTAATTTAGACAAAAATATATATTTTTTTCTGTGAAGGAAATAAAAATAATTTTGTACATTTATTTTGAGTTAATTATGAATTCCTCTCCTAATAATATTCGATTAGAATATTTGCTAATCATATATTGTCAAACATTTCTTTTTATTTTTTGTTTACGTTATCATTTAAGTATTATTAGGTTTTTTTTTTTTAATAAAAACTCAAATTATAAAACTTTTAAAAACCAAAAATAGTGAGATGCCGACATAAAAAATTGTCATGGAATGACACAATTACTTTTTTTTTTTGAATGTTCGGACACCAGAAAAATCCCAACTTTCTTTTGGCGGGGGGCCAAATCTGGTTGGCCATGGTGCTAATTGAGTCAAGAAATTTTGTGGGCTTCTAGAAAATGTGAAGGCAATGGTTCATAGTAGTTCGCTCTTCGCTTGGTGCTTTAAAATTTGGTTTATTTCTTATGATATGAGTGTGATAATAAGTGTTTTTTTTTTTTTGTCGGTTTTTCTTTTTACCAGCAATCCTCTTCCAAATTTGTGCTGTTACGTCTGTACGCGCGTCGCTTCAGTTAAGTGACGTGTAAAGTGAGACGTGATTGTTTGTATCGAGAAGAAAAACATCGGTGTTTTTCGACCATCAAGTCTGACAAATGACAGTCATGGGTCCCACCATTTGTCTTCTTTTAGGAAGTATTGTGATCCCATTCCTTCATTTCTTTTTTTGTGAAGGCCATCCCTTTCGACGTTGATTCACGGTCGCTTTAAGCGTCTGTTTGATAGTTTAATTTTTAAAATTTTTGAAACCAGAATTAAATTGGATTACTGCTTTCATTTTCAAAAATTGATTTTTTTTTTATAAAGAACCAACAGATAGGGCTTGTCGTTTAAATATAATAATAAATTTATTAATTAAAAATATTATCATCAAATAAAAAAACATAATCAGAGATGTAGATAATCTCCGTGTAAATATTTTAATAATTAAATTAAATATTAAAAATTTAAATAATATATTAAAATCAATACTAAATACGTATGTTTTTTAAATTGAGGCTTATTTATTTTAATAGAAACATGAAATTTTTTCAAATCTTTTAGAATTAAGATTATTCTAAATAATATCTATTATAATATTTTAAGATCCATTAAGATTATAATTTCTATAAATAATATTTATTTTTTTTATAAAATTTTTAAAACAATATCTAGATGTCAAAATTATTAAAAGCTTCTCGATCAAGAGAAAATTCACTTAGGGTCTCTTTGATTAGTCATTTTTTCCATGAAAAATTGTCATTTTCTACTTAAATTCTAACTTTTAAAGTATTTGATTGGCCAAATTTTTCATAAAAAATATTTTTCATGTTGTAATCCCGTGACTCTCAATTCCCACTTTTGCTAGAATTGATTTTTCCATGGAGGTTGGATTTTATTTTTCATGAAAATGAAAAATTCACCTACCACACAGTTGCTCTTTTTTTTACCACTACCTATCAACAGATAGAGTGGTGAAGATCGACCATCAATAATGACGACGATGGAGATGGCTACTGCAACCAACAATGGGGGGAGAGAGAGAGGAGAAGTGGGTTTGGAAGGGAAGGGAGAGAGAGAGATAAATGGATAACGAAGATAGTAGCGGTGGCAATGGTTGCTACAATTGGTGATAGGGGAGGCAAGTAGAAAAAATAGATTTGGGAGAGAGAAAGAGATGGGCAATGGTAGTGATGGTCGTTGCAATTGGCGATGGCAGCAGCAATGGGTAGCAAAGATGGAAGTGGCGACAATGGGGGAAGACAAGAGGAGAGGTGGGTTTGAGAGAGAGAGGAGGAGGGGGAAAGGAGGAGATGGGTGAATTTGGGGAGATAATTTTATAAAAAATAAAATTATAATCAAATATAAAAAATTTATTAAATCAATCAAATACATTTGATTAATAATTTTTATGTAAATAATTTTTAAATAATTAAATTAATTAAAAATTATTATTTTTTTTATATAAATTTTACACATACAATCAAACACATCCTTACCGTTCCTGATACATGCAGCCTTCAGCCATCGATTTCTGGGACGGTCTCCGGGAGACCGTATTTTTCTAGAATCCGATGATCTTAGTTTTGTTTTTAATTCCCCAAAATTATTTTTTGATCTTTTTAATTTTTTTGGTCTATTCGTATGTCACTTCAAATACAAATCTGCTTGTTGTCGTTTTTGTTTTCATATCATTTCATTTCATTCAGTCCTCTCCTCCCCCTCTTGATCTTGGACGTGTCCACCGCCAGCCGGTGATTGAGAACTTAAAAACAAAACAAGATTATTAAACGTGTCCACATGCCCACCACACCATGCACGTACGACAAAGTAAAGTAAAAATATTGCATCTGTTATCATTACACCAACTTACTCCATTAAATATCGATACTAAGAAATTACTGAGGTGTTTAATTAAGGAAACATTAGGTTGTTGCTGGTTGCTCGACATCCCAAAGATTCCAATGGTGGAACTGGGCGTCAGTGAAGTGGCTCAAATCGGTTAGTTCTTCCAGTCCCAGAGCAGAGCTTTCAGCGGCCTGCTGTAAACCAGGTGTCAGACACAGACCATCACTCCACTGCTCAAATCGGTTAGTTCTTCTGCAAGTGGGTGTTCCACTCGTTCTTCACGTCATTTGATGTTTTCCCCGGAAGCCTACCCGCAATTGGTGACCATCTGTTTTGTTTCATGAGAGAGACAGCCAAAAAATGGTTGTAAACTTATAATTATGCATTAAGCAGTGGAATCATCTTAATTATATAATAATAATATGTATATTATATATTATGGGAAAAGGGTAATTCAGACAGGTATATATTATGCCTCGTATCATATATATAAATATATATAGTTTGCAGCATGCCTGTTGCCTAGCAGCTTGTGAAGCCTGAGACTGAGAGCGACTTCATCCTCTGTAAAGCTCCCTCCTTGTATTTGGCCTCAAGTAATTGAGCCATCTCAGTCTGCAGCTTCTCCTGCATCTGTTCAACCCTGCAAATTCATTCAAACACACCAAATTATATAAAGCATTCCACCCCCTCAGTGCGGTAACTGAGATTTTGGGGTCTAAGTCCAAATGTAAAAAATGGGCTCCCCAATCATAGTTTACATTTAAATTTTATTTTTTATAATAAAATATAAAAAAAATATTCATATCATATTAGAATAAAATCAAAATTTTTTTAACTGATCAATTAAAAACTACTTTCCTTCTAGTTTTGAAAGCAAAAATATTAATTAAATTTAATTTTTAATCTTAAGTAATAATAACATTAAACGTAATTTTTAAATTATAATCCAACAAATCAATAAAAATTCACAAATGAAACAAAGAGACAAGTGAGCCCCTCTAAATTGGCATAATAGTAAATTCACAAATGACACAAGGACAAAATAATAAATTTATTTTCAAATTTATGAATTCCTAAATTAGCATAGTTATGGGCCTGAGATAATGGGCTCTTTAATTTGTCTATAGGTCTGATCCCCGCCGCCTCGATATATAGATGGGTAGACAGATTAGATAGATGGGTTACCTGCTTTGGGAGGGACTTGGTGCCATTTTCCTTCTCCAAGCTCTTGAATGCACTGCTTGAGGAGGTTGTCTTCTTCCCGAGTCCAAGAACCTTTTCTCACCCCCAAATTAGGAACTAGTGATCCTTCCATGGCCTGGCTAGCTACTCCAGTAAGGGGCATCAAGTAATGTTGAATTATAATAGAGATGGATGCTGCTGAATCAATCCCCTTACTCTTACGTAATTAATTAAATGTCTTTCTTCCACTTCAGCGTTGCACTGCACGGATTTATTTCTGCGACGTGCATCTTTCACAACCAAAAGAATTCCTGTGGGCCAAACACAGAGCACAGAAACAAACGTACATCTTCCATCTCAACCAACGGTCCCGCTGCTTTAATTCAGACCCGATGATGACTTGACTTCATGCACTTGGCTTCTGTCGGAACCTATTTTCTGCGTGATATACTTGAAACGGCACTCAACAGAGTCTCACTTCTCGTAATTTTTCTATTATCTCTTTGGAAATTAACCCAGATACCGTGAAGAAAGACTAAAACTTTGGTTACTATCAGGAGTGGCCCAAGGCATAGACCTTAGGGCCCCCAAAAAGAGAGGCCCAAAAAATTGCTTGGCCAAAGTCTTCCCTCACCCACAACCATCACCGTCTCATCCACCTCTCCCCCAGTCTCTTTCTCGCCA
This sequence comes from Diospyros lotus, assembly GCF_014633365.1. Lineage (NCBI taxonomy): Eukaryota > Viridiplantae > Streptophyta > Magnoliopsida > Ericales > Ebenaceae > Diospyros > Diospyros lotus. Next base: position 2,138,128 of record NC_068346.1, on the reverse strand, counting down.
CCGCCATAGGAGTGAGCAACATCACAACATCACGTCCGTTCCATGAAAAGGATAAACATCCTTCTATACTAATCTTAATAAAATCTTGATATAAAAGGGATAAATATTATCTATTAAAAATTTTAATTATGATAAGATATTAGAATATTAGAATAAATATCGTTTATAAAAAATTCTAAACCAAGGAAATTTATGTTTGCCCCATTCTCTTCTATAAATAAGTAGACATTTATTTTAGAAAAGGTATATCTCGGATATTGAAAGAAATTTTGCTCTACAATTTTCAGTATTTTTAGTATTTGACTTAATTATCGAAGTGTTTCTTGGGAATCTCCCCGCGCCTTATGACTTTTTTTCCCTTACAAACTCAGGTGACCAGACAACAACGTTTCTAATCAAAAAATTTATTATTATATCTTGACAAAAATAATTGAAACCATATGTGGGAAAATGATGAAAAAACAACGAATTCGTCTATAATGGCCCGAATGAGAAGCACCACCAATCAATAGAGAAAGAAGGAGTTGATGCTCAATCCTCGGGGCATTCACTTGGAGCACGAGACGGTTCTTCACACCTCACAAGATTGCTAAAGGATAGTCTATCGAGATTCTTAGCCCCAAGGCCCTTCGAGGGCTCCCTCCCAAGGCCAGCTAGGAATCTATTCCTAGGGCTAGTTGGGAATTCCCTCTTAGGGCTTGTTGGGGACTCACTTTCAAGACTAGGTAGGAATCCTTTTTCGGGGCCAGCTAGGGACTCACTCTCAAAACCAATTGGAAATTTTTTTTGGGGGGGCTAACTGTGGACTCACTCTCAAGACTAGCTTGGAATCTTTTCCCAGGGCTAGTTGAAGACTCACTCTCAAGACTAGTTGAGAATCCTTTCCTAGGGCCAGTTGGGGACTCACTCTCAAAACTAGCTGGGAATCCCTTCTTGGGGTCAAATGGGGACTCACTCTCAAGACCAACTAGGAATCCCTTCCTACGGCTAGCTTGGGACTTACTTTCAAGACCACTTAGGAATCCCTTCCCGAGGCCAGTTGAGGACCTGTTCTAAAAAATAGTTGGGAATCTCCTCTTAGGGCCATTTGAAGGCTTACTTTCAGGGCCAACTATGAGTTCATTAGAGACTAACTGAAGATCCATCCCTTGGGCCAGCTGGGGAATCACTCTCAGGATCAATTGGAGACTTACTCCAATGGTGGGAAACTCGTCCCATGGGACCCAATTGGACAAACTCTTTCTATGGTGCCATAGGCAAAGTATGAATCCTTGCAAAACCAATGTGAAGAAGGAAAACAGACAATATAAGAAGTTACTGGGTTATTACAAAATATTACCTCGTGAGTGGCATTGCCTAGCCCTGAGCAAGTTTGTGTCCAACGCGATCCCTCCTCAAGGGGCACAAGAGGAAAGTTTTGAGATTACCCCAAAACCATAAAGAACTCAGTCACAACCCAATTTTCTTGAAGAACTTGTAACCGAGACATTAATTCTCCTCGAATTTGGGATAAGAAAAATTAGGGAACATTAAAAAGGCACAAGGGAACCCAAAAGGATCCACAAAAAGGAAAGTATATTGAGACTGTTGAAAGCACGTCTACAGACGAAAAACAAGCTCTACCAAGGGGTTTTGTGAAAAAATATCAACAAAATTGAGGACCTGTTAGTATTCAGTGTTCGTGAAATGGTGGATATGTAAAGAATGAATGAAGAAGTCTTGGAGAAAAAAAAGTTGTTGCCTGCGTCAGAAGATCAACCTAAGAAGAGAATTCCTTTCACCCTGGTCATCATGGAGAAACATGAAACCTTGCTTAGTTCTTGTTTGTTTCTTCCTTGGTTTGTGTTTCTTCTGGCTAAATAGCATAAATGGTCACTGAACTTTGCATTAAAATACAAAAAAATTCTTGTGTTTGGCACAATGGATGTCACTACACACTAAAGAGGGGGAATGAATTGAGTGTTATAGAATTTAAAACTTTTTAGGAGATTTTGAAAGATAAATAACAAAATAGTGAATTGTAAACAAAAACACAATAAAAATGAATGCTAGAGACACAAGGACTTTAGAGTGGGTAAGCTAAATCCAATCTAATCCATGACCTTAGCTTTCCACTAAAGATTTTAAACAATCCACTAAAATATCCTACTTCACAAGTAGGCCCTTTAACATAAACCGCTAGGAATTACAATTTCTTACCAATACTCGGTAGACCCTCTAGCTTACAACCTAGGAAATACAAGAATGATATACAAGAGAAGATTTGAGAGTAGTGATGTTTCAAAAAATACAACAATTAAATTTTATGATGTGGGACCTATTATTGTAGGCACTTGAGCTTGGTGTTTAGTGAAATAAGGTTGTCCTAAGAAAAGTTTCCGCAAGGAAGTTCGCCTTAAGGATTTTGTTACAAGGATGTTCGCCTCAAGGATTTTCACTGCAAGGATGCTCGCATCAAGGATTTTTACCACAAGGATGTTTGCCTTAAGGATCTTGCCGCAAGGCTTTCACCTCAAGGATGTTACCTCAAGGATATTTGCCTTAAGGATCTCGCCTCAAGAGTGTTTGCCTCAAGGATCTCGCCATAAGGATGTTTGCCTCAAGGGTCTTATCTTGAGGATATTCGCCTTAAGGATCTCGCCACAAGGATCTCGGTTGAAGGATGTTTGCCTCTAGGATCTCGCCACAAGGATCTCCGTCGCAAGGATACTCGCCGCATGGATCTCTCCTCAAGGATGTTGCCCTGTTAAGACTTGAAAATGGGTTAGAAGGCTTGCAGGAATCCTCGCCCACAATGATCCTCCGATGCCTAAGTCAGTACCGAATGAAGATAATTATTCAAAAAAACAGTAAAAACATAGTCAATGTGTTAACATTTTATCAAATTCGGAAGTCCCTTTCAATGTCCTGTAACTAGGTATTTATAGGGCGTGATTCATGAAGGGATCAAGTGTCGACACGTGTCAGTCATCCAATGGTGAAAAGGAGGCCTTGCTGCGAGCATCCATCTTACTGCAAGCCTCTACTTTACCGAGAGCCCCGTTCTTGTCACGAGCCTCTGCTTTACCGCAAGGCTTACGCCTTGTTGGGAGCCCCGGTCTTACCTTGAGCTTCCGCCTTCCCGAGCCTCTACCTTGTCGCGAGGCTTGCCACAAGCTTTTACCTTGCCGCGAGCTCCAACTTTGTTATGAGCCTCGAACTTGCCGCAAGCCTCAGCCTTACCACAAGCATCCACCTTGCCGCGAGTCTGGCCTTGCCACGTTGAAGCACACTGTCGTGATGATTCATTTTAAGGCACATTGCTGCAAGATCCTGTTTAGGGATTATTTGTCTTAAAAAAATCGCATTTTTTCGTAGGTGGTACAACAATTACCCCCTACTCTTCTTTTTTTCCTTAAGGTGAAATGAAAAGTAGAAAAATTTCCTAAACCATTACCAATCACTTAAGATGGGAAGGTCTTTGTCACTTTGTTGGGTTATTAGGTGGAATAAAGGGCTAATCATTTTTGAGGGAGCGATTGTGCCAATCTTGTTGCCGGTCCAATAGGAAGGATAACGGGTCAATCATATTGACAAAGGGATTGTGTGACGAAGCGATTGTGCGAACCGCGTTAACAGGTTGTTAGGCGGGATAACTAGCCATTCGTATTGACAAAGAGATTGTGCGAATTGCGTTGCCAGCTGTTAGGCGGGACAACGGGCCAATCTGAAATAACTTTTCAAAATTAAGGTATTTATTTGATTCGAATTAGTGAGGGTTAAAATCAAACTAGCTTTGTCCAGTTCAATCTTAATTGATCTTGAATTTTTTTTTTTTTGTTTTTCAATATAAAATTTTTCATAAAAAATTTAAATAAACGTCAACTAATTTACACTTTAATAATATATTATATTGTATATTATATATTAGTGTTTATTATTAACCGATTTTTTATTTTGAATCGTATCCAGATTAGACCAAACCAACAACTAATTGAGGTAAAATGTGGATTGAGGAGTAGATTGAATTCCGATCAGTCTTAGACCGAAATTTGAACACCTTTGCTCAAGAGTGCAACAATTTTTTTTTTCCTATACGAAAAGCACGCCCTGCAAGATGGGGTTCACACCAAGCCCAATGCTTCTGGGCCCTTGAAGGTGTCAATATATGGGCTTCATTTCAGGCCCACTCGTTCGAAGATTCATGTGGAAAGTACAACTAACGCACCAATAACATTCGATTAGAATATTCGCTAAGTATATATTGTCAAACATTTCTTTTTATTATTTATCTTTTTTTTTGTGTAAATAAAATTTATTAACAAGAAAAAGCACACAACGTTGACTAGAGCAAATCGAGGCATACCACGCTAAGAAAAAGAAACAAGGCAACACTCACAAGAAAATATAATGAAAAAGCAAAAACAACAACAAAAAAAAACAATCTTGAAAAATCCAAGGCTAAGCGAAAGGAAACCCACAAGACCAAAAAATGTGGGAGAACAACAACAATTAGCCCAAGGTACAATGGTGCTTGAGAGCATTAGAGAAACGCTAGAGAGAGAAACAGAGCCATAAACTACCCTCATGGAAAGCTCTCGCCAACTGTGAAAAAGAGAACAAAAGAAAGAGACTGAAATATAAACAAGCAACAACTTGAGGCGATCTTGAGAAGGTGGAAAAAAAACAAAGGGAGAACTCAGCCAGACTTGCAAACACACTAATCTCACAACCAATAAAATCAGAAGTATTTGAAAAAATAAACAAAACAAAATGACAAAAGGACTAGCACAAACAAAAAGGTGGTAAACACCAGAAATGGGCAAAGGCCCTACCTTGTAATGAGCAAGGGAAATGCATTGAAGTCAAATGAGTCCAAAATGAGGTTTGGATCTGATAGGCAAGTTGAGAGGGGGAGCATATGCTATCCCTAAAGCAACCATTATTATGCTCATGCCAGATGAAATAAATAGCATCTTGAAGAATAAGCCAAGTTGCCTTTGTCCAAGGCAACTTGCTATGCCATCTATGAGCAGCCTAAACCAAAACCAAGCAAACTTCACTTGATGTTTAAGATGACAAACGACCTACTAAAAGAAAGAACAAGCAAAGAACAAATAGTTGTGGCACTCTAGAGCAGTTTGGAAAAGATAACACTAGTTGGGGATAGGCAAATAAAGATTGAGACGGTCCAGAGTGGATAGGCACTTCCTAATAGCAAGCCAAGGAATAAAAGCATAGGAGGGAACACCCGATCTATGCCAAATAAGACAAAACCAAGGGACCTTATTGCGCCAAGGCTATAGAGCCTATTGTTATTTTTTTTGTTTCCCAAAAAGGCCCAAGGCTATGATGTATATTCGGGTTTATCTTCATAGGCTTCGGCCTGGGATTGAAGTACCGTCCAATATACCACCCATTGGCAGCCCATTAAAAAGTCGGGCCATAAGCCCTTAATTAAGCCTTTGGAGGAGAAATAGGCTGAGCCCATTTGCTCAAGGCTTAAGGAAGCCCAAGCCCAAGCCCAAACCCAAGCCAAATGGCCCATTAACCGTGCCCTAGCTCTGTCATATTTAAGGCTTCTTTCTTGCCTTCTTTACCCTCATTTTGACGGCCGAACTCTCTCTCTCTCTCTTTCTCTCTTTGCTCTCCCGATACCTTCCTTTGATGGCCGATCTTCGTGTGCTGGTTCTTCCATTTTCTGCCAGATCTACTTCTTATGGCACTGGGTCTTCCTTTCCTTTGGAAGCCCCTAGTCGATCGGTGAGTAGCTGGTATTTATTTGGTTTAGCAGATCCTTTTGAGGTAAGCCTTTCTGGACTGTTCTTCGCCCTATATCTGAGTGATCATTCTTGCTCCTTTGTGGATCTGGCGGTGAACGTAACCTGTGTGGTTTTGGGGAGAAGTTTTGGTGTTCTGGCCGAGAGGGTTTTGGGCTCCTATTTGGGGGTTTTCGTGGCTTGTTCCTTGTGTGCTTTCGTGAGACTTGGTGTCCCTATTTTCTGGAGTTACCTGGGTGGTACATACTTGGACAGACCCAGATTTGAGCCTTGACGAGTTATTTTACAGGGAGTATCTGTTTACTATTACTCTTTTGTGTTCTTGACTTGTTTTCGATATCTCTTTGGTTTTGCTTATATTTGTTCTAACCCTTTGCTTTGGTAATTGATCTTCCGCAACAAATGGTATCAGAGCCTCGTGTGGCTCCTGGGTTGTGCAAAATCAAACCCTAATTGAAAAACCCTCTGGTTTCCTCGATCGTTTTTTTTTTCATGGTAAGTGGTTCTAAGGTTTACTTGAAACCTGAATCGGTTAACTCCTATTGCTTTGTGCAGTGAGTGATTCGGGGTAAACCAACCCCAGATCCGTGATCGTCTGTCCGAGTAGCTTCGTCCTGACTGGCGCGTGCCAATCTACTCTCCGGCCGGTGACGGCGCGTGTAGTGGTAGACTTTGGCCCGTGGAGGTCGGCAGGTCCGCAAGATCCAACCCGTTTTCATTCTAGATCTCATTCTTGAGATCTAGCTTGGTAAATTTTGTATTAGCTTGTTTGAGTTGTTTGTTCTGTAGTTTCTGTTCTCTAAATTTTTTTTTTGTTTGCCGATATATACTTTGTTGAAGTAAATCCTGATAATCTGCTGTGTGTGATATCAGTTTCTTGACTGTGTGCAAAATGGGTCTAGAATACTGTTTACTTTGTAAATCGGTTTTCTCTACCCTGGTTAGTCCTGTTCCGATTCTGTTTGTTATCCTAATTTTTTTTGTGAATCTGCTGCCTGAATTAAATCTTTAAAACTGTGTGTTTGCATTTATTTTAATAGGCTACATATTCTATGTGAAATTCATATACTTAGTGAATATGACTACACATTTTGAATTGTGGATTTTCAATGGGAAGGGGGACTTTTCTATTTGGCAACAAAAAATGAAGGGAATTTTAGTACAACAGAAAGTATCTAAGGCCATAGATGGTAAATACCCTGAAGGTACTAAAGAAGAACAAAAACTAGAAACTGATGAATTGGCATATACTTCAATAATCCTACATCTCTCTGATTCAATGTTAAGAAATGTAGGAAAACTTGACACAACTAAAGAGCTATGGGAAAAATTGGAAAAATTATATGTGAAGAAGTCCACACCAAATAAACTCTATTTGTTAGAGAATTTTTTCAGTTTTATGATTGACCCCTCTAAGGATTTAGATGACAATTTAGTTGTCTTCAACAAATTAGTTCAAGATATCACTAATTGTGGTGAAACAGTTTCTGAAGAATATAAGGTTGTGATTTTATTAAATGCTATTCCAGATATCTATAAAGAGGTTAAAAATGCCATTAAGTATGGCAGGGATACCTTAACACCTGAAATTGTTATAGATTCCTTAAGAAGTAAAGAAATGGAACTAAAACATGAGAAAATGCATGGTGAGGTCCATATGATGAGAGGTAGGTCTCAATCTAAAAATCAAGATGGAGGTGGTAAGAAAAAAGGTAGAAGTAGGTCCAAATCCAAAAACCGAGGGAAGGGTAAAAAGTGCTATGGGTGTGGTAAAACTGGGCATTTTATTAAAGATTGCTATGCAGAGAAAAATAAATTAAAGAAAAGGGTAAGGATCAAGAAGAAGCTAATGTAGTAACCTCATATGATCCTAGTGAAGTATACATGCTCTTAGATTCTAATTTCACTGAAATAAATGTTGCTGCAAAATCAAACATGCATGAATGGATCTTAGATTCAGGTGCATCTTTTCATGTTACATCACAAAAACATTAGTTTGAAAATCTGCATGAATCTGAAGGTGGGCATGCCATAGTATGCAGTAACCTAGCATATAAAATCATTGGGGTAGGAAACATCTCTATTAAGTTAGACAATGGTTATGTCCTAAAATTAAAATATGTTAGGTATATACCCGAAATGGCTAGGAATTTAATTTCAGTGGGAGAATTAGAAAATAATGGTCTTATTGGAAAAATTGAAAATGGAGTGTTAAAAATGTTTAAAGGATCAATGGTAGTCTGTAAAGGGGTAAGGAGAAATGAGATTTATGTATTAAATGCTAAGGTAATTAATAATCTAGGATCCCATATTGCATCTGTCAATCCTGATGCCACTATCAAGTGGCATAATAGGTTAGCACATGTGAGTGTCAAAGGACTTAAGTTGCTAAGTGATAAAGGTGCTTTTGGTAAAGACTTTGTGTCTGATATCCCTTTCTGTGATCATTGTGTCCTTGGAAAACATCATAGGTTGTCTTTCTCCTCCAATGTTCATCGAGCCTCTAGAGTTTTAGAATACATTCACTCAGATCTTTGGGGGCTAGCTTCTAATCCCACATCAGGTGGTAATAGGTATTTTCTGTCTATAATTGATGATTACTCTAGGAGAGTTTGGGTTATTCTCTTAAAAGATAAGTCTGAAACTTTTAAAAGTTTTAGAAACTGGAAAACTCAAATAGAGAATCAAACTGACAAAAAGATAAAATACCTTAGGACTGATAATGGTTTAGAATTCTGCAATTCTGATTTTGATAATTTGTGCAAGGAATATGGAGTGACTAGGCATAAAACAGTTCCCTATACTCCTCCATAGAATGGAGTAGCTGAGAAGATGAATAGGACTCTTTTAGACAAGCTTAGGTGTATATATGATGATTAGTTCAAATATACCTAAGTCTTTATGGGAAGAAGCAGTTATGACTACATGTTACCTAGTTAATCTAACTCCTTCAACTGCTTTAAATGGTGATACTCCTTATGAAAAATGGCATGGAAAATGTGCCAATTATTCAATTCTTAGAACCTTTGGTTGTGCTGCCTTCACTCATCAAAATAAGGGAAAATTAGAGCCTAGAGCCAGAAAATGTATTTTCTTAGGATATCCTGAGGGAGTCAAAGGGTATAGGCTATGGGATAGAAACCAAAAGGGAATAAGAATTATTGTTAGTAAAGATGTCACATTTAATGAATCAGAAATGCCTTGTACAAAGCTTAGTGGTGACAAAACTAGTGAGGACAAGAGTCCCCAAGAAGAGTTGAAAAACTCAAGTACCCAAGCTCCTATAAACTCAGATGAGGTGGAGAACTCTTCTTCAACCTCTAGTGAAATGGAAAGTCAAAATCAGCCTGAAATAGATGAGGAGAGAGAAACGGTAGAAGAATTCTCTAATGACCAGCCATCAGTTCCTGATTATCAGCTAGCTAGGGATAGGGAAAGAAGGTCTCATAGATTGCCTCAAAGGTTAGCATCAGATTTCGAATTAGCCTATGCTAGCTATCAAGAGCTAGTTAAAAATGAGCCTAACACATATGAGGAAGCCATAAGAAGTAAATATTCAAAAGAATGGATAGAAGCAATGAAAGTGGAGATGAGTTCCCTCAATAAGAACCAAATTTGGGAATTAGTCCCTAGACCTAAGGATAAGTCCATAGTAGGTTGCAAGTGGATTTATAGGGTTAAAGAGGGTACAACTGATAGAGAACCAATAAGATTTAAGACTAGGTTAGTAGCCAAGGGATTCACACAAAAGGAAGGGGTAGATTATAATGAGATTTTCTCACCGGTTGTTAAGTACACTACCATTCATGTCATGCTTGCATTAGTTGCATATTTTGACTGGGAACTTGAACAACTAGATGTAAAAATAGCTTTCTTATATGGTGATTTAGAAGAAAAAATCTTTATGTATCAACCCAAAGGTTTTGAAGATAAAAGAAAACCAGATTTTGTGTGTTTCTTAAAAAAATATTTATATGGTTTAAAACAGTCCCCAAGATAGTGGTATAAACGTTTTGACTCATTTGTTAAATCAATTGGTTTTAAAAGAAGTGAGTTTGATCATTGCTTGTATTTTCAGCATAAAAATAAAATTGACTGTGTTTCTTTTACTTTATGTTAATGATATGCTTCTTATTGGTCTTGATGTCAAAAAGATAAATAGCATAAAATCTGCATTAGGTGGAGAATTTGACATGAAAGACCTAGGAATGGCCAAGAGAATCCTAGGTATGGAAATTGAAAGGGATAGGTCAAATTCTATGTTATTTTTGCATCAAATAACATATATGTTAAAAATTCTAAAAAGATTTAGTATGCATGATAGTAACTCAGTATCTTTACCTTTAGGAAACCATTTCATATTATCTAAAGATAAATCTCCTGATAATGAGGAAGAAAAGGAATATATGAACATAATTCCTTACTCAAATGTTATAGGTTCTGTCATGTACCTTATGGTATGCACTAGGCCAGACCTAGCCTATGCTGTTAGTACTCTCAGTAGATTTATGACAAACCCAGGTCCCTATCATTGGGAAGCAGTGAAATGGTTATTGAAGTATTTAAGAGGCACCTATAATGTAGGATTAATATATAAGCATAAGTCCAATAATGTGAGATTAAAAGGGTTTATTGATTCAGACTATGTTGGTGATAGAGATAATAGGAAGTCCACATCATCCTATGTATTTACTTTGTGTGAATCATGCATTAGTTGGAAGTCTCAATACTTCAACATATTGTTGCCCTCTCTACCACTGAGTCTGAATACATTGCTGCTACAGAGGCTATTAAGGAAGCCATGTGGTTTAAGTGATTGCTAAATGAACTATGTGTTCTTAATAAAAATGTGACTGTTTTCTCTTATAGTCAATCTGCAATTCACTTATGTAAAAATCCTGTTTTTCATGAACGCACCAAACATATAGATGTGAGATTGCATTTTATTCGTGATATTGTATCTCAAAACATTATTGGATTGGAAAAAGTGCTTTCTGAATATAATCCTGCTGATATGGGAACTAAAATTTTGCCTATGGCTAAATTTAAAAGTTACCTAGATTTACTTAACATTGGTAAGCTTACTTGATAGTTGCTTATGCATCATCTGCATTCTGTTGCATCCTGCTGCACATGTTTTTCTGTTTGTGTTTGCTGGCCTCTTTGGGAATCAGGTGGAGATTTGTTATTTTTTTTGTTTCCCAAAGAGGCCCAAGGTTATGATGTATATTCGGGTTTATTTTTTTTGAAAGTTGAAAATCGATTACTGTCCTCAAGTTTGTGGTGGGATTAGAGATCGAACTGACCGCTGAATTATCTGATTTACATCTCTTACTGATACCGTGGGATCGAATAGGGGAGACATTTGTGATGATGCGTGAATCAAAAAAAAAAAAATATATTGCATCTGTTGTTATTACATCAACTTACTCCATTAAATATTGATACTTAGAAATTACTGAGGTGTTTAATTAAGGAAAGATTAGGTAGTTGCTGGTTGCTCGACATCCCAAAGATTCCAAAGGTGGAACTGGGAGTCAGTGAAGTGGCTCAAATCGGTTAGTTCTTCCAGTCCCAGAGCAGAGCTTTCAGCGGCCTGCTGTAAACCAGGTGTCAGACACAGACCATCACTCCACTGCCCCATAAAAGCCTCTTCAAATGGCCCAATATCTTCCGAGAATGTGATATTATCATCATCTTTAGCTTGGGATTCAACAGGACTACTGTTAATTTCCGGCGTTGGAGATGGCCCGGCGGTGAGGGGATCGTCTTCTCTTGTTCGGATATCTTCCATAATAACGGGGGTTTTGCTCCTCAGCCACGGGATATTTTTCGGGAAGGTCCGAGACTGTGGTCTTATGGTTTTGGTTTTGGTCGTCTCCATGGCGGCGCTTTGAGGTTTCAGTACTTTGTCCTTGTTCTTCCGCAGGTGGGTGTTCCAGTAGTTCTTCACATCATTTGATGTTCTCCCAGGAAACCTACCCGCAATTAGTGACCATCTGTTTCAAGAGAGAGACGGCCAAAAAATAGTTATAATTATGCATGAAGCAGTGGAATCATTTTAACTATATAGTATATATATATTTATTATGGGAAAAGGGTGATTCAGACAGGTATATGCAAGTATCATATATATATATATTATAGTTTGCAGCATGCCTGTTGCCTAGCAGCTTGTGAAGCCTGACAAAAAGATCAACTTCATCTTCAGTAAAGCTCCCTCTCTTTATGTTTGGCCTCAGATAGTTGAGCCATCTCAGTCTGCAACTTTTCCTGCATCTGTTTAATCCTGCAAATTCATTCAAGAACCATCAATTCCTCTCTCTCTCTCTCTCTCTCTCTCTCTCTCTCTATATATATATATATATATAATATTTACCAGCTTTTTGAGGGACTTGGTGCCATTTTCCTTCTCCATGCTTTTCAATGAACTGCTTGAGAAGTTTGTCTTCTTCCTCAGTCCATGCACCTTTCCTCACTCCGAGGGGAACTATTTCCTCCATAGATAGCCTGCCGTAAGCCTGTAACACTTCGAGTGTTGAAGTAGAGTTGCTCGCTTGCTCAATTTTGTTACTAAAAATACACCCCCCCCCCCCCCCCCCCCCCCCCCACACACACACACACACGCGCGCGCGCGCATATATTTCAGTGGGGCTGCGCGGATAAGTGCACCGGTGCACGTTTGACAGCCACAAAAAATTAAGGGTGGTTTTCATTACAAGCATGAAATTTGTGAATTTTTTTAAAATAATTAAATTATTTAAAATTAAATTATAAGAAAAATGTTAATTGAAAGTGACTTAATTTTTTATCTAAAAATTATTATATTTTTTTAACTTTTAGTATTTGATTGCTATTATTTTTTATGAAAATAATCATATACACACATGTAAATAATCAATAACTAAATACATAAATTAATAATTAATTATATAAAATAATTAAACATATGTATATTCAAAAAATAAATCAAATATACATATACAAAATATTCAAAAAATAAATTAAATAAACATACACTTGAAGGATGAATGAGCTACTGTCATTGGCCGCCGCAGTTGCAACCACAACCGTCACTGCCACTATCGCTGTTTACCCCTCGATCGCTTATCGTCACTCTTGATCACTTGCCCTCTTTAACAGAGATGAAACCCAAGTTGTTGCTAGCATCTCGGGAACTGGCGTCGTGGCGGTGAAGACGATCCGCCATTGCCATGGCCATCACCTACGTTTTCTCCTATCACCACTGCTACTGCCATGGCTGTCGCCTTCGCATTCTCCAATCTCCGATCATTCTTCTCCATTGATGGGTACTGGTGGAAGGGGAAGGCTAGCGTGGGTTTTCCATTTCCATGGAAAATTGATTCTAACCCCCCTCTCATGAGAAAACCAATTCCAGTAAAAATGGGAAATAAACATCACATCACCACAACTTGAAGAAAATTTTTAATGAAAAATTTGGCCAATCAAACATCTCAAAAACTAAAATTTGAGTGAAAAATGATCATTTTTCATGAAAAAGAAAAGCCAATCAAATAGACCTTAGTTGCAATTAGCTTTGGATTATATACTAATCACTCAGCGGTCCAACTACTTAATTCCAAACTCTGATAACTTTACTTCCTGCGCTTAGATTCTTCTTCAACACATTCTTCCTATTGGTATAGCTTGTGAAGTTAGCTTTAATTATTCTTGTTGCTACTGCAACCGTTGAAAGAGTTTTTCCAATCGTGAATCTCGTTGAGAATCGTTTATGCAGTCAATTTAGTGATCAATAGATGAATGATTGTTTGGTTACTTATATTGAGAATGAAACATTTGATATAATTGATAATGAAAAAATTATGCGACAATTTTAGAATATAAAGATTTAGCAAGGGCATCTATGATTTTGTGAAGACCTAAATATAAGTACAATATTTTTGCTTTTGAAACTAAAGAATTTTTTAGAAAACATGTATTGAAGTTTATGTAAAAATACAATAATGATATTTGATATGGTATTTTTGACATTATATTATAATACTTTTTTTATTAATGTAGATAATTATTGTATAATTTTATATTTTATATTTTTTGTCATTGTTGTTTGCCCTCTATTTAAATTTCCTAGCTTCGCCCTCGTATATACACCCACCCACCCACCCATGCAAAAACTCTTTTGTTCTATCTCCATCGCCATCATCTCTGATGACTTCAATGAGTGTAGAGATAAAAAATTCCATTGTCCATTGAAAATTCACATTATCGAGGGGTTTTTGGCAAATACTTGCAACATTTTTGGTAGGCCAAGTTGGAGACATTGGCGGGGCTCGTGGAGAGCTGCTGGAGCTCCGACCACCCCGTGGATTGCATCGTTTACAATTCTTCTTGACTTGGGCTCTCGACGTCGCTAGAAAATGGGGTTGGTAGGAACCGTCTTCACTTAATCGTTTACAGTGGTTGACTTTGGTTCACATTCGACCTTTGTCTCTAGGATGTGGAGTCCTAGCATTTAAGCATAATGTGTGTTAGCTTTTTTCGATTGCTTATGTTGAGCAAGTGGCATCTTCTAACCTTATCTATGTACAATTTAGTTTTTTTTTTATATATTTTTAATTACAAAAAAAAACATAAAAAATAATAATGGAGAATAATTAAGGGAGTTAATTTACTTTGCCCTAGAGATTGACAAAGAGGATTACTGAATGAGGGAAAAAAGATCAAAATACCCTCGCCCACTTTGCAAATTTGCAAAGTAGGCCATTACCTGCTCTCTCTTCTCCTTTTCCATGGTCGCCGATGCAATTGTCGTCTCGTCATTGCCTTCGCCTTGTTGCCTCACAACCGTCACCTCGTTATCATCACCTTGCCACCCAACCTTACTGATCGTCGCTGTATTTTTCCTCTACTGAGAATGCAACGATGATTGACAAGGCAAGATGTTGAGATGATGAGGTAAAGGTAGCGAGGTGACGACTGCGAATTGATGTGGTGGAGGTAGCGGTGAGGCAGCAATTGCATCAGTGACTATGAAAAAGGGAGAGGAAAGAGTATGACATTGATCCAACTTATAAATTTATAATGTGAACGAAGGTATTTTGATTTTTTTACCATTCGGGCAACTTTTTTTTGTCTGTCTTTCTTTTTACCAGCGATCCTCTTCCAAATTTGTGCCGTTACGTTTGTACGCGCGTCGCTTCAGTTAAGTGACGTGTAAAGTGAGACGTGATTGTTTGTATCGAAAAGAAAAATAGCAGTGTTTTTCGACAATCAAGGTCTGACAAATGACAGTCATGGGTCCCACCATTTGTCTTCTTTTAGAAAGTATTGTGATCCCATTCCTTGATTCCTTTTTTTGAAGGCCATCCCTTTCAACGTTGATTCACGGGCGCTTTAAGCGTCTGTTTGATAGTTTAATTTTTAAATTTTTTTAAACCAGAATTAAATTGGATTACTGCTTTCATTTTCAAAAATTTGATTTTTTTTTTATAAAGAACATAAGGTTGTCACTTAAATATAATACTAAATTTATTAATTAAAAATACCATCATCAAATAGATATAGATATCTATTTGATGATGGTATTTTAAATTTATTAGAATTAAGGTTATTCTAAATAATATCTATTATAATATTTTAAAATTTATTAAAATTATAATTTTTATAAATAATATTTATTTTTTCATAATTTTTTTTAAAAAAATTTAGATATCAAAATTATTATAACCTTCTCGATCAAGAGAAAATTCACACAGTAGCTTACAGTTCCCTGGTACATCCAGCTTTCAGCCATCGCTTTCTGGGACGGTCTCCGAGAGACCGTATTTTTCTAGAATCCGATGATCTTAGTTTTATTTTTAATTCCCGAAAATTATTTTTGACCTTTTTAATCTTTTTTGGTATTTTCGTATGTCACTTCAAATATAAAAGCTGCGGCTGTCGTTTCAGTTTTCATATGATTTCATTCAATTCAGTCCTCTCCCTCTTCCCGTAATCTTGGACGTGCCCACCTCCAGCTGGGGATGGAGAACTTAAAGACAAAACAAGATCATTAAACGTGTCCACATGCTCGCCACACCACGACAAAGTAAAAATAGTGCAGCTGTTATTATTACACCAACTTACTCCATTAAATATCGACACCAAGAAATTACTAAGGTACTGTTCAATTAACGTAACATTAGGTGGTAACTGGTTGCTCGACATCCCAAAGATCCCAAAGGTGGAACTGGGCGTCAGTGAAGTGGCTCCAATCGGTTAGTTCTTCCAGTCCCAGAGCGGAGCTTTCAGCGGCCTGCTGTAAATCGGGGCTCATTAATGTTTCAGCGAACATGAACCCAACATCATCCTTAGATGTTTTGGGTGAGTCGACAAGCGCGCTAGTAACTGGTTCCTCCTGCGTCCGATTGCTTAGATTCTCTTGTCTGGTGGAGACATTTCGAAAACCTACGAGGTCGAGGCTTTATTATGGTTTTGGCCGTCTCTCTCATCCGTTTGGCTTCGGCTTAATTTGTTCTTCTGCTGCAAGTGGGTGTTCCAGTAGTTCTTCACGTCATTTGATGGTCTCCTACCCGCAATTAGTGACCATCTGTTTCAAGAGATAGACAGCCAAAAAATGGTTATAAACTTATAATTATGCATTAAGCAGTGGAATCATCTTAATTATACAATAATATATATATATATATTATGGGAAAAGGGTAATTCAGACAGGTATATATTATGCCTCGTATCATATATATAAATATATATAGTTTGCAGCATGCCTGTTGCCTAGCAGCTTGTGAAGCCTGAGAATGAGATCGACTTCATCCTCTGTAAAGCTCCCTCTCCTTATATTCGGCCTCAAGTAATTGACCCATCTCAGTCTGCAGCTTTTCCTGCATCTGTTCAACACCCCCCCCCCCCCCCCCCCCCCCACACACACACAGATGGCAAGGCCGGCCCTATTTGAAGCCATTTATGCCATGGCATTAGGCACCCAAATTAGAAGGTCCCATATTTTAAATTTTTTTAATATATTTTATATATATATTTATTTTTTAATAATTAATATTTTATTAAAAATTAAATATAAAATATTTTAATTTTTTTAACTTCTTTTACCATTTTTTATTTTTTAACTGTTATTGTGGTGTTTCCATAAAACTCATGATTTATTAAATAAACTTGATTATGGAGATTTAATCAACAATTTTACATTTCAAAAGACAAGAAAAATTGATTTTATATAAAGATGAACACAGTCCAACACATATTTGTAAAATAAAAAGTTATTGTTGGTGAATTTTATTCTTTAATACTATCAGTTTAATGTTATGTTTTGTTTCTCTCTATAAGAAAATCATGAATATATAATTTTTTACTCGCACTAATCTTCGTAGACTTTCAAAAAAAATTAATTTTGTTTTTTTTTTGTTTATTATTGTAAGTTGTTTGGCTTTTTTTTTTGAGATATTATATTTTAGTTGAAAATTTATTATTGTTAAGAAATTATTATATTTTGTAGTTGATTGAATTTTATTTTTTTATTTAATAAAATGATGAAATATTTATGTAAAAATATATATTATTTATTTTTTTATAAAATAAATTAATACTGAAAGATCTCGACAAATCTTTTTACCTAAGCCCCCAACTCTGATGGCCAGCTCTAATAGATAGATAGACAGATAGATAGATGGGTTACCTGCTTTGGGAGGGACTTGATGCCATTTTCCTTCTCCAAGCTCTTGAATGCACTGCTTGAGGAGGTTGTCTTCTTCCCGAGTCCAAGAACCTTTTCTCACCCCCAAATTAGGAACTAGTGATCCTTCCATGGCCTGGGTAGCTACTCCAGTCATAGCAGATCTAGAATTTTTGTTTAGTGGGGCGAGTTTAAATATAAAAAATATAATTTTAAAAATAAAATAATAATGATAATATTAAAATATTTTTTTATAATTATCTTTTTATAACTTTTCATACTAAAAATTATAATTGTTTAAGAAAGTTACATTAATTATTTGAATCTTTAGACTCGTCATGACCACGAAAGACTAGATTTTGTCATAGAAAAAGTCGAACACAATCAATTAATGTATTTTGATGAATTTAATAATCACACCCTGTTAGTTTTAACTATCTAAAGAAAGCTATCTTAATATTTTGCTTTTGATTTATTAAAGTTTTACAGTTGTTTCAAGCTTAATTGTGTACACTATTAGTATTTCTAACATAAACTTAAAGTCTATTTTTTGTTAAAAAATTATTGAACTCTTACTTCATAAAAGAATCACATTTCCTTGTTCCTCATTATTTGTTTTAAAAAGATAACACTATTAGGAAAATGTGACATTTTTGCTTATATTATATTCTAACTAATTACCAAATTCATTAAATCAAATTAAAATGAATCGTCTTGATTTCGAGATTGAGACAGATTTCTTTGCAAATAAACTCTTCTAATTTGATCTTAAAAATTAATGTTGTAATCTATTATTGTTATTCTTAGTCGGGATCCGTAGGAAGTTGTGTAACGTCAATTTACTCAATATTTGCTTTGTTAATTTGCTCATTTTCTTTAATATAAATTTTCTTTATATTTGTTTTCTTTGCTTCATAATTTTCTTTAATACTTAGTTTTATTTGCAACATCATTATAAAAAAAATAAAATTATGAACAAATTATAAAAAATGATGTGATGGTCTCTACTGGATCATTATATACGCACTTTCTTTAATACTTATTATTTTTTATTTTTAATAGTAAAATATAATATAATTTTTTTATTTTTAATAATAAATTATTATAAAAAATAAAATTAAAAAAAAAATAATCTGGCCCAGCGAGGGCAACTGCCCCATAATTGCCCCCCACTGGGCCTCAGGTGTCTCCGCCCGACTCCAGTAAGGGGCATCAAGTAATGTTGAATTATAATAGAGATGGATGCTGCTGAATCAATCCCCTTACTCTTACGTAATTAATTAAATGTCTTTCTTCCACTTCAGCGTTGCACTGCACGGATTTATTTCTGCGACGTGCATCTTTCACAACCAAAAGAATTCCTGTGGGCCAAACACAGAGCACAGAAACAAACACGCGTTATCTCCATCTCAACCAATGGTCCCGCTGCTTTAATTCAGACCCGATGATGACGTGACTTCATGCCGCTTGGCTTCCGTCGGAACGTATTTTCTGCGTGATATACTTGAAACGGCACTCCACAGAGTCTCGCTTCTCATAATTTTTCTATTATCTCTTTGGAAATTAACCCAGATAGCGTGAAGAAAGACTAAAACTTTGGTTACTATAACGACGGGCCCAAGACATAGGCCTTGCCTCACCCACACTGTTACCATCTCCGTCACCGTCACTGTCATCGTCACCATCTCATCCACCTCTCCCCCCCTCTCTCTCTCTCTCACGTCGCCACCGATTGATGCTGAATTTCATAGCCTTCTTATGCTTCATTCGCATCATTGCCTCTGGGATTTGGCTAGCCACCAAGTCAAATGACAAGTGTCTCCACTGGCTTTGGTGGCCCGTCGTCTTCATTGGCCTCACCATCCTCCTGGTGTCTTGGTCGGCTTTGCCAGCGCCTATTGGAACAAGTAGTCCCTCCTCACCCTGCTGCCCTCTACTTCTTTGCCATGGCCTTGTATGATAATTCTCACTCAAAATCCTTATTTATCTGTGATTGAGTTTCCTAATTTAACTAAAACTATGACTTCAAATTTGATTGTGATTATAATATTATCAAATTTAATTTTATTTAAAATTTATCTCATATGGAGGAAAATTCTCATGCGTCATATTCTAATTAGGATATGATTTTCTGTATTCATCCATAGATAATTTTAGATCTATAAATAGATACTCTGGTCACATGAAATTAGATCATCAAATTATCACAGAATGTGTGTCAGTGTCACTTTTGTATTACCATCCTTGGTTAGTAATATTTTATTATTTCTGTCCATGATTTTTTTCGATTTAAGTTTTCCATGTTAAATTCTATATTCGTGTGTGTGGTTGATTAGTTTGATTATTGATTTGTATTTGATCCTATTTCATAACAAACAAGGATCAAACCATCACCATTGGCCATTGAATCTCAGCCGTTGACCGTTGAATCAAAATGGGTTTCTTGTTACCCAACAACAGCTTTCGTTGCCGTCTCCACTAGCACTAGCAGCCACCGGCGCAGTCGTCCACTGCGCCAGTCGCAACGGTCGTCCACCATGTTAGTTGCCACCATCATCCACCGCGCGTGCCGTCGCCATCAACCTCCGCGATTGCCGGCATCAATGCTGGTCTTCTTCTTCGATCTTGTAGTCGTTTATCAACATCATCCAACCGTTTTCCTTCTCGTCGTCGACAGCCTCTACTCTGTTTGACATCATCCCCACCGATTGACCGACGGATCCAGTGACCGTCGCTCCCGTCGCCGTTCTTCCCCTACTTCTACCACTTTACCTTGCCATCGTCGATCGCTTTTGCACTGCCATTGTTGGCTGATCTCGTTGGCCATCTCTTTCTTACGTCACAGGCCATTTTTGTTTCTTGCTCGGCCTTCAACCGTCGCTGACCTCCTTTGCCTTTGGCCGTTGATCAACGACCATCACCTCCTCAAGCCTTGCCTTTACTGACAACACTTTTGTTATCGTTGCCTGCAAGTTTTGCTGCTGCCATTAAAAAAGCTTTTAGTAAGACCCAGATCTCTATTTGGGTTAGATTTGACCCACCTACCCACAACCCATTTGGCCAAATCTAGTTCAAATCTGTTAGATTTGTCAAGCCTATTTCAGATCAGATTTTTCCCAAATTCTGGTATTCTTGATCCGTTTTTAGTTGGATTTCTTATTATTAATTATCTGATATTATTTGAGAATATTTAATGATTTCGTTGAAGTACGATATTCTTTTATTGGAATATCAGATTTTCACTATGGCAGATTAAGATGCATGCAATTTTGGCACAGATGGATTTAGACGATGCGCTCTTGGGTTTCAAAAAAATGCCACAATCATAGAACACTGAAAAAAAATAACGTAAGGATCATAAGGTCTTATCTCAAATACATTTGCATTTATCGAATCAAATTTAGTTGGATGTTTTGAAAGAAAAAACCATTGTTGCGCTCTCTATGGTTGAAATTAGAACAACTGTGTATAACGAAAAGCTTAATCAGTAGGTTGCATCTGAAGCAAATATTGTATTTTCATTGAATGACTGAAGGTACGTCTATTGAGAGTTATTTAATAGTTTTTAAAGAAATTATTTCTGATTTGGATGCCATGGAGGTTAAGTATAATGATGAGGATTTGGCTTTAATTTTGTTATGTTCTCTACCGACCTCTTATTCAACTTTAGAGATACCATACTCTATAGTCAGAATACTCTCACCCTAGATGAAGTTTATGATGATTTATTCTCAAAAGAAAAAATTGATAAGTAGTTATTGGGGACTTTTGAGAATCAGGGGAAGACCTCAGGGGAAGGGTCTGATGATTAGAGGCATAACACATGATAGAAATTCTAGTGGTAGAGGGAAAAGTAGATCCAAGTCCAAAAATAAAGAAAAATCTTGTAATTATTGTAAGAAAAAAGACACATAAAGAAGGAGTGGTACAAGTTATAGAACAAACTTAAGAAAAAAGAAGATGACCAAAAAGAAAAATAACCAGAAACTTCAGGTGAAACCAACGTTGTTGAAAATAACAGTACTGATGGGGAACTTATGGTAGTTACTAATGAGGTTACTAAACCTATTGAAGATTGAATTCTCGACACATCATGCACGTTTCATATGTCTCCTAATAGGGATTGGTTTTCGAAATATAAAACTCTAAATTCTGGTGATGTGTTGATGGGCAATAATTCTTCTTGTAACATTGTTGGCATTGGATCTGTTAAAATTAAGATGCTCGATGGCATTGTTCGAACTTTAACTGATATCAGACATGTTTCCGATCTTAAGAGAAATCTGATTTCATTAAGTACTCTTGGTTTGAATGGGTACAAATTCATTGGTGAATAAGGAGTTATCAGGATTAGTAGAGGTGCTTTTGTTGTGATGAAATGCACGAAACAGTACGGTCGATTATATGTTCTACAGGGTTCTACTATTACAGGTGATGCGTCTGTTTCTACTTCTTCTTTATCTGATATTGATCTGACTTAGTTATGGCATATGCGTCTTGGGCATATGAGTGAAATAGGTATGGCTGAATTGAGCAAAAAAGGACTTCTTGAAGGGTAAAGTATTGAAAAATTGGAGTTTTGTGAGCATTGCATCTTTAGTAAGTAAAAACAAGTCAAATTCACTAAAGGCATTCACAATACGAAAGATATATTGGATTATGTTCATTCTGATCGCTGGGGTTTGGCCAGAGTACCCTTTACAGGTGGTGCCAGATATATGTTGACTTTTATCGATGATTTTTCTTGAAAAGTCTGGGTATTCTTCTTGAAGCAGAAGACTGAAGTTTTTGCTAGTTTCAAGCAATGAAAGACTATGATTGTGAAACAAACTGACAGACAAATCAAACATCTCCACACAGATAATGGTTTAGAATTTTGTTCAGGTGAATTTAATGATTTCTATAAGAAAAAAAAAAGGAATTCTAAGGCATTTAGCTATTCCGGGCACGCCACAACAAAATAGTGTAGCCTAGTGGATGAACAGAACCTTGATGGAAAAGGTACGGTGTATACTGTATAATTATGATTTATCAAAGTCTTTTTAGGATGAGACTGCTTATTTGGCATATTTTCTGGTTAATCGGTCTTCGTCATTTGTTATTGATAAGAAAACTCTTGAAAAATTATGGTCAGGTACTCCTGCAAATTATTCTGATTTGAAAATTTTTGGATGCCCTGCATTTGTTCATGTTGATAATGAAAAATTATAACTAAGGTTTAAACGGTGTCTCTTCCTTGGTTATAAGCCTGGTGTTAAGGGTTATAACTTATGGGATCCAGAAGCGTCTAAAGTTATGATTAGCAGAGATGTTATTTTTGATGAAATTGTTATGCTTCATGGTTCATATATCTACTAAAGAAACTAATCCTACAGGTCACCAGAGTTCTGATATTTAGGTGGAGCTTGAAATCGATAAGAGTTAGACATTTAAGTCGTCGTCATCATCTCAGATTAAGTCATCAAGCCCCAAGTCAAGTCCAGAAGTAAGTGCTGGTCCATCAAATTATTGTATTACTAAGGATAGACCCAGAATAATTATCAAACCTTCTCAAAGATATGTTGAAGTTGATCTCGTTGCATATGCTTTGAATGTGGTTGAAGATATTAACTATAGTGAGGAGCCTTCCACTTATTTTAAAACAGTTAGTTGTCTTGAATCTGGGAGATGGATTACCGCAATGCATGGAGAGATGGAATCCTTACATAAAAACGGTACTTGAAAGTTAATGAAACTACTCGAGAATAAGAAAACAGTTAAGTGCAAATGGATATTCAAGAGGAAATAAGGTACATCGGGAGTTGAAAAAAACAAGATACATAGCTAGACTCGTAGCAAAGGGATACAATCAGGTTCCAGGTGCGGACTTAACAGACGTATTTTCCATAGTTGTGAAGCACAGTTCCATTCGGGCACTACTTGGTATTGTGGCTATTCAAGATCTTGAATTGGAACAATTGGATGTTAAGACAATGTTCTTACATGGGGAACTTGATGAGGATATCTATATGCAACAAGCAGAAAGTTTTGAAGTTTCAAGCAATGAAGACTATGTGTGCTTATTGAAGAAATCTCTATATGGCCTGAAATAGTTTCCTCGACAGTGGTATAAAAGGTTTGATTCCTTTATGATCAAGCACAATTTTAATAGATGCAATTATGATAGTTGTATCTATTTTAAAAGGAACAAGAATGGGTCCTTTATGTATTTGCTTTTATATGTTGATGATATGCTAGTAGCATCGAAAGATAAAGACGAGATAAGGAGATTAAAAGCTTAGCTCAACAAAGAATTTGAGATGAAAGATTTGGGCGCAGTGAAGAAAATACTGGGAATGCAAATTTCAAGAGACAGAAAAGCAAGTAAATTTTATCTAAGTCAAAAGGAATAAGTTGAGAAAGTCTTGACTAAATTCAATATGCAGAAGGCTAAACTTGTGAGTACTCCGTTGGCTACACATTTTAAGCTTTCATCTAGCTTATCTCCTCAGTCAGATGATGAAATTGACAAGATATCATAAATTCCATACTCTAGTGCAATGGGTTGTCTTATATATGCTATGGTTTGTACACGCCTTGATTTGGCTCATGCAGTGAGCGTGGTTAGTAGATGCATGACTAACCCTAATAAAGAACATTGGAAGGCAGTCCAATGGATTCTCTGATATTTCTGTGGTACCGCTGATGCCTGTTTACAATTCAAAAATACTAGAGATAGAGTTATTGGTTTTGTTGATTCTAATTTTGCAGGTGATCCTAACAAGAGAATATCGCTTACTGGATATGTATTCACCATTAGTGGTTGTGCTATTAGCTGGAAGGCTACCTTACAGTCCATCGTTGCCCTGTCTACTACAGAAGCAGAATACATGACAATTACTAAAGCAATTAAAGAAGCTATTTGGCTAAAAGGGTTGATAAGTGAAATTAGTGAAGATCTTCATGACGATACAGTTTATTGTGACAGTCAAAGTGATATTTTCCTCACTAAAAAGATCAGATGTTTCACTAGAGAATGAAGTACATTGATATGCGATATCATTTTATTTGGGATATTATTGCTCATGGTAAAGTTACTGTAAGAAAAATCAGCATTCGTGATAATCTTGCAGATATGTTGACCAAGTGCCTGCCTATTTCAAAGTTCGAGCATTGCATGGATTTGGTTGGTATTTGTCAGGGAGATTGATTGTCCATAATTTTGTTGGAAGAAAAAATTCTGGATAATTTTGTTTGCTGATTTAGAGTCAAGGTAGAGATTTGTGATAATTATGACTCAAAATCCTTATTTATTTGTGATTGAGTTTTCTAATTTGACTGAGACCATGACTTCGAATTTGACTGTAATTATTATGTTGTCAAATTCGATTTTATCTGAAATTTATCTTATATGGAAGAATATCCTCATGCATCATATTTTAATCAGGATATGATTTTCTGTATTCATCCACAGATTATTTTAGGTCTATAAATAGGTGCATAGGTCACATGAAATTAGATCATCAGATTATCATAAAGTGTGTGTCAATATCACTTTTGTATTACCATCCTTGGTTAGTGACATGACCCGGTTACACATGCCTAGGTCCATAATCCCAGCGGGGGCTTCACTACAAGAAAAATCAAATTTAGTCACTAAAAAATCAGTCACTAAATTGTTTAGTGACGGAAAAAATCCATCACTAAAACTGGCGTTGCTGAAATTTAGTCATGGAATTTAGGGACGGAAGATTTAGTGACGGAACGCCCCGTCGCTGATCTGTGACAGGCTATTTGTCGCTAATCTGTGATGGGCATTCCCGTCATAGATCAATGACGGAATACCCGTCACAAGTCAGCGACGGGACTTCCCGTTGCTAAATTATTTTTTAGAATAAAAAAATAAAAAATATATATTAAAATTTTAATAAAAAAATTAAAATTAAATTAGTTTTTCAAAATTTGCGATGGGCAGTTCCATCGCTGATCAGCGACGGGTACTCCCGTCACTAAATTAATATTTAAGTTAAAAAAATAAAAATTAAATTAATTTTCAAAAATTTGTGACGGGCATTACTCATCACTAATTAGCGATGGGTAATGCCCGTCACTAAATTAATATTTAAATTAAAAAAATAATATATATTAAAATTTAAATAAAAATTAAATTATGTTTCAAAAATTTGTGACGAGAATTCCCGTTGCTGATTAGCGACGGGTAATGCCATCACTAAATTATTTTTTAAAAAATAAAAATATATATTAAAATTTGAAAAAAATTAAATTAAAATTAAATTATTTTTTCCAATATATGTGACGAGCGAGACATGGTTCCCGTCACTAAATTATTTTTTAAATTAAATAAATAAAAATATATATTAAATTTAAATAAAATTAAATTATTTTAAATCATTTAAGAATTTAAAATTTAAAAAAATAATTTGCTTAATTAAATTAATTAAATTAAATACAACTGAAATATAAATAAAATTATATAAATTAATTTTTATATAAAAATAAATATTTTCATAAATATTACTATTTACGAATGTTCACAATTAAATTTTTTAATTTATATAATTATATTAAGAAATCTTTTAATTAAAAATACAAATACAAATTTTAATTTTTATACAAAATTTATTAATTAAAAATTTAATTATTTAATTGAATAGAAAAAAATTGTGAGATAACAAATATGGACACAAAATTCAAATCCATAAATTCCATTACTACAATCATAAATAGTCCTCAATAGAATTAACAATCATCATCATCATTTTCATCATTCTCATTTTCTTCATCTTCACCCTCATTACCCTTATCATTACAATACGGATTTCCACCTGGTGAGTTTCTCGATGGTCTAGGAGGTGTTGAGTTACTGAATACTCTGGACATTATTTGATTCATCTGATCCCTCCATGTTAGCATATCCTGCATCTGTTGTTCATTCTCAGTATTCATTTGGGACATCGTATCCCTCAGTTGCT